>NC_133130.1:124208084-124510629 GCF_048418815.1 Hemitrygon akajei | reverse complement strand
TCAAGCTTAGGTGGTAAGTGCTACAGTCTTACGATGGTATGTAAGAAAGTTCAGTTCAAATGCGCAGGTTAATTAATGCGAGATGTTTGTAATCCAAAGGCGAATGTTGTGTGAAGGCAATTACGTCGATATTCCACAGATTCCACGACAGCAATACAAAATAACAATAGCAGTAGGTTTTATCTCCGAAGTTGTTCTACTCCACACATGAAGTGTCACCAACAGTGATCTTCAACGAATATCCTTTCAACACAAGTGGTACCACACCTGAATTCAGCTATGAAACATCTCAAAGTGGTGGCCACAGGATACTCAAACAGAATCCACGTATGGATTATCACCAACTGTAGCTTATCACAAAGGGGACCATCTTCAAGGGAACCACCACCCAGGCAAGGGTCAACACACCGTTAGATTCCACAAGGTTCCCCCACACACACAACGTGATAGCCACTTATCCAGTTCCACGACAAACGAAATAACTCCAACAGTGATTTGCCACAGGGGTGCCTTTCTTCAGTGAACTACCACACACAGACAAAGGGTAAACACACACATGGTATTCACAAAGGGTTTCCCCTCACCAGAGAACCCACTCCTGTGGATTAACTATGTGACAATCACACTTTCATATCCAAATGGAAACAAACTCACCCCTTAAGGGCTACTTGGAGAGAGAGTCCAAACAGTGATCTCTTTGTCGCTAGGTTTCTTCTGTTTCAAACCTTCCTCTCCTCTCCTCTCTGCAAACTCCTTCTAATTGCAGCAACTTGTGAGAGTCATTTATCAATACTCTGGATCGATCTCAGCTCACCCCTTTGGGCTACTGAAAGTTTAAACCAGCGATCGACTCACTGGTGTCTTTCATTGATCGAATCCATCTTGACTCTAACTGTGTGTGTCTGTGTATCCTTGTATACTCAAAACTAGCCACGAGAAACCATAAACATTCATTGTCCATCAAATATCTCTCTCTCTCTCTCTCTCTCTCCCTCTCCCTCCCTCCCTCCTCCCCCCCCCCCCCTCTGCCCCCCTCCCTCCCCAATGTCCAGAAGTCAGTCTCATTCTCTCGGCATTTTAAAGTGACAGTCCACAGAAAAGATGAACCCTGGGGATATATAACAAGTATAAGTGGGTGGTGTGTGCTCATTGAACCAGAAGGGCCTGTACTGTCCTCTATCTCTAAATTAAAAAGACCTTCTCTAATGCCAGCACATCTTTTCTTAGTTAAGGGGGGACAAAATGTTCACAATCCTCCAAATGTGGTCTGAACTATTCCGTATAAGGCCTCTGCATCACGTCCTTTCTCTTATATCCTAGTCCTCTTGAAATGAATACTCACATTACGTTTGCCTTCCTTACCACCTACCCAAACTGCAAGTTAGCTGTTAGGGAATCCTGCACAAAACAGCTCTGATTTTTGAGTTTTCTCCCCTTTTAGAAAATAGTCTGTGCTTTTATTCCTTCTGCCAAAGTGCATGACCATACACTTCCCTACACTATATTCCACCTGCCTCTTCTTTGCCCATTTCCCGAATTTGTCAAGTCTCTCTGCAGACTCGCTGATTCCTTAACACTTACTGCCCCTCCACCAACTTTTGTATCATTTGAAAACTTGGCTACAAAGCCATCAATTCTATCATCCAAATTGTTAACCTACTGTATAACATGAAAAGAAGCGATCTCAATACTGACCCCTGCAGAATGCCATCAGTCACCAGCAGCCAACCAGAATAAGCCTCCTTTATTCCAACTGTTTGTCTCCTGCCAGTCAGTCATTCTTCTATACATGCCAATATCTTTCCTGTAATATTATGGGCTCTTGTTGAGCAGCTTCATGTGCAGTGCCTTCTCAAAGGCCTGCAAATCCAAGTAAAAACATTCACCGACTCACATTTGCCTATCCTGCCTGTTATTTCTAAAAAGAATTCTAACAGATTTGTCAGGCAAGATTTCCCCATAAGGAAACCATGTTGACTTTGGCCTACCTTATCATGTGCCTCCAAGTATCCCGAAACCTCATTCTTATTAATGGACTCCAATATCTTCCCAACCACTGAAGTCAGGCTAACTGGTCTATAATTTCCTTTCTTCTGCCTCCCTCCCTTCAAAGAGTGGAGTGATAGTTGCAATTTTTCAGTCTTCTGGAACTGTTCCAGAATCTTGTGTTTCTTGAAAGATCATTGTTAATGCCTATACAATCTCTTCAGTCACTTCTTTCAAAACCCTGGAGTGTACGCCATCTGATCCAGGTGACTTACCTGCCTTCAGACCTTTCAGTTTCTCAAGCACCTTTTCCCTCGTAATTGCAACTTCACTCACTTCTGCCCCCAACACTCTTGCAATGCTGTCATTCTACTAGTGTCTCCCACGGTGAAAAAAGATGCAAAATACTTATTCAGTTCATCCACCATTTCTTTGTCCCCTATTACTACCTCTCTAGTTTTATTTTCCAGCGGTCCAATAACCACTCGCCTCACTTGTACTAAAATTTGAAAAACTTTTGGTATCCTCTTTGATATTGTTGGCTAGTTTACCTTCATATTTCACCTTTCTCTCCACACCTGCAGCATGACACGCTGAACAATTCCAATATATTATCTTTTAGTTTCAGATTTGCAGTACTTGTATTGTAATTAGAGTTTATTAATTTTTATTTATTTAGAGATACAGTGTGGAATAGGCTCTTCAAACTGCACTGCCGAACAAACCCCCGACTTAACCCCAGCCTAATCATGGTACAATTGACCTACCAACCAGTACGTCTTTAGACTGTGGGAGGAAACCGGAGCAACCGGAGGAAACCCACGCGGTTACGGGAAGATCATAATAACTCAGTACAGGCAGCTGAGGGACGTGAACTTGGGTCACCTGTATTGTAAAGCATTGTGCTAACTACTACGCTATTGTGCTGCGTGGTTTGTTGGGTTGCAAACTATGATACCTGACAGTATTACTGTTAAAGAGAAACTTTGATAGAATTGAATTTAGGCAGCTGGGTAGCATTAGTGCTTCACAGCTCCAAGGATGCATCTTGATTCCCCTCAGAGGCAGAGTTCACACACTCTCCTCATGACCACACAACCCCTTTCTAGGGGTATGGGGTACTGGATCCTACCAGCTGAAAGAGAGTACCATTAATTTTCCTCCACAAACTATCCAGTCTAGTTCCTCCCCTGTTTTCATATTTTTTTTCAAGAAGTTAACTTATTTTTTCCATAACCTCCCCTTTAATTACTATTTACAACTTGCAACAAAGAAAATGATTATCGTGACATAACTCACTTCTCTTGTTTCAACATGAACGATCTAACTTTTAGCCCAGAGAAGTCCATGCACTTCGCTGAACCCTGTTGTTTTTGTTCCTGGACAGATTCCATATCAAACAAATATTGGGTAATGAAATCTCTCTTCTTTTTAAAGTGTAGTCATTAAACCAGATGTAGATCAGTAATGTAAGTGTAGATCTGTGACATAAACTGCACCAATTACTCGATTTTGTGCATGAATGCATCTGATCTTTGAAAAATGTAATATGAAAGTAACAAATACATTCTGGACAAGTTCAATCAACATGCTGTTGTGATGATTTATTAATTTATTTAGAGATACAACGCTGAACAGACCCTTCCAGCCCATCGAGTTACATTGCCCCACAGCCCACCTATTTAACCCTCGCCTAATCACAGGACAATTTACTATGACCAATTAACCGACCTACTTACTGCCCATTACGTTGCTGGAATTCAGGGCAGCAATGAAGGTCCTCCATCTCTGGCAGTGTTCAGGGCTTCCTTCATCATGTCAGTAGCTTCCTCTTGAATTTCATTATTGTTAGTCATACAAGACCCGGGTGGAGACTCAGGAATACCATCGCACTCAGATGTAGAAGGAAATTTCATTGCTGTTTTTGTAACAATTTTGTTTCACCAGTCAGGGTTGTTAACCCTGAGCTGACCTCTGAACCTGGAGGACTTGTGGACCACTCCTAATCTGGCCTCTAGTCTTTGACCTGTTTGGCATGGGTGACCTTACCAAGAGCCAAACCATAAATTCCGGTCTCCAGCCAACATAGCGCTCTGGATCACTGAGGCACGCAAGCCTCCAAACCTAGCGACAAGGTTGTGGTCCTCTTGGAGGAATTAACTTACTAACGGTACATATTTGGACTGTGGGAGGAATCTGGAGCACCGGTGGAAAATCCAGGCAGTTAATGGGGAGAATGTACAAACTTATTGGAAACCGTGCTGGAATTGAACCCCAAACTCTGGAATGCTCTGAACTGTAATAGTGTTGTGCCAACCTCTACACTGCCATGGTGCCCCACTGATGAACGGTGAATTACGTCTGGTATCGGAGAAATTTGATCATATAGTTATGGAACACCATGTGTTTAGTAACTTCACCAGCAGCACCATCATTATAATGATTAAACAGATTGTGACTGACTTTGTGCAAAAGTCTGAGGCACATTTGTACTGTACAGCTAAGTTGCCTAAGAATCTTGCACAGTACTGTATTTGTCAAAGTGGAGCGGAGAGTGAGTTTGTAAAGCTGGTGGGAGAAAAGTGTGTTGGAAATGGTGGAATCCCATGGGAGGGGTGTGAGACAGGCAGCAGAGGAGTGCCGGGTTGGGGGAGGCTGCACAGACAAGCCCAGCCCTGAGACACCAGGCAAGCTCATTTGATTCCAAACAATTCATTACAGAATGTCTCTCTGGTGCTTCCCGCTCCCTTCCTCTTTTCCCAACCATGATTCCCCTTTTCCACTCTCAGTCCACAATAGAGACCCATATCAGAATCAGGTCTATCATCAGATGAAATTTGTGTTTCCTTTTTGCGGGAGCAGTACAGTGCAATGCATTAAATTATTACAGTACTGTGCAAAAGTCTCAGGCACCCTAGCTATTCGTATGTGCCAAAGACTTTTGCACAGTACTTGTAAGGGAGAAAATATTAGCATGGGCAACCTCTGGTTTGGTTATAGTGGTCATCTTTAACCAGGAAGGAGAGTGGGGGAAGAACTAGAATGGGAAAAATGCAAGTAACTAACTGCTTGATAGTTGGCACAGGCTTGACGGGTCAAATGCTGTATTACTCTGAGAGGCTGGGATTTAAGGAGGGAATTCTGAACTATCGGCCTCAACGAATTAAAGATAAAATTAGCTTTATTTGTCACCTGTCCCACACTGTATAAAAGTCTTAGGCACCCTTGAAATGTTATATGGTTTCAGCTGGTATGGCCTCCACAGAGCCCCGATTTCAACACCACCGAGGCTGTCTGTGATTACCTGGAGAGAAAGAAGCAAGCGAGACAGCCAGAGTCTGTAGAAGCGTGGCAAATTCTCCAAGATGTTTGAAACAACCTACCAGCCGATTTCCTTATAAAACTGCACGACATTGTACCCAAGAGAATTGATGCAGTTTTAAAGGCAAAGAGTGGTCACACCATATATTGATTTGATTCAGTTTTTTTTTACTGTTCACTGCTCTTTATAGTAATTTTTTTGATACTTAGAAACTTTTCACTATTTTGAATGCATCTTTGCTTTATAGATTTTTTTTACATGTGCCTAAGATTTTTGCACAGTACTGTACATCAAAACATAAGGTGAAATGCACTATTTACATCAAGAATGTGCTGGGGCAGCCCGCACAAAGCGTTGCCATGCTTCCGGCACCAACGTAGGGTGCCCACTCTCTCCCTAACCTGCATCTCTTTGGAATGTGGGAGGAAACTGGAGCACCCAGGGAAAATCCACACAGACATGGGGAGAATGTGCAAACTCCTTAAAAACAGTGGCGGGAATTGAGCCCCGATCTTACAGCCAGCTACCATTCCATCCCTTCAGTGAAGCAATGAAAACTGGAAATGTGTAAGAGGCTTCAGATGTAGGAATGGAGAGATTTTGGAGAGTTGTAAGGTGGGAGGAGGTTGCAGGTTCTGGCGGGGTCTTGTGGGGAGAGAGGGGGATTTAAGATCTCCTCCCTGTTTCTGGGCTCCATGCATAGATTACCATTCTGATCTTCCAGAGGTCCAATTTTGTGTCTTGCTCTTAATACGTATACCTGTATAAGCCCTTAGGATTCTCCTTCACCTTGTCTGCTAGAGCAATCTCACATCTTCCTTGAGCCCTCCTGATTTCCTTCTTAAATGTTCTTTTGCATTTTTCTTATACTCCTCAAGTACTTCATTTGTTCCTGCCTGCCTATACCTGCCACACACCTCTTTCTTTTTCTTAATCTGGCCTCAATACCACTTGAAAAACAAAGTTCCATAAACCGGTTATCCTTGCCTTTTATTCTGACAGGAACATACAAACTCTGGACTCTCAAAATTTCTGTTTTGAAGGTCTTCCTCATGCCAAGTACACCTTTGCCAGAAAACAACCTATCCCAATCCATCCTTGCCAGATCCTCTCTGATGCTGTCAAAATTGGCCTTTCTCCCATTTAGAATCTAAGAACCAGACCTATCCTTTAACCTTGAAACTAATGGAAATATGATAACCATATACAAAGTGTTCCCCTACACCTGCCCTGTTTCATTCTCTTAATAAGAGATCTAGTATTGCACACTCTCTTGTTGAGAATTCTATGTACTGATTAAGAAAACTTCCCTGAACACATTTGACAAACTCTTTCCCATCCGGCTGTTTTAAAGTATGGGAGACCCAGTCAGCAGCCCTTTTTTCTATCAACAATCTGAGATCTCTCTACAAATTTGCTCCTCTAAATCCCGTGGACTGTTGGGTGGTCTATAATATAATCTAATTAACTTGGTCATTCCTTTCTTATTCCTCATAAAGCCTCACTAGACGAGCTCTCCAGTCGGTCCTGACTGATCACTGTCATAACATTTTCCTGACTAGTAATGCCACCCTTCCTCCTTTAATCCCTCTCACTCTATCGCGTTTAAAACAATGGAACCCAGGAACATTGAACTGTCAGTCCTGCCCCTCCTGCAACCAAATCTCACTAATGGCTACAATGTCATAATTTCAAGTACTGATCCCTGCCCTAAGCTCATCTACCTTACTCCTTACAATACTCTTTACTGTAATGTAATTGAAATATATGCAGCTCAGAATATTACTCCCACCATGCTCGATATTTTAATTCCCAAGTTTGTATGTAGGCTTAACAGCATCTTTCTTCAGAATCACTCCACTATCTGTTCTTGTGCTCTGGTTCACATGCCCCTGCACCTCTATTTAAACCTCCTTTCATACAGCACTAGCTAGGTTATTAGTTCCCCCTCCAGTTCAAGTGCAAACTGTTTCATCTGTACAGGTCTTACCTTCCTGAAAAGAGAGCCCAATGATCCAAAAATCTGAAGTCCTCCCTCCTGCATGAACTTCTTATCTATGTGATCACAAATCTGAAGTTTATTTATTTTATTTACAGTCTTAAGAGCGTTTGAGATGCAAATTGTGCTGCTTCTGGTTGGGGTTCTTTTGATGAAGTAATCTGTAAAATTTGGTGATGCTCAAAAGGAAAGTTTGGTGATATTCAAAGATTCAAAATACATTTATTATCAAAGTACTTATGCAGTGTACAGTCCTGAGATTCATCTTCCCCACGGACAGCGACAAAACAAAGAAACACAATGGGACCCTTTCCAAGAAAATATCAAACCCCCAGCGCACAAACAACAAAAATGAGCAAAAAACACAGAATATAAAACAGGGTCATTGAAACAGTTCAGTTCAGATCAGATGTGAGAATATCTTGTATCTAGCTTAGTTAGTTATCCAAGTGTAAGCATTCTGGGACTCCATTGTTAAACTCTTGTGGTTAACTGTAGCTGTCCATCACTGGGGCTAGCAACAGTAGTTGTTGACTATCTAGAAGCAGACTGCAAAAGGGTCTAACGACTGTAGCTAACACGCGCCAGACTTGATGTCTGTCCATGAACCTCTGGGTTAGATACACAGCTTGTGATCAAAGAAAAAAATGGCTGGAGTCACTTTGCACTTTAATGTAAGGGTGTTTATTTGATGCGTCAAAAATCCAACTTACAAAAATTAGTGAAAATAGTGAACAAAAAAACTGCCAATATTTACAAAAGATATCTACCAGAAAACACAATAATAGCTCCGTACTTATTGTTGTCCAGTGTGAATTCCTGGCAGCTCCAATCTCTCTCCTACTGAGGGTGAAGAAGACCCATTCTATTAGGCACCAGGACAAACCGTCTTTAATCATCTACAAAGTTAATTTAAGATTACACCTAAATTAGAACATGCTGCACCCCACAAGGTAATTACAATCATATTAAAGTTCAAAGTAAATTTTATTATCAAAGTACATATATCTCACCATATACAACAGTGAGATTCATGTACCTGCAGGCATAATCAATAAATCTGTAGAATAACAGGATCAGTGAAAGATTAGCCAGAGTGTAGAAGACAACAAACTGTGTGAATGCAGACATAAATAAATAGCAATAAATAAAGAAAACATGAGATAAAGTGAGATCCTTGGTTGTGGGAACATCTCAATGGATGGGCAAGTGAGTGTAGTTACCCTCTTTGGTCAAGAACCTGATAGTTGAGAGGTAATAACTGTTCTTGAACCTGGTGCTGTGAGTCCTTAGGCTCGTGCTGATGGCAGCAGCGAGAAAAGAGGGTGGTGGGTATCTCTGATAATGGATGCTGCTTTCTTACGACAGCACTTCCTGTAAGGTTGGGAGGGCTACACCCATGATACATTCGGCTGACTCCACTACCTTTTTTGAGGATATTCCGTTCAAAGGCATTGAATGGTGTTTCCATACCAGGCCAGTATGCAGCCAGTCAATAAACTCTCCACCACACATCTACAGAACTTTGTCAAAGTTTTAGATGCCATGCTGAATCTCTGCCGACTCCTAAGTAGAGGTGGTGCCATGCTTTCTTTGCAATTGCATTTCAGGAAAGGTCACATTACAAAATAAATAGGTATTTACCTTAAATATAGTATACAAACAACATTTACACATCCCCATTACTAAAGAGATTGAATATTCTGCCGTGTATGGCGGGAAAGGCACCATAAAGCCAACCCAAGCACAACAGCTGGGTTTAGGGCCCGTTATGAGAATGTACTGGGGAAGACATTGAAGTGCGCACACTCAACACAATGACAGCAGAATGTCAAGGCTGTGTGTGTGTGAGAGAGAGAGAGAAAGGGGTGCGTTCATCGAGTGCTGTCTGTCACACTCTGATAATAAGATAATAAACCTCAAAGAAAGCTGACACCGTGCAGCAAACACTATCGAACCTGATCGTGCACTCACATGAAGGCTTGCATTCTTTAGTAGAAACATTCTTTTGGCATATTAACTTACTTAGTATGTCTCCACCAGCAAAAGCGTATGCAAGTTAATAACTAAGACTGACTTGGCAATGACTGGAATCACAGAGCATGTTGATTGCACAGAGAAAGAGAAATAAATAGAAAAAATTGGTTTTATTCAAAATATACTGGGAAATGGATCATTTCTGTCAACCAAGAACACAGACCCAAATGTCACCATGCTTCTAGCGCCAACACAGTATGCTCACAACTTACTTACTAACCTGGACGTGTTGGAATGTGGGAGGAAACCGGAGCACCTGGGAGGAAACTTACATGGTCACGGGGAGAATGTACAAACTCCATACAGGCAGTGGTGAGAATTGAACCCCAATCTTCCAGTCGCTGGCACTGTGAAATGTTGCGCTAACCACTACTCTACTGTACCTTTGGAGTTACCCTGCAGAAGCTGGAGAAAAGTCTTGGGTTTTTAATTTTTTTTTGCCTGTCTGTATATCCGTGGTTTGAAGTATAAGAATTGACCTTCTGTAAATTTATTAATCCAGCTACTTAAAATCTATGGGTGTGCATGAACGCCATCAAGTATCTGAACCATTGCCTCCAAGGTAACTGTTGCTGATGCCTGCTTGGATTCAAAACCTTTGCATGTGCATCATAGCGATATGGCAGCTGAAAACCTGACCTATTACACTGAACAACAAATATTTTTGAAAGTATTGCTTCCTTAGAAATGCTTTTTGCTTATGATAGACCGCTGGAAGCTGAACACAAATATAATTTCAGACTACTTGTATCACACAGAAATTTGGAGAATCAAGAAATAAACTTTTATTGAAAACAATGTGTTTAATTGCATAACAGTGCTAACTTTTTGCAGTAGTTCAACAAAGCTAAAAATGTTTTGTTGATGATTTTCGTTTGTACTCAAGTGTCTGAGGCTGAAGTGTCCAACAATAATCAGCTAGCATTGATGGATTCCAGTTGCCCTGATACCGTTTCTCCATGATTGCAATGTCCAGGTGAAACCTTTCAGCATGCTCGTCATTGACAGTGCCAGGACTGACAGGGTTAATCTTGCATTTAATTCTGCATTAAATGGGAATGCAGAAAATGAATCTTTAGTGTCATGTTACTGCTCATAGGTTTGTATGCTTGAAGCATGTTGTCAACCAGCTGCATATAGTTTGGTGCCCTGTAGTTGCCAGGAAAAAGTTCAACAACATCTTTGAATATCTTCCATGCAATTTTCTCCGGTCCCACTAGAAGTTCTTTGAATTGTTACTGTCATTGATGACCTGTTTGATTTGTGGACCAACAAAAATGCCTTCTTTAATCAGTTATTCTGGGAAACATCTGTCTCAAATATTGAAACCCTTCAAGGAAATCTATATGCTTTATGAAACCTGTCCTGCCACACAGCATCTGCCCAGCCTAAACACGCCCAGGCATGCCTGGACAAGATAGAAAACTTTTCAGCTTACATTGTAGGCAACGCTTTAAATGACTTGGATTATGAGCTGAAAGGACAAATAAAGGAGATTTCAAAATAATGGTATGTGACGGAAATTTCATAGCGATTTTCATGATCAATAGCACAAAAGTATTTAGGAAGCAAAATCTTGTTGTCCAGTGTTAGAGGTAAAGCAGAGGTTGATATGTTCTTAATTAGTAAGGGTGCCAGAGGTTATGGGGAGAAGGCAAGAGAATGGAATTGGGAGGGATAATAAATGAGTCTTGATCGAATGGTGGAGCAGATGGGCTGCATGGCCTCGTTCTGCTCCAATGTCTTACGGTCTTATGACCTTCCCAGGTTAGGGCACAGACCTGTTCCTGTCAATTGTTTGGAACCTGGACAGGTCACAAGTTGGAAACGTGGTCCCATCTGAGACGGTAGTAGATGCCTGCAGCCCTGTGGTAGCTGGAAAATCCACCTTGCCGGTCTGTCAAACACTCCTTTGTACATATGGGCTTTGTATAAGTTGGGCCTTCATAGCCTGGGGAGCACCTCTCTTTATTTTATCTTCCCAATTTCTTCTAGGTCGAGCGCCTGAAACACAAAGCCTGTATTTGGATAAGGCAGGGGTCCAGGTTAATCCAGAAACAGGGAAGGTGATTGTTGGTGCTGGTGAAGAGACATCTGCTTCTCACATTTATGCAATTGGAGACATAGCGGAGGTAAGACATGATCCAGATATCGTTGTCTACGAAATCCATGTCCATCTTTTTCTTGCCAATCCACGTGACTGTCTAAATGCCTCTTAAACATTGCTGTTTACTGTTTACTTTTTTTAATGGTTTCCAGCCCATTGAGCCATGCTGCCCAGCAACCCACCTAGTTAACCCTAGTCTAATTATGGGACAAATTACAATGACTAATTATCCTCCCAACTGGTACATCTTTCTACTGTGGGAGAAACCTGGAGTCATAGAGTTATAGAAAGTACCGCACAAAACAGGCCCTTTGGCCCATCTAGTCCGTGCCAAAACCATTTAAACGGCCTACTCCCATCAACCTGCACTGGGACCATCGCCCACCAAACCCCTACCATTCATGTACCTATCCAGAGTTCTCTTAAGTGTTGAAATTGAGTTTGCATGGGAGTAACCGGAGGAAACCTGTGTTCACGGGAAGGATTGTACAAACTTCTTACAGGTGACGTCACAATTGAACTCTGATTCTCCGAGATGTAACAGCGCCGTGCTAACCGCTACACTTCCACACTGTTTATGCTTCTGCTACTTCCCCTGGTAGCAGGTTCCTGGCACCCACCACGCTCTGTGGCTGGTGTATCTCCTTTAACCTTCCCCTCCCTCACCTAAAACCTATTCCCTCTAGTATTTATTTGAACCTTTCCATTTATAGAAATCGCTGCAGCTCACATGAGTTGGTATTGCTTTGTTCAGTGAAGTTTTGCTCCGGGCATTTCTTCCAACAGGGCCGACCAGAACTCACACCTACAGCAATCAAGGCAGGCAAGCTTCTGGCACACCGGCTTTTCGGCGGATCTACGCGGCTGATGGACTATGAGAACGTGAGTGAGCCCTGTGGGTGAATTCCGCAGCAGTCATAGCTTTCCTATAAAGGGAAGAAAAGGGTTTTAATTGTGTGAAATACATTGTTGTGATATATGACTGCAACTTAATAGAAGGTCAGAGACTCTCTGAGGAAATGTTGTTGCGTGTTTTGCCATGAGCTGTTTCTCTGATACCTTTCCAACTGTGGCATTGCCCAATACTTGAGAGCGGGCCAACTCGCACACATTCAGCTGAAAAGAAAAACAATTGTTGCAATGGCTTTCATGACTTTAAGGCATCCTGGATTACTCTGAGCCATTGAAATTCTTTTGTAAAATATAATCATAATATTAATTTTATTTTAGAGATACAGCACGGAATAGGCCTCCCAACCCTTCAAGCTACGCCATCCAGCAACCCCTTAGTTAACCCTGGCCTAATCACGGGACAATTCACAATGACCAAAGTACATATATGTCATCATATACAACACTGAGATTCATTTTCTTGTGGGAATATTCAGTATATCTATAGAATAGTAACTAACAGGATCAATGAAAGATCAACTAGAGTGCGGAAGACAACGAACTGTGCAAATGCAAATATAAATAAATATCAGTATATAATGAGAACATGAGATAAAGAGTCTTTAAAATGAAATCATTGGTTGTGGGAACATCTCAATGATGGCGCAAGTGAGTGTAGTTATCCCCTTTTGTTCAAGAGCCTGATGGTTGAACGGTAGTATCTGTTCTTGAACCTGGTGGTGCGAGCCCTGAGGCTCTTGTACCACCTACCCGATGGCAGCAGTGAGAAAAGAGCATGGCCTGGGTGGTGAGGATCTCATCTGATGACAGCATTTCAAGCAGATGTGCTCAATAGTCAGGAGGGTTTCACCCATGATATACTTGACCAAATTGACTACTTTTTGTAGGATTTGCATTGGTGTTTTTATACCAGGCTGTGATGCAGCCAGTCAATACACTCTCCGTTACAAATCTGTAGAAGTTTGTCAAAGTTTTAGATGTTATGCCGAATCTTTGGAGATTCCAAGTAGAGATGCTGCCGTGCTCTCATTGCAGTTACACTTACGTGGCTGGAGCTTAACGATATCTATTGTTACAACATAAGGAATGTGGCAGCCCAGTGGTGCACAGGAAGTTCCCATAAATTGCAGTGAGTTAAATGATTGAACGAGCTGTTCCGGTACCCTGGTCAGAATCACCACAGTTCTTTGAAATTTTATCATCAATTGAGGAAATAATCCAGGGCAGGTTGGTATTAAAAGATTGAAAGTATCTGAAAGAATCTGAAGATCGGAAGTATCTGATAGCATCTGAGGAAACAATCCAGGAGGTTCAGTATTAAAAGATTGAAAGTATAATTCAGAAAGAGACCTGGCACTAAGTTGTTAATCTAGTGATTTCCAGCTGAATGATTTATTTATTTATTTAGGTTCCTACCACAGTTTATACACCACTGGAATACGGATGCGTTGGGCTCTCTGAGGAGGAGGCTCTACGTCGCTATGGCGAGGACGACATAGAGGTAACTACCGCAGATTCTTACCCTGCTCTCAGTCATATCTTTCTTAGATAACCTCATTACTTTTCTGATAAAAAAATAACCTTATCATTAATGGCAAAAGCTAAACATAATGGATTGGGCATTATTGCAAAGCAATCAAGTGGTCTGTGAACCCAGTTTAAAAGATTAGCTTTATTTATCACATGTATAGTACTGTACAAAAGTCTTAGGTACATAGGCTTGGGTGCCTAAGATTTTTATACAGTACTGTATTTGTCAGCATGGAGCGGAGAGCGAGTTTATAGATCTGATGGATCCCAGAACAGATCCCTACAGAACACCACTGGTCACCATCTTCCATGCAGAATACGAACCATCTGAAACCACCCTTTACCTTTTGTGGGCAAGACAGTTCTGGATGCACAAAGCAATCCAATCTCATCTCATTGATTGGAACACCTGACTCCAAATAGCTTTTGTAGAAGGCATTACCCCAGAGGTTCACAGACTTTTATGAAGCTAGACTATGACTGTTTAAATGGTGTACTCAGTATTGATGAAAAGAAGTACAGTTGTTTGTGTGCTATTAGTCTAGGCAGATAGTGTTTGTCTATTATTGTGGCTTAGATAAAGACCAGACCACATTTTATGAGTAACTAACGCAGAAAACCTGATAACTGAAAAGGATTCACCAACGTTTTCTTGCAACTGTATATCACCAGGATGCCTGATAGAGTTGTATAAGGTGATGAGGGGCATTGATTGTGTTGATAGCCAGAGGCTTTTTTTCCCAGGGCTGAAATGCCTAACATGAGATGGCATATTTTAAGGTGCTTGGAAGTAGGTACAGCGGGGATATCAGAGGTAAGTTTTTCACAGAGAGTGGTGAGTGTGTGGACTGCACTGCCAACGAAGGTGCTAGAAGCTGATACAATAGGGTCTTTTAAGAGATTCTTTGATAGGTACATGGAGCTTAGAAAAACAGAGGGCTATGCAATAGGGAAATTCTAGGCAGTTCCTGGAGTAGGTTACATGGTTGGCACAACATTTTGGGCCGGAAGGCCTATAATATGCTGTAGATTTTTTTGTTTTTATGTGTGGGATGTAGAGGTGCCCTGCCCTATAAAAAATACACACAAAGTCAGTTTACTGACAGCTTGCTTGTCTCAAGAAAGGTCTGTTTATGTGCACCATGCCTGGACCTAAACAACTATCAGAGGACCTTAGAAGAAGAACTGTAGAGATGCATGATACTGGAAAAGGCTACAGAAGCATTTCTAAAGACCTGAGTGTTCATCAGTCCACAGTAAGAGAAATTGTCTACAAATGGAGGAAATTCAGTACTGTTGCTACTCTCCCTAGGAGTGGGCATCCTGCAAAGATCACATCAGGAGCACAATGTGCAATGCTGAAGCAGGTGAAAAAGAACCCAAGGGTAACAGCAAAAGATCTGTAGAGATCTCTGGAGCTTGCTAAAGTCTCTGTTCATCTATTCACTGTAAGAAAAACACTGAACAAGAATAGTGTTCATGGAAGGACACCGCCGAGGAAACTACTGCTCTCCAAAAAAACCAACAACGACAGCATTGCTGCACATCTCAAGTTTGCAAAAGACCACCTGGATGTTCCATGACACTTCTGGGACAATGTTCTGTGGACAAATGAGACAAAAGTTGAACTTTTTGGCAGAAAAGCACATTGCTACGTTTGGAGGACAAAGGGCATTGTACACCAACACCAAGTCCTCGTCCCAACTGTGAAATATGGTGGAAGGAGCATCATGGTTTGGAGCTGCTTTGCTGCCTCGGGCCTGGACAGCTTGCAATCATTGAGGGAACAATGAATTCAAAATTGTATCAATACATTTTACAGGAGAATGTCAGGGTAGCGGTCAGTCACCTGAAACTTAATAAAAGTTGGATGATGTAAAACAGGAAACACAAGAGTGGTTTAAGAAGAAGAAAATTTATGTTTTGGAGTGGCCAAGTCAGAGTCCAGACCTTAACCCAATTGAGACGCTGTGGCATGACCCGAAGAGGGCTGTTCATGCAAGGTATCCCAGAAATATTGATGAACTGAAACAGTTTTGTTTGGAGGAATAGTCTAAAATTCTTCCTTTCTGTTGTGTAAGTCTGATTAGCAGCTACAGGAAACATTTGTTGGATGTTATTGCTACTAAAGAAGGTTCTACCAGTTATTAAACACAAGGGTTCACGTACTGTTTCCGGCCTTGGTTGTGAATGACCAATTGATGTATTCACTAAAGACATGAAAAGTACAATTGTTTGTGTGTTAATTGTTCAGGCAGATTGTGTTTGCCAATTATAGTGATTTAGATGAAGATCAGACCACATTTTATGAATAATTAATGCAGAAAATCAGGTAATTGCAAAGGGTTCACAAACTCTTCTTTGCCTCAGATTTCTGCACAGTATTGTACATTGAAACATCAAAACGTGTTGTGAAATGCGTTAAACTGAATCAGCGAGGATTGTACTGTGTAGCTCACAGGTGCCACCATGTTCTCATGCCAACATAGCATGCCCACAACTCGGGTCCTAGCAGTTTACTCAACAAGCCCAAGTAGCATGTCGGTACTTATCACTCACTGCTTCGTCCCTGGAGACACATGAGACTGCCAGTTCTGCAATTCGTAGCAACAGACTACGTTGTAGGAAATCAGTGGGCCGAGCAATATCTGTAAGTCTAGGTGACAAAATTTATTTTTATATTTATTTCCTTAAGAGATAAAGCACAGTAACAACAGTACCTTCTGGCTCAATGAGCCCACACTGCCTAATTATCCCTATGTGACCAATTAATCTACTAACTACTACGTCTTTGGACTGTGGGAGGAAACCAGAGCACCCGGAGGAAACCCGTGCAGTCAGGGGGAGAAGGTACAAACTCCTTACAGACAATGGTGGCAATTGATCGCGGGTTGCTGGCACTGTGATAGCATTACACTTTCCACTATGCCACCGTGCTCTCTAGCTATGACATCGAACTGATATCTGACCTGAAATTGTTAGCATTTTGGGTCATGCATCAGGACTGCAGAGTATTTATTTATTTAGTGGGATACAGCGTGGAACAAGCCCTTCTGGTCCTTCGAGCCACAATGCCCAGCAACCTCCGATTTGATCCTAGCCAAATCACAGGACAATTCACAGTACCAATTAACCTGCCAATCGGTAAGTCATTGAACTGTGGGGAGAAACTGGAGCACCCGGAGGAAACCAACGGGGTCACAAACCCCTTACAGGCAGCGGTGGCAATTGAACCCAGGTCACCTGTACTGTAAAAAGTTGTGCTAAACACTACACTACTGTGCCACCTTCATCAAACTTCAACTGTTGCCCTCTCTCCACGGATGTTGTTGGACCCACCAGAGTTCCTGTAGCAGATATTGGTGCTGGAGTGTGTGGTGAAACTAGGGGGTGCCCCCAGCACATCCTCTGGGGTGTTGTGTTAACACAAATGACATATTTCACTGTATGTTAGCATGTACGTGTGATAAATAAATCTAAATTGTTGGTTATTTTTTCATCCCACTTGTGTTTCATGGGCCTGGATTGGGAAGATTCAAAGTGCAAAGTAAATTTTTTATCAAAGTACATATATGTCACCACATACAACCCTGAGGTTCATTGTCTTGTGGGCAAACTCAGAAAATCCATAATAGAATAAAATCCATAACAGAATCAATGAAAGGCTGCACCAATTTGGGTGTTCAGCCAGAGTGCAAAAGACAACAAACTGCAAGTACAAAAAGAAATAATAATAAATAAAAAAACAACAAAATTTGAACAGTGTTTGTTCCATGGTTTCTCTGTTTCATAACTGTCTGTGGGGAAGTTGAATTTCTGGGTTGTATACTGCAACTTTGAGTATACTACTACTTTGATAATAAATGTACTTTGAACTTTGAAATTCAGTTCAAGTATAATTGTCATTCAACCGTACTTGAATACCCATGAAAGCAGCCAAACAAAAGTGTTACTCTGGGGCAAAACACAGTACCAACAGTCACACACAGCACAAAACACACATAGCACATGCAAGGTAGCAAGCACATAAAGATATCAGTAAGATACAGCCACACAATAAAAAAGTCCAGATTTGAGCACAATAAAGCTTGTCATCTGCTGTCTGAACACTGGGGAATTACTGACTCCAGCTCGGACACCGCATTACACTGACCTTGGTAAAGCATACCAGCTCCAACACCTCTCTTCTGGCGGCTGTAAACAGGTGACACCACAGATTGAGGCCTAGTACTTACACACACAAGATGCAAGCACATATATCAATAAAGTACAACCACTATATACATGTATATGTGTGTGTGTGTGTGTGTGTGTGTGTATGTAGTCCAGACCCTGATTCCATGAATACCCAAGGCCACAGTAAAGCTTGGCTTCTGCCGAGCGAACACTGGGGGTGGGTGGGCAGCAGCAGATGAAGTGTCCTTGAAGGTGAGTCCATAGCTTGTGGGAATATTTCCATGATGAGACAAGCAAAGTTGAGTGGTTATCCCCTTTGATTGGTTCCTCTGTCTGTGGTGTTCTAGAAAATGAAAACTCTGATATGAGCCATTGATAGTGTCCCCTGCACTAGTGGCCTATTAGCACCCACATTGTTAAGGACACCATTGCCTCATTAAGTTATAAGTTCACTCACCTCAACACTAAACTGATTCCAGAACCTATGGACTTACTTTCAATGATGCTGCAACTCATGTTATCAATATTATTTATCACTTATTATTATTATTATCATCATCATCATCATCATTATCATGTCTTCTGCACTCTAGTTGTTGGATGGTTTGTCATTGATTCTGTTATAGTTACCATTCTACAGATTTCTTGCGTATGCCCACAAGAAAATGAATCTCTGGGTGACATATATGTACTCATAGTAAAATTTACTTTGAACTTTTTGAACTTTGAAGTGCTGTAGAGGGACAGAAATCTTCTACATGGTATTAGAGTGCAGGCACTTTTTGTAATGTTGGCCTCTCTGTAACTGAAACTACCTTGCAGAATTTAAGGTTAGGACCCTAGAACATTGAAGAGGGGATTTTTTTTTTGTTATTAATGGATGGTGATTTTAATACTTGTCTAAATCCTTTAATGGATAAGTCATCATCCAAATATCAACTCCCTAATCGTTCTGCATCACTTATTAATTCCTTTTTAATCTATTATGGTTTAATTGAGGTCTGGAGGCATATGCACCCTAGTGATAGAGAATACTCTTTTTTCTCACATGCTCATAATAAATATTTGAGAATCGACTATTTTATAGTTGACCCTCGACTTTTATTTAATGTTCAGAAATGTGAGTATGATGTGATTGCTATCCCTGATCATGCTCCTTTAAACTTAATATTTGAACTGAAAGATGTTGTTTCTACCAGACCATTTTGGCGTTTTCTAGAACATTTATTACAAAGTTCAGAATTTGTTGAGTTTATTGAAGCTCAGATAAAAGAGGTTTTTCTCTTTAATAATATAGGAAATGTCTCTAAGTTAGTAATTTGGGATATATTAAAAGTTTATTTACGTGGTCAGATTATTTCATATATAGCTAAACTGAAGAAACAAACAAGAATGGAATTAGATAAAATCGCTAAACAAATTAAAGAATTAGATAACATCAATGCAATCTCTCCAAATGTTGTTTCATTTAAAAGAAGAGTAGAATTACAATCACAGTATAATTTATTACTAACATATCTATTGAAGGATATTTGCTTAAATTGAAAAGTCAATTTTATATTTTTGGGGATAAAAATAATAAGCTCTTAGCTTCTCAATTAAGAGCAGTTAGAGCTAAAAGACAAATTTTAAAGTTTCGTAAAAATAATGGAGATATAGCAAGTAACCATGAGGACATTAATAATACTTTTCAAGATTTTTACTCTGATCTTTATAGATCTCAATTTCCTGCAGATTCCTCCAAAATGAAGGGTTTTTTTACATAAGATTAAATTTCCACAAATTTCTGTTGAAGATCAACAGATGCTTGATGCTCCAATTACCGAGAATGAAATTCAGAAAGCTATTTTATCAATGCAATCAGGTAAAGCTCCTGGACTTGATGGTTATTCAGTGGGATTTTACAAAAAATTTGAAAGATTACTTTCCTCTTATCTTTTGGAAATATTTCATGAATCCTTTGAGAAGGGTAATTTACCTTCTTTTTATGAAGTGTCTATTTCCTTCATTCTTAAAAAAGATAAAGATCCTGTTGAATGTTCATCATATAGACCTATTTCGCTATTAAATGTGGATGCAAAAATTCTCTCTAAAATAATGGCTAATTGATTGGAAAATATTTTAACTAAAATCATTTCTAAGGATCAAACGGGCTTTATTAAAGGCCGCTACTCTTTCTCTAATGTTCGGAGATTGATGAACATTATATATTCATCATTATCTAAGCAACAATGTGTTATCTCTCTTGATGCAGAAAAGGCATTTGATAGAGTTGAGTGGCCATATTTGTTTAAAGTATTAGAAAAATTTGGTTTTGGTAATAATTTCAATAGATGGATCAAATGATTTATAAGAATCCTATTGCCACGGTCATTATTAATAACTGCAGGTCTTCTTTTTTCTCATTTTCTTGTGGTACTAGACAGGGATGTCCATTAAGCCCTTTATTATTTAATCTTGTATTGGAGCATTTAGCTATAACAGTATGTGAAGCTAAAAATATTCATGGTATCTCTATGAATGGAACCATACATAAGATTTCTCTTTATGCAGATGATCTTATGGTTTTTATTTCAAATCTTGAGGAATCAATTCCTAATCTTTTGGAAACACTTAAAGATCTTGGTAAATTTTCAGGATATAAACTTGACTTGAATAAAAGTGAATTGTTTCCATTAAATGTCCCTGATAGTATATAAAATAACATTCCTTTTAGAATTATTAACACATTTAGATATTTAGGTATTCTAATTACTAAAAAATATAAAGATCTTTATAAAAAGTGAATATAGTTCCTTTAATGGACTCCATGAAACAACTATTTTCTAGATGGAATCCACTTACTCTTTCTTTAATAGGTCGTATTCATGCTGTGAAAATGATGATTTTACCTAGATCTTTATATATTTTCCAAAATATACCTATCTTTTTAACTAAAATTTTTTTCGATCAAATTGACTCTCTTATTTCTTCCTTTATTTGGAACAATAAGAGACCAAGAATTAATAAGTATCATTTTCAAAAATCTAAAAAAGATGGTGGACTTGCACTTTCTAATTTAAGACTATTATTGGGCCATGAATATCAGACAATTATGTTTTTGGTTATACTGGCTCGATAAGAACCAAAAACCATTATGGGTTGATTTGGAATTAAATGCTGTTAAACAATTTCATTTAACTTCAATATTAGGAGCTCCATTACCTTTACAGCTCTCTAAAATTCCAAATTTAAATCTTTACCCCGTTATTAAACAATCCTTATGGATTTGGGTTCAGTTTCGTAATTTTTTAAATTTTAAACAATTTAAGTTGTCTAGTTTTTTTATATTGAAACTTTTCATTTAAACCTTCAATAACTGACCCCATTTTTTTTCTCCTATGGAGAAATAAAAGGATCCATTCTTTTACAGATTTATTTCGTGATGGTTGATTGATGACTTTTGAAGAGTTAATTAACATATATTCTCTCGCTCATACACATTTTTGCAATATTTTCAGGTTAGACATTTTTTATAATATTTATCTAAGTCTCCATATTTACAAGAATCTGATTTGTTGGATACCATTTTGAAATTGAATCCCTTAGTGAGAGGTTCCATTATCAGAATTTATAATTTATTTTTGTCACAAAAAGAGAACCTATTACTAAAGATTAAACAAGATTGGGAGAGAGAACTTAATAAGACCTTTGTTAATGAAGATTGGCCTCGAGTTTTGAAAAACGTAAATTCTTCTTCTGTATGTGCCAACCATTGTTTAATTCAATTTAAAATTGTTCACCGTTATTATTTAACAAAGGAGAGACTATCTAAGATATTTCCTAGTGTAGACAACTACTGCAATAGATGTAAAACTGAAGTAGCTACTTTGTCACATATGTTCTGGTCATGTTCTTCATTGAAATCTTTTTGGAAATCTTTATTTTCTACAATTTCTAAAGCTCTGAAAATTAATTTACAACCTAATAGACTGACTGTACTATTTGGAATAGTTCAGCATCATATTCAGGATATTTCATCTTCAGATCAACATGTAATTGCATTTGTTACACTACTGGCAAGAAGGGCTATTTTATTAAAATGGAAAGATATTTCTTCCCCTACATTAATTGAATGGTTTTCTCAAGTAATGTTATGTCTCAGTTTGGAAAAAATTAGAAGTAGAACTTCTGATCCTCGATTCGATTTTGAGAGAAGATGGGGTTCTTTTGCCAAATATTATCATTTAATTTCAATTATGCTATATGGTTTCCTTCCAATTTTTAAAAAAAATAAATATGAAGTGGCGGTTGATGACTCTTTTTTATATTTAGATGATGGTCAAACGTATTGCTCTGGGAGGTTGATTCCTAATGGGTTTTTTCCCCCTTTTTTTGTAGTCAGTGGGTTTTTTTTCTAGTTAGATGGGGTTCTTTTTTTCCCTTCTTTTTCCTATATATATATAATTTTTTCCCCATTTTTATATATTACGATCAGCTTTTTTTCTTCAGCTTTATTAATTGTATACATATTAATCTGTTGAAGTTTTGTATCATTTTATAGCTGTAGAAGATTATGTACCAATAAAAAGATTCTAAAAACGAAAATGAGAGGGGATTTGATAGAGGTATACAAAATAATGAGGGGTATAGATAGGGTAAATGCAAGCAGGCTTTTTCCACTGAGGTTGGGTGGGACTACAACCAGAGGTCATGGGTTAAGGGTGAAAGGTGAGAAGTTAAGGGAAACATGAAGGGAAGTTTCTTCGCTGAGATGGTGGTATGAGAGTAGAATGAGCTGCCAGCACAGTTGTGTGTGAGCTCAATTTCAACATTTAAGAGAACTTTGCATAGGTACATGGATGGAGGGCCATGCTCCTGGTGCAGGTCGATGGGAGTAGGGAGCTGTTTAAGTGGGTTGAACAGCCTGTTTCCATGCTGTACTCTATGACTCTGACTTTAAGGAATTTGAATGAATAGAATGACTAATGTGTGAAAATGAGTCAGAGCATGGCTGCTGTATAACTCCAGTGAATAGATTTTACCGATTATATTGTCATTTCATCGAAGTATTTATGTGCCTAATTCAAATAATTAAATTCTCTTTTAGCAAAGTACAAGTCCTCCTGGGATTATAAACTGAATCGGAATCAGAATTAGGTGATTATCACTGACATATAGAACATAAGAACAGTACATCCACCTCAACCTGTGATATTGTGCCAACCACTTAACCTATTCTTAAGTTTAACTTAACTCTTTGCTTGCATGCAGCCTCAGTTGTGGTGAGGACCAGGCCTCAAGCTGTAGGCTTGCCTCCTGTTGCAGACCAGGTGAGGAAATGCTGGAGGCGGTGCAATGTGGCATCCGCTCTCAGTGGGGGGCTGACCGCTCCTGTCGGTGCTGCCCTCCGGTGTTTGAGCAGTGGAATGGCAGGCTGGATTGCGTGTGTCTACACACTGCTGGGATTCATGTCGCTGAGGGTCTTGGTCTAGATATGTTTTTATTTTTGCCTTTGCGTGAATATACTTCTTTGCTTGCTATTTTGAATGTGTTATTTTGTTTTGCACCTTGTCCCCAGGGGAAATCTGTTCACTGTATCTATTATGGTTGAACGATAATTAAGCTCAATTTGATTTGATTTGATTTTTTTACTAAAATGCAGCTCTTTACTAAATGCAGCTCTTCATCCCTTCTATTCGCTACCCTGATGAAAAATCGGAAAGCATACCGAAATGTTTGCATAATAGAGGAGGAACTGTATTCTGCCCTGACATTCAGGTTCAGTGTGAGACTTCAGACATTTGATAAAGTAGATATTAAATGTTCAACATTGTAGGATTTTGGATACTGTGACCCTTGTACCATTCAAACACATTCTTGAAAAGTAATTTTTGAAAATGTCTCTTAAGTGCTAACTTGAAAATTAGTCACAGCCCACAGTACAACTCTGTTCTTGGGATCACACTTTACAACATAGAGCGGTACAGCACAGTACAAGCCCTTTGGCCCATGAAGTTGTGTCAACCCTTTAGTCTACTGTAAGATCAATCTAATCCTTCCCTCCTACGTAGCCCCCCGGTAGCACTCACATTGACAGTGATGAAATGCTTTGAGAGGTTGGTCATGACTAGACTGAACTCCTGCCTCAGCAAGGACCTGGCCCCCATTGCAATTTGGCTGTCACCACAGTAGATCAATGGCAGATGCAATCTCAATGGCTCTTCTCACGGCTTTAGACCACCTGGACAACACGAACACCTAGGTCAGGATGCTGTTCATCGACTATAGCTCAGCATTTAATGCTATCATTCCCACAATCCTGACTGCGAAGTTGCAGAACCTGGGCCTCTGTACCTCACTCTGCAATTGGATCCTCGACTTCCTAACTGGAAGACCACACTCTGTGCAGATTGGTGATAACATAACTACCTCATTGATGATCAACATTTGCGCACTTCAGGGGTGCGTGCTTAGCCCACTGCTCTACTCTATATACCTATGACTGTGTGGCAAGGCATAGCTCAAATGCCATCTATAAATTTGCTGATGATGCAACCATTGTTGGTAGAATCTCAGGTAGTGATGAGAGGGCATACAAGAGTGAGATATGCCAACTAGTGGAGTGGTGCCGCAGCAACAACTTGGCACTCAATGTCAGTGAGATGAAAGAGCTGATTGTGGACTTCAGGAAGGGTAAGACGAAGGAACACATACCAATCCTCAGAAAGGAATCAGAAGTGGAGAGAGTGAGCAGTTTCAAGTTCCTGGGTGTCAAGATCTCTGAGGATCTAACCTGGTCCCAATAGATTGATGCAGTTATAAAGGCAGCAGTTATACTTCATTAGGAGTTTGAAGAGATTTGGCGTGTTAACAAATACACTAAAAAACTTCTGTAGTTGTACCATGGAGAAAATTCTGACAGGCTGCATTACTGTCTTGTATGGGGGGGGGGGACACTACTGCACAGGACTGAAAGAAGCTGCAGAAGGTTGTAAATCTAGTCAGCTCCATCTTGGGTACTAGCCTACAAAGTACCCAGGACATCTTCAGGGAACGTTGTCTCAGAAAGGCAGCATCCATTATTAAAGACCTCCAGCACCCAAGGCATGCCCTTTTCTCACTGTTACCATCAGGTAGGAGGTACAGAAGCCTGAAGGCACACACTCAATGATTCAGGAACAGCTTCTTCCCCTCTGCTATCTGATTCCTAAATGGACATTGAATACCTTGACAATACCTCACTTTTTAAAATATTTTAGTATTTCTGTTTTTTGCACACTTTTAGAAATGTATTGAATATACGTATACTGTAATTGATTTACTTGTTTATTTATTATTATTATTATTATTTTATTTATTACTATTTATTTTCTCTTCTGGATTATGTATGGCATTGAACTGCTGCTGCTAAGTTAACAAATTTCCCATCACATGCCAGTGATAATAAACCTGATTCTGATTTCCCTTTCTTCTCTGTGCCTAGGTAAATCTGGCCCCACAACCACCCCTGGTAGTGTACTTCACACACTCACCATGCTCCGTGTCATGAAAGCTGTTGTTTTGCAGCAGCAGTACATTGGAAATATATAAAAATTGCAGTACAACATCATTAATAGTGTTTGATAATGGCCCGACAATGGTCGGAGTTGACCATGGATGTAGGTGCCAGCTGTCTGTGATACGCAAGCCAGGGCAGTACAATATGGAGAGCAAGCTGTTGCCTGCACTCCACTCAGCTGATGAAGCCGAAGGAACAGATTTGCACCAGCAGTGTCGCAGGAATTGCCGGTCAGCGTTGAATGAAGGGACGCCAGCTCTGGATTTTTCCCAGAGGTTTTCTCCCAAAGTCTTCCCCATGAGTGGGTATAGCTGCAAGGCAGCAGAGGTTTGAGATCAGAGTTTTCCTTCTCCTAGATGAGCTGCCAAGCATGACTGATGAGCCCCATCTGCTCGAAATTGAATAGTGTAAAAGACGAATAGTGAAGTAATGTTCATTCAGAAACATGACAGCAAAAGGGAAAAAACTCTTAAAATGTTCTGAGGGTCTTCAGGCTCTCTACCTTCTACTTTATGGTAGCAACAGGAAGAGGGCATGTCCTGGATGGTGAGGGTTCTTAGCAATGGATGAAGCTTCTATTAAAGACACGGTGGCACAATAGCATAGTGGTTAGCGTAATGCTTTTGCAGTGAATCGGGTTCATTTCTGCCTCTGTTGTCTGTACGGATTTGTACGTTCTCCTCATGATATTGGAGGTTTCCTCTGGGTGCTCTGGTTTCCTCCCACAGTCCAAAGATGTACGGGTTAATAGGTTAATTGGTCATATGGACACGGGCTCATTGGGCCAGAAGGACCTGTTACCACGCTGTATCTCATAATGAATTAAAAACTTCTGCACAGCCTGTGTGTATGAACAAGTGTTTGGGAGACTGGTGGGTTGGATTTTGCCCAGTGTAAACTTGATTCAGGGCAATCTACAGTACTGTGCGAAAGTTTTAGGCAGATATAACAGCTAGGGTGCCTAAGACTTCTGCACAGTACTGTATTTGTCAACGTGGAGCAGAGAGTCAATTTATAAATCTGGTGGAAGAAAAGGATGTTGGGAATGGCGAGGGTGGAGCACCCCAGGAGGGGTGTGGGACAAGTGGATGAGAAGGATCTGAGGCAAGGTGTAGTGCGGATGCAGACATGCCCAGCCCTGAGACAGCTTAAATAAATAAAAATGATATCTCCGCTGTACTTTCCTTGAATCGCTTTAAATTTATGCCTCCACCCTGGAGAAAGGTTTCCGAATACCCACTTGAACTATGCCCTGTTGGATCTCTGCTTAATTTCTGAACCTTAGGGTTCTCCTGGGAGTCAAAACTGGCGAGCAGTCTTAATTCCAAGAGTTCAGTTTAGAGTACAAACAAACATACAAATACTAAGCAAATTAAATAGAGGCTGAGAAACGATACTAAGAGGGGAATTAGTGTAAGACAAAAGAATAAAGATGGCGCTTCTGAAAAGATGATAACATAAGAGAAATTCCTTAGATCGGAACAAACTAGTTAATAATATCACGTGGGTAACGTGCTAACACTTGGCCAATGAAAAATGAGAAAGGTGATAAACCGTTAATTTAGCTGCTATATCGTATTCTGCCTGTGCATGTGAAAAATACACGAGTTTGTTAAAAAGTACAAATCTTATAAAAATTGTTATTTAAAAAAAGACAGTGGTTTCCACAGCCTCTTAACGTCTTTTTGGGCATGTGGAATCTGATCTATAACTTGGGTAAAATGAGTCAACTATAAAGGGTTTCCCAATGGCTGCCTTTCCTTCCACCTTGATTGGAAGAAATTTATTTTTTGTTCCCACTGACTAATAAGTGGCAGGAAATAGTATTCTTTCAGTTCTCCACTGGGCGGAAATGTTGAGTTTTTGCAGATGAGGGTTCAGATTGATTGAAGGCAGGACACGGGCTTGGTGTGAAAGGAGTACCTCTGTTTCTGCACAATGTTTCTCTTCCATGTGTCAGACATCCCTGTGGCTTCCCTGAATGGGGCTGAGAGCTGCTGAGGAGCTGTAGGCATGTTAGTACCGTGGACCTGTGCCAGCTCGGTGTTGAGCAGTGGGTGAACATAAGTTGGCTCAAAATGAAAGTGGGTTCCAGAGGTTTAAATGAAAGAAGTGCTTATCATGACGTCTGGTTCTTTTTGGGACCAGTATTGCAATATAGTATGCATGTCTCGCCCTGGCCAACACACCACAGCATAGCGCTTTACAGTACCAGCAACCCAGGTTCAATTCCCGCCATTGCCTATAAGGTGTTGGTATGTACTCCCTGTGGCTACGTGTGGTTTCCTCCAGGTGCTCTAGTTTCCTCCTGCAATCTGAAGACGTACTGGCTGGTAGGTTAATTGATCATTGTAAATCATTCCATGATTAGGCTAGGATTAAATCGGGGGGTAGACAGATATATAGATTCTAACACATGTAAGTATATATGGCAAATAGAGCTGATCCTTGATAGGTACATGGAGGGGTGAGTCTTAGAGGGATATGGGTTGAATGTAGGGATTGGGACCAGCTGGATGGGCGCCAAGCTCAGCATGGACTCGTTGGGCTGAAGGGCATGTTTCAATTGCATTACAACTCTAATAAACTCAGACAGACCCATTGAAGGCTGGGAAATCCAGAGCAGCACACACAGAATGCTGGAGGAACTGAGCAGTCAGGCAGCATCTATAGAAATGAATAAACAGTCGACATTTTGGGCCGAGACCCTTCTTCAGGTGTTGGAAGGAAGGGGGAAGATGCTTTAAGGAGGAGTCTGATAGGAGAGGACAGAGGATACCCCCTTCTCCGTCCCTTTACCTCGTTCATCAATCAACTTCCCAGCTCTTTACTTCACCCTCTCCCCCTCTCCCGGTTTCACCCCACCACCTTCTTAGTGCGATTCCTTCCCCCTTCCTTTCCAGTCCTGAAGAAGGGCTTCAGCCCAAAATGTCGACTGTTTACTCTTTTCCTAGATGCTGGCTGGCCTGCTGCGTTCCTTCAGCATTTTATGTATTTGTACTGGCTTTATGATCTTATAAGCACTAAGAGTTTTATCAAACCCAGTCATACCAGGTGTTTCCCTTATTTTAATTGTCATTTTTGTCATTCTTTAATGATCAATAAACCAATTGTTTGGAATCAAAGAATTTGCCTCACAAGGCTGTGTGCAGCCCCCCCCTCCACCGCCTTGGCACTCCTTCTCTGCCACCTGTCCCTCACCCCTCCCACGCTATTCCCAACATCCTTTGTTCTCCCACCAGATTTACAGGAACTCTCTCTCCACTTCACGTTGACAAATGCAGCGCTGTGCAAAAGTGTTAGGCACCTTAGCTATATTAATGTGCTTTTACTTTAAAGCAAAATTATCTCACTCAGTTACCTCTTTTGGCAAATTATTGAATTGCAGCCTAACTATTAGCAATTGTCTTGTCACACAGGGGATGAACAAACACACACACACACACACTCACACACACGCACGCACGCGCACACACACACACACCTTCTCATTTTTATTTTTCAATTCAAGCCAGTTTCCTTTGTGAATTTTAAAGCTATAATTACTGCTTTTGTTCTGTTGATAGTAATTAAATTGTTCAAATTTCCTCACAGTTGAGGCAGCATACAGACACACAGAAATGTTCTTAGAACAACAAGTTAATTGTCTGCAGAGACACAGCCTGGGAATATTTCAGATCCTCACTGTTGTACAGTATGTGAGATTCTTTGAGTCTGCGCTACCTGATGTTGAGGAGTCATGATAAGGTGGGTGGGAAACTAAAATAAGGAAAAAAGATAAAGATTAGCTTTATTTATCCACATGTAGATAGAAACATACAGTGGTTCTTCACGGGGATGGGTTCTCGCTTTCGGAACTCACTGAGTGGCCTGCGTTTTGGGATCTGTAGGTGCGGCTTGGAACATGTGCACTTTTGGGGTGCAGCCCTGTGAACAACCCAATTCCTTGCCGGTGTCACTGACTGAAGCA
The DNA here is from genome assembly GCF_048418815.1 of Hemitrygon akajei. NCBI lineage: Eukaryota > Metazoa > Chordata > Chondrichthyes > Myliobatiformes > Dasyatidae > Hemitrygon > Hemitrygon akajei. The sequence goes on along the minus strand of NC_133130.1, from coordinate 124,481,050 downwards.
TCGTGGGAGATTGAAAACATTGAGATAGCAGTGTTCTCTGCTGTTGAAAGTGACCTTCAGTCAGGGGAACTTGGACAAGTGACACTGCAGATTGTAACAGCGAAACAGCAAGCTGTTGGCCTCCCCTGTCTCTGTAGCAGGAGTGATCTCTCTCTCTCCCTCACTAGTTCAAGAGAGAGCCTGTCTGAGATGCCAAAGTGTTGGGATGGACAGTGTTTTTGATGGACTCTAGATCATCGTCTCTGGGGGCTTTGCTACTGCTTGCATGGTGGGCGGTGGGGTTGATGATTTTGCAGGCGGTGGGGTTGATGATTTTGTAGGGGGAGGGTACTGGTACTTGTGCATGGGAGGGGAGGGGGCTTTGGGGTTCTAACATTTTCTGCCATTCATTCTTTGTGAATTTTCTTCTGTCTCGTGGATGTCTGTGAAGAGTAAGAATTTCAGGTTGTATACTGTATCCATTCTCTGATATTAAATTGAACCTTTGAAATACATAATTTGCATCAAATTAAAAAGTTCAAAGTACATTTTATTATCACAGTATGTATACTTTATACAACCTTGAGATCTGTCTCCTTACAGGCAGCCACGAAACAAAGAAACTGAATGCAACACATTAAAATCAAAAGAAAACTTGAACTCCCAGTGTGCAGAGAGAGAGAAAAAATATCGTGCAAACAATAAAAGCACACAAACAGCATTCAGAACTGAAGTTCACAACACCAGAAGAAAAGAGGATGCTGTCCAAGTTGCATGCTATCTTGGACAATGTCTTCCATCCACTCCATAATGTACTGGTTAGGCACAAGAGTACATTCAGCCAGAGACTCATTCCACCGAAATGTAACACTGAGCGTCATAGGAAGTCATTCCTGCCTGTGGCCATCAAACTTTACAACTCCTCCCTCGGAGTGTCAGACACCCTGAGCCATTAGGCTGGTCCTGGACTTATTTCCACTTGGCATAATTTACTTATTATTATTTAATTATTTATGGTTTTATATTGCTATGTTTCTACACTCTTCTTGGTGCGACTGTAACAAAACCCAATTTCCCTTGGGGTCAATAAAGTATGTCTGTCTGTCTGTCAGACATCAAAGCAGCTGATTCAGAAGACCACTAGTTGCAGGCTACAGCTTTAGTCTAGCACAGATTCGAGCAAATCCCACAGAGCAGCGAGCCAAACCGGCCCATCTCTCGACTTCAACCCTGAGCCTTTCAATCTGGCCTGGTGCTTAAATTGTCCAAATCTCGGGATGTTCCTCGCTCTCGGACTTGGGCTGTGCCACTTCGATATGGCCAGTACCCGACTTTTCCAAATGGCTCAAATCTTAAATCGATCAAACCTCAAATCTCTCCTTGCCTTGCCTCACCTCACCTCTGCCACATCGAATTGCCTCCAAGCCCGCTCCAGCAACTCCAGCTGGACTTGCTGTAACTGTCCTGCCCCAGCGAGACTCCAGCCACACCACAAAAAAGCCAGATCCTACAGGTGTTTCTGCTCAACTCTGACTGGGAAGACACAGGCCATTGTTTGGTGAATAACAAAATATTTAGTTACTTTCTTTGTTTCATAAGTTATCAGCAAATTGTTGCTTAAACCAGTAATAGTGCCATCTTAAACCAGAAGATTGTGCTGGGCAGCCCGCAAACCAGAGCACCTGGAGAAACCCATGCAGTCATGGTGAGAACGTGCAGACTCCTTACAGACAGTGGCAGGAATTGAACCCCGATCACTGATTCCTGTAAAGCAATGCGCTAACCTCTATTCTACCAATTTCTCTGTGACCGAGATAAAGTAAAATAATATCCCTTGGAGAGTTGTTATCCAAGGATCTGTTTCTCATGGGATGTTGGAAGCACACATGGTTAGATTACTGATAGCAAAAGGTAAAAGGGTCCGGACGAAGGGTCTCGGCTTGAAACGTCGACTGTTTATTCCTCTTCATAGATGCTACCTGACCTTGCTGATCCCTCCAGCATTTTGTGTGTGATGCTCAGGATTTCTAGCATCTGCAGAATCTCCTGTGTGTTACCATTGGTGGAAAGGAGCTGAGGTCACAAGCAGAGTAGCGGTGAATGTGTTGAATGTTGCAGCGGTCTGTAGGGGCTGATTGGCTTCATTCTGGTTATTCACACTTCATAAGTCTTGGCTCATCTCATCTACGGAAACCAAGCCTCAGACCAATCTAACCCTGGGTCCTGCAAACTCTTGCGTCAGTACTATCACAAACAATGCTGCCAAACCCTTCCACAGTGACAGCTGTAGTATCCAGGACATCTTCAAGGTGCGATGCCTCAAAAAGGCGGCATCCATCATTAAGGCCTCCTCCACATCATCCAAGTCATGTCTTGTTCTCATTACTACCATCAGGATGGAGTTACACACTGAACGATTCAGGAACAGCTTCTTTCCCTCTGCCATCAGATTTCTGAATGGACATTGAACCCACGAACACTACCTCACATTTTTATTTTCATTTTTCTGGCTTTGCACTACTTAGTTAATTTAACTATAGAGTGAATATATATATATATTTTTTCCAGATTTTTTTGTATATTTATCTTGTATTGCATTGTACTGCTGCTGCTACGTGATCAAATTACATGACATATGCTGATGATATTAAACTTGATTCTGATTCTGACAAAAATTGTACATGAAAACTCTTAATTCCCTGAGTAGAGCCCAGAATCAGTGCCACTGACAGAAAGGATAAAGAACATAGATTAGCTTTATTTGTCACGTGTACATTGAAACATCAAAACACGAAGTGAAATGTGTCATTTGTGTCAACAACCAACAAAGTTCAAAGTTATTATTTGACAACATATACAACCCTGAGATTCATTTTCTTGCAGGCATACTCAATAATTCCATAATAGAATAATAACCACAATAGAATCAATGAAAGATCACCCAACTTGGGCATTCAGCCAGTGTGCAAAATACAACAAACTGTGCAACTACAAAGAGAAAGAAATAATAATAAATAAATCAGCAATAAATATCGAGAACATGAGGTGAAGAGTCCAGAGGCTGTGGGAACACTTCAATCATGGACGTGAAGTTGAGTTAAGTTATCCCCTTTGGTTCAAAAGTGATGGGGTAATATCGGTTTCTGAACCTGGTGTTGCGAGTCCTGAGGCTCCTGTACGTTCTTCCTGATGGCAGCAGTGAGAAGAGAGCATGTCCTGGGTGGTGGGGGTCCCTGATGATGGATCCTGCTTTCCTGCAATAGCGTTTCATGTAGATGTGCTCAGTGGTTGGGAGTGCTTTACTGGTGATGGACTGGGCCATATCCACTACTCTTTGAACAATTTTCTGATCAAGGGAACTGGTGTTTTCATACCAGGCTGTGATGCAGTCAGTCAGTATACTCTCCACTACACATCTATAGAAGTTTGTCAAGGTTTTAGATGTCGTGTCGCAAACTCCTAACAAGGTAGAGCCGCTGCCGTGTTTTCTTCATACTTGCACTTCTGGGCCCTGGCAGGTCCACCAAAATAATAAACTGAGGATGTGCTGGGGGCAGCCCACGAGTTTCTGGTATACTTCTGGCACCAACATAGCATGCCAAAAATTTAACCAGAACCTCTACGTTTTTGGAATGTGGGCGGAAACCAAAGCATGCAGGAAAACACAGGGAGAACATTCAACCTCCTTACAGACAGCAATGGGAATCGTTTCCCAATGTTACAGCTTGTGCTTGAAGCATTACACTAACCGCTGCGCTACCATGCTGCCTGACTGCAGTATGGCACATTTACACGGGCAACTTTTGTTAGGATTAGGAACATAATAATCTATAATGAAAATATTAAAATAATTTTAAAATGGTGACTGAACTTCTATTGATATAGCAAGGTCCTATAATCCCCTACACATAATTTTTCTTTTCCTGAGTAATTTGATACTGAATTTTTACATGAAGTGCCACGATAGTTGATAACCATACTTTTGAGCACATCTATACGTTATATATTTACATTTATAACATCATATATACACTCATACACTAATTCTCTATACACCCATATGAACAGCAATGGGTGTAGCTGTTTGTATGCGTGTATAAAGACCCATATATATATGTGACCCTAAGACATTTGCACAGTGCTGTATTTGTCAGCGTGAAACGGGGCGAGTTTGTAAGTCAGGCAGGAGCAAACGATGTTGGGAATGGTGGGGGTGGAGCGTCACAGGAGGTGTGCGGGAGTAGTGCCAGGGATGGTGGGGGGCCCGGGTGCAGACACACCCAACCCTGAGACACCAGGCAAGGTCATTACAGAATGTCGCTCTGGTGCTTCCCGCTACCTCTCCTCTCTCTTCCCCTTTTCCCAACCATGATTCCCCTCTCCCTGCTCCTTTCCCACTCAGTCCATAATGGAGACCCATATCAGAATCAGGTTTATCATCATTCACATATGTCATGAAATTTGATTTTTTTGTGGCAGCAGTACAATGCAAAATGTAAAATTTGTACAGTACTGTGCAAAATCTTAGCCACCCTTGCTGTATGTATGTGTCTAAGGCTTTTGTACTGTATGTCATTTATTTTTGAAAAAAATGTTAATTGAAATAAGGGAAACACCTGGTATGACTGCATTTATTAAAACTCTTGTTTATAAGATCATAGAATAACTTTATATAGTGAGCAAACAAGAGAAAATCTGCAGATGCTGGAAATCCAAAGCAATACACGCAAAATGCTGGAGGAAGTCAGCAGGTCAGGCATCATCTATGGAAAAGAGTAAGCAGTTGACGTTTTGGGCCAAGACCCTTCATCAGGACTGGGAATCAAGATGAGAAGTCAGAGTAAGAAAATGGGAGGAGGGGAGGAAGAAATACAAGGTAGTAGGTGATAGGTGAAGCTGGGAGGGGCAGGGGTAAAGAAAAGAGCTGGGAAGTTAATTGGTGAAAAAGATAAAGGGCTGGGGGTGGGGGAGAGATCTGTTAGGCATAGGCCATGGAAGAAAGCAAAGAGGGAGGAGCACCAGAGGGAGACGATGAGCGGCTAAGAAGATAAGGTGAGAGAGGGAAATGGGAATGAGGAATGGTGAGGGAGAGGGGGGCATCACAGGAAGTTTGAGAAATCATTGTTCATGCCATCAGGTTGGAGGCTATCCAGATGGAATACAAGATGTTGCTCCTTCAAATTGAATGAGGCCTCATCGTGGCAGTGGAGGAGGCCATGTCGGAATAGGAATGGGAAGTAGAATTAAAATTGGTGGTCACTGAGAGATCCTGCTTTTTCTGGCGGATGGAGCATTGGTGGGCAGCGAAGCAGTCTCCCAATGGCATTGAGTCTCACTGATATACAGGAGGCCACACCTGGAGCACCAGATAACAGTTGATGATCCCAACAGACTCACAGGCAAAGTGTCGCCTCACCTGGAAGGACTGTTGTTAGGGCCCTGGTGAGGGAGGAGGTGTAGGGTTAGGTGTAGCACTTGTTCCGTTTCGAAGGATAAGTGCCAGGAGGGAGATCAGTGGGGAGGGACAAATGGACAAGTGAGTCTCGTAGAGAAGTACACCTGTGGAAAGCAGAAAGTTGGGGGAGGGTGGGAAGGAGGTAGGGTGAGGGCAGAGGTGCGCAAAATGGAAGAGATGTGGTTGAGGGCAGCATTAATGGTAGAGGAAGGGAAGCCCCTTTATATGAAGGGGGACATCTTTGTTCTGAAACGAGAGCTGATGTGGTGAAATTGAGAGAAGGGGTTGACATTTTACAAATAATAGGTTGGAAGCTTCTCACAGTTACCTGGACTATACCTCTTCCAACCCTCAATGCTAGGGTTCCTCTTGTCCTCACTGACCACCTCACCAGCCTCTGCGTCCAGCACATAATTCTTCATAACTTCCACCATCTCCAATAGGGTCCCATCACCAAGCACATCTTTTCCTCCCGTCTACTTTCTGCTTTTCACAGGGATCGCTCCCTAGGCGACTCCCTTGTCCGTTCATCCCTCCCCACTGGTCTCCCTCCTGGCACTTATCTTGCAAGCAGAACAAGTGCTACACCTGGCCCTACACCTCCTCCCTCACTACCATTCAGGGCCCCAAACCTTTCTTCCAGGTGAGGTGACACTTCACCTGTGAATCTGTTGGGATCATCTACTGTATTTGGAGCTCCTGGTGTGGCCTCCCTGTATATCGGAAAGACCCAACGTAGATTGGGAGACTGCTTCGCTGAGCACCTACCAGAAGTAGCAGGATCTCCTAGTGGCTACCCATTTCAATTCTATCTCCCATTCCCATTCCAATATGTCAATCCATGTCCTCCTCTACTGCCGCAATGAGGCCACACTCAGGTTGGAGGAGCAACACCTTATATTCCATTTGGATAGCCTCCAACCTGATGGCATGAACATTGATTTCTTGAACTTCTGGTAATGACCCCCTCCCTCCCCACTTTCAGCATTCCCCATTCCCATTTCCCTCTCTCACCTTACTGGCCCTCTGTTGCTCCTCCCCCTTACCTTTCTTCCATGGCCTGCTGTCCTCTCCTATCAGATTCCCTCTTCTCCAGTCCTTTATCTCTTTCACCAATTGACTTCCCAGCTCTTTTCTTCACCCTTCTCCTCTCGTGGTCTCACCAATCACCCACCACCTTCTCCCCCCCCCACCGCCACCTTCTTACTCTGATCTCGTATTTTTTCCAGTCCTGATGAAGGGCCTCAGCCTGAAACATCGATTGTTTAGTCTTTTCCATACGTAGTGAGCAATCAGGTTTATATGCATAAAATTACCACAGTGCTATAATTTTGATTTTTTTTCTCTCTCTGAATAGATTTATCATGCTTTTTACAAGCCACTGGAGTTTACAGTAGCTGAACGGGATGCCGCCCAGTGCTATATCAAAATGGTTTGTCTGCGTGAAGATGACCAACGTATTCTTGGACTTCACTTCATTGGACCAAATGCCGGAGAGGTCATTCAAGGGTTTGCGCTGGGAATTAAGTAAGTTTAAATTATTTTTCTTCTTGATTTTGTTTTGGAGATAATTATATCTCAAAATGTTGGATTCTATATGCCTGTAATCACACACAAATCTCTTATAATTGATTGGAATTTTGATAACTAATAGCACATAAGTGAATAATGCAATTTAATATTTATTTATTGAGATACAGCACAAAATTAGCCCTTAAAGCCACACTGCCCAGCAGTCCCTCAATTTAATCCTAGTCTAATCACAGGATAATTTTCAAAACAAACCAAATCAAGTTGATGTTTAATTATCATTCAACTGTAAATGAATACAGCCGAACAAAACAGCGTTCCTCTGGGATCAAGGTGCAAAACATACACAGCACATTCAAAATAGTGAGCAAAAAGCAAACATAATCAATAAAACAAAGCCATATAAGGGTACAAAGGGTATAAAGGTTACAAGGGTAACAGGCCTGAGGCATCTAACATTATCAATGTACAACAGGGTCTTGTGATTGCAAAAGAAACAATGACCAATTAACTTACCAACAGGTACATCTTTGGACTGTGGGAGGAAACCCACATGGTCACGGAGAGGACATACAAACTCCTTACAGGCAGTGGCGGAAGTTGAACCTGTGTCACTGGTACTGTGAAGTGTTGTGCTAACTGTTACTCTACCCATGCCATGACATTTATCTTCTTAATTTCTTGTACAATTAATTATCAGAATCAGATTTAATATCACCAGCATATGTTGTGAAATTTTTTAACTTTGCATTAGTAGTACAATGCAATACATAATAATAGAGAAAAAAGTAAATCAATTATGTATATTCATTAGTTAAATTAAAAAAGTCCAAAAACAGAAATAATATTTTAAAAAGTGAGGAAGTGTTTACAGGTTTAATGTCTATTTAGAAATCAGATGGCAGAAGAGAAGAAGCTGTTCTTGAATCGGTGAGTGTGTGGCTTCAGGCTCCTGTACCACCTTCCTGATGGGAGCAATGAGAAGAGGGCATGTCTTTGGTGATGGGTGTCCTTAATGATGGATGCCACCTTTCTGAGGCACCAATCCTTGAAGATGTCTTCTTTCGATCCTGTGCAGTAGTCCCCCCCCATCCCCAATCATAACCCCCAGTGATGCAGCCTGTCAGAATGTTTTCAACGCAAAGATTCAGTTAAGTTTTATTTGAGTATTTAGGACACTTCAAAAACAACACAAAGCTGGCTGGTGATGTAGTAGCAACAGCACTGGACTTTGAGCTGAGTGGTCCTGGGTTCAAATTCAGCCGGCTCCTTACACACTTTCCACTTTCTACTTGCACACTGTGTTGACCATTGAGGTAGCAACCCGACCTTGTAAAAAACTGTCAAAAAAGAAATGGCAAAAATACTGCCCGATGTGCCACAAGGCACAATAAAGAACAGCAACAACAAAAACTCCACAAGTGAAAATATTTTTCAGAAACTGCAGAGGCCAGAAATCTGAAATAAAAACTGAAGCTGCTGGAAAAATTCAGCAGGCGAGACTGCATCAGTGGGGAGAGGAACAGTTAACAGTTCTGATCTGGGACCCTTTCATCACAACTGGAAAAGAAACAAACAAACTAGTTTGGTGAACAGAGAAGGCAGAGTAGGGTAACATGTAGAACAAAGGCATTTTCTCTGTAGGAAGTAATATGGCCATGACGTGCAGTTATGCTCTTCTGGCTGAGCAATCTGTTGCTAATATTGTAAAGTCTGTGTACTGTCATGCCCGACTACAAAAGGGGTTAAAGAGTGGTACAGCAGAAAAATAGGCCATTCAGCCCATCCATTCTACACCAAACTGTTAGACTGCCTATTGACCTGAACCTGGTCCATTGCCCATGTACTTATTCATACTTCTCTTAAGTGCCGGGGCGGGTGAGGAGGGGGGTATTGTTGGCACGGGTGCAGAAATGCCCAGCCCTGAGACACCAGGTAAGGTCATTTGATTCCAGACAATTGGTTTATTGATCATTACAGAATGTCTCTCTGGTGCTTCCCTCTCCCTCCACTCTCCCTTCCCCTTTTCCCAACCATGATTCCCCTCTCCCTGCCCCCTTCCCACTCTCAGTGCACAATAGAGACCCATATCAGAATCAGGTTTGTCATCACTCACATATGTCATGAAATTTGTATTTGTTTTGTGACAGCAGTACAGTGCAATACATAAGATTACTTCAGTGCTGTATAAAGGTCACAGGCACGCTATCTATATATTCTACCATGCTGCTCTAGTAGTAGGATTAGCACAATGCTTTGCAGTATCAGACAACCTGGTTTCAATTCCTGCCACTGCCTGTAAGGAGTTTGTACATTATCCCCTTGACTGCGTGGGTTTCCTCCGGGTGCCAAATAAGAGAAATTCTGCAGATGCTGGAAATCAAAGTAATACACACAAAATGCTGGAGGAACTCAACAGGCCAGGCAGCATCTATGGAAAAGAGTAAACAGTCAACATTTTGGGCCAAGTCCTGAAGAAGGAGTGGTGAAGGGGGCCAAACATTTTAATTCCGATTCCCACTCCTGTTCCAACGTGTCGATCCATTGCCTCTTCTTGTGCCAAGATGAGGCCACTCTCAGGGTGGAGGAGGACCACCTTATGTTCCGCCTGGGTAGCCTCTAATGGCCTCTAATCGCATAAATACTGATTTCTCCTTCCAGTGACCAAATTTTCCCTCCCCCCTCCCCTTCCTCTATTCCTTTTACTTCTTCTTACTGCCTATCACCTCCCCAGATGCCTCTCCTCCCTCCCTTTCTCCTATTGTCCACTCTAGTCTCCTATCAGATTCTTTCTTCTCCAGCCCTTGACCTTTCCCAGCTGCCTAGCTTCACCTGTCACCTTCCAGTTTGCCTCTCTCTCCTCCCCCCATCCTTTTTATTTTGGCATCTTCCCACTTCCTTTCCAATCCTGAAGAAGAGCCTTGGCCTGAAACATCAACAGTATATTCATTTCTATAGATCCTGGCTGACCTGCTGAGTTCCTCAAACATTTTGTGTGTGTTGATTCCAATTACTTGTTGGGATTTGAGATTAGTTTATCCATATCAAAAGTACTATCCTCTGGGTGCATGCCACTGATTGAATTCCAGGCAATCCTACAAGAGAAAGGTTTAGACAAAGAATGGGAACAAAGATAAAGGGTATCATTAAACCAGTTTGGCAATCTGTACAAGGAATGGGAAGCTAGAGGAAATGGTTGAAGCAGGTACAATAATAACTTTGGACAGGTGCTGGGATAGGACAGGTTTAGAGGGTTATGGGTCAAATGGGACCATTGTAGTTGGGCTTCTTGCTTGGTGTGAGCCAAATGGGCCTTAAGGTCCAATTCTGTGCTCTATGACTCCATGCAGTTTTGCTGAGATGTGTATTATATCACTTATTTGAATTTAATTTCTCTAGCTGCCGTAATGGTTTCTTGACTTGGGTTCCTGGATCAGTGGCCTAAACCTTTGCATGCTGATTTCACCATTTCACCATACAGTTTATTTTCAACTTCCTCCCAGTGAAGAGCACCCTTGTTTTATTTACAAACAAGTTTGTATTTATCTATTGATTGAGATTCAGTGCAGAACAGGTACTATCGGCCCTTCGAGATGCAACGCCCAGTAATCCCCCGATTTAATCCTAGCCTAATCATGGGACAATTTACAAGCCAATTAACCTACCGACCAGTACTTCTTTGGAATGTGGTAGGGAACCGGAACATCCGGCGTTCACAGGGAGAACGTACAAACTCCTCACAGGCAGTAGCAGGAATTGAACCCGGGTCGCTGATACTGTAGAGTGTTGTGCTAACCACTACGCTACTGTGCTGGCCCTTTCTGTATAGTTTTAGTTATGGACTTCCAAGAGTGAAAACAGAGAGGTTCTGACAGGATGAAGGAAGCCCAGAGATGGAGGACCTTCATTATTGCCCTAAACATCAGTGGCGTAATGGGCAGTAAGTTAAGTCCGGGATAGGGATTGACTCTTGTAAGTGTATATTTCATTCAAGATTTAATCTTGTATGTTTTCCTGCAGATGCAGCGCCACATACTCTCAGCTGGCATCCACTGTGGCCATCCACCCGACATCCGCTGAGGAGGTGAATAAGTTGAACATCACCAAGCGCTCAGGTTTGGACGCCACGGTCACGAGTTGCTGAGGTTAAACGTCATCCCTGAATCAACTGGCACACCACAGACTCTCCAGCATTAACGTAAAAGCCCACACCGGAGAACCAAACATGGCTGAGGCATGCTGTTTAAAATCAGAACCGTGGTTGGCATTCAGTATTGCCTTTAAAAGCTTGGCCTTGTGGCCAGAGCAATGCAAAAAGGAAATACTAAATAAACTGAACATGGTCTTTAAATATTTTTACCTAATTCAACAGTATAAATATCTTGTATGCCGTCCTTGAGTCCTTTGTGTGAAATGGAAGTGGGGGGGGGGGGGGGGGAGCAGACATGTAAAAACAGAGATCCGTTAACTGAGCCAGCAGAGGGGGATATCTGGATGGGACAACATTGTTACCCAGTGATGAGAAAGAGAATAGCATTTACGGGTGTGTTGTGACAAATTGTGGGGCATCGATTGTGCTCGTTCACCTGTAAGACGCAGAGGTCGTTGCAACACACACAAAATGGTGGAGAAGTTCAGCAGGTCAGGCAGCATCTATGGAGAGAGATAAACAGTTAATGTTTTGGGGTGAGACACTTCATCGGGACTCATTGGGTCTTGGCCTGAAATGTTGACCGTTTATTCCCTTCCATTGATGCTGCCTGACCTGCCGAGTTCCTTCGGTGTGAGTTGCTCTGGATTTCCATGCAGAATCTCTTGTGCTTATGATTTACACACTTTACACACTTGCTCACCACCTGTTGATGGGAATGTCTGTCAGGAAAGGTTGAATATACAGTACTGTGCAAAAGCCTTAGGCACATAAATATAACTAGGGTGCCTATGATGTTTGCACAGTACTGTATTTATCAATATGGAACAGAGAGTGAGTTTGTAAATCTTGTGGGAGCAAAGGATGTTGGGAATGGTGAGGGTGGAGGTAATGTGTATATATATTTTTTCTTCGACCCAAAGTGATTTTCTGTTTCAAAGGCCAGAGATTTGTGGTGTGCTCATCAGGGATGACTGGGGAGAAGGGGGTCAAGGTAGTTTGACTCGTGTTGTAGGCTGGCGATGTACTATATGTGCATGCCACATCACAGGCAGGTTGTGGAAATGCCAGTTCATGATGACTTGTTTGTAAACCCATTTCATGGGAAAGGCAGGTCTGATAATGCGGCATTTATATAATTATTATAATATACATGTATTGAATAAAGTGATATTTCATCTGTTGCTTGGAGCTTGTCTGATGTTCACATGAAGCTATGAATTATGGAGAAAAATGCTTAACATAGGTGTTGATGCACATTGGGAAGCACAGAATGCTGCTCTATAAACCAAGGACAGAGGGGATTCTGTTGTTGGATGTTGCAGTGTTCCCCAAGCTTGGTAATTAGTTTGGAGATGATTCATCACCCGTTAAGATGACAGCCTCGATGCTTCACTCTGGGAGAGCTTTCATTTATCTACCCCCCCCCCCCCCCCCATTCGCTTGCTTCAGTCCTCATTGGCTACCCCTTCAGTTTAATTCTATTAGCTCGCGTTTCTTTGGCTCTTAGGGATATGGTGATGGCGTCCATTTCGAGATGTTTGTTTATGGAGTTATCAGAGCTTGTTTACAGGAACACAACCTGCCAGTACAGGGACATGATCCACTGTTGCTGATCTCAGTACATGAAGACCATAAGATATAGGAGCAGAATTAGGCCATTTGGCCCATTGAGTCTGCTCTGGCATTTCGTCATGGCTGATTCATTTTCCCTCTCAGCCCCAAACTCCTGCTTTCTCCCGGTATCCCTTCATGCACTGACCAATCAAGAATCTATCAACTTCTGCCTTAAATATATCCACTGACCTGGCCTCCACAGCTGCCTGTGGCAACAAATTCCACAGATTCACCACTCTCTGGCTGAAGAAATTCCTCCTCATCTTCGTTCTAAAAGGACGCCCCTCTATTCTGAGGCTCTGTCCTCTGGTCCTAGACTGTCCTACCTTAGGAAGCATGCTCTCCACATCCACTCTACCGAGGCCTTTCAACATTCAATAGGTTTGAATGAGGTCACCCCTTATTCTTCTGAATTCCAGTGAATACAGGCCCAGAGCTGTCAAATGCATATAACAAGCCATTCAATCCTGGAAACATTTTTGTGAACCTCCTTTGCACCCCCTCCAGTTTCAGCACATCCTTTTTAAGATAAAGGGCACCAAACCGCTCACAATACTCCAAGTGAGGCCTCACCAGTGCTTTATAAAGCATCAATATTACATCCTTGCTTTTATATTCTAGTCCTCTTGAAATGAATGCTAACATCACATTTGCCTTCCTCACCACCGACTCAACCTGCTAATAAACCTTTAGGGAATCCTGCACAAGGACTCCCAAGTCCCTTTGCATCTCAGTTTTTTGTATTTTCTCTCCATTTAGAAAATGTCTACCCTTTTATTTATTCTAGCAATGTGTATGACCATACATTTCCCGACCAACACTGTCTTCCATCTGCTATGTCTTTGCCCATTCTCCTAATCTGTCTAAGTCCTCTGTAGCCTCTCTACTTCCCCAAACTACTCCCTCCACCTATCTTAGTTTCATCCGCAAACTTTGCCACAAAGCCATCAATTCCATCATCTGAATCATTGACGTGTAACATAAAAATAGGTAGCCCCAACACAGACCCCTGTGGAACACCACAAGTCACTGGCAGCCAACCAGAAAAAGGCTCCCTTTATTCCCACTCTTTGCCTCAGCCACTGCTTTATTCATGCTAGTATCTTTCCTGTAATACCAGGACTCTTAAATTGTTAAGCAGCCTCATGTACAGCACCTTGTCAAAGGCCTTCTGAAAAACCAAATACAGGACATCAATCAATTCTGCTTTGTCTATCCTGCTTGTTATTTCTTCAAAGGATTCCAACCGATTTGTTAGGCATGATTTTCCCTTGAGGAAACCATGCTGACAATGGCCTGTTTTATCATGTGCCTCCAATTACCCCAACAATTCCTTAACAATTGACTCCATTCCAGAATTCTAGTGATTCTTGAGGGATCATTACTAATACCTCCACAAACTCTTCAACCACCTACTTCAGACCCTGGGGGTGTATACCATCTGTTTTGGGTGACTTGTCTACCTTCAGACCTTACAGTTTCCCAGGAACCTTCTCCCAAGTAATGGTAACTTCACACACTTCTGAACCCTGACACTCTCAAACTTTCAGTATATTGCTAGTGTCTTCCACAGTGAATACTGATGCAAAATACTTATTCAGTTTGTCTGCCATTTCCTTGTCCCCCATTACTACCTCTCCAGCATCGTTTTCCGTTGGTCCAATATCCACTCTCGCCTCTCCTTTACACTTTATGTATCTGAAGAAACTTTTGGTATCCTCTTTAATATTATTGGCTAACTTACTTTTGTATTCCTTGTCTGTCTATTCTTACCCTCACTGGTGTGTGACATGGGCAGCAATCCAGAGATTACTACCTGGAGGTCCTGTTTATCAGCTTTCTACCTAGCTCTCTGAAATCTCTCTTCAGGACCTCCTCATTTTGTCTATCTATGTCATCATTGCCATATGACAAAACCTTTGGCTGCTCACTTTCGTCCTTGAGAATGCCATGGACCCCATCTGAGACATACCTGAACATGGCACGTGGGAGGCAACATACCTTCTGGGTGTTTCTATCACACACAAAGAACCTTGTCTCTGTTCCTCGGACTTTGGAGTCTCCTATCACCACTGCAGTCCTCTTCACCTCTCTGCTCTTCGGAGCCTCGGTCACTGTGGCTCCCCGCTGATAGGTCATCCCCCTCAACAGTATCTATATCTAAAGAGGTATAGTTATTATTGAGGGGAATGGCCGCAGGTGTAATCTGTACCGGCTGTGCATTTCCCTTCCTTTCTCCTGACAGTCACCCAGTTACCTGTCCTCTTCAACCTAGGGTGACTACCTCCCTGTAGCTCCTGTATATCACCTCCTCAGTCTCCCACATGAGCTGAAGGTCAGCAAGCTGCAGCGCCCGTTTCTCAACACGGTCTTAAAAGAACTGCAGCTCACTGCACCTGGTGCAGATGTGGGTTTCCAGGATGCTGGAGGTCTCCCAGAATTCTCACATCCCACACACAGTACAAAACACTGCCCCTGGAGCCATTCTCACTACACTACTACCGAACAATGAGGGATGAGCATATAGGAACAAAAGAGAAACTTACCAGATATTTACCTTGCCCAAGCCTGATGACCCAAAGCTGTACTAAACAGTGCCTACTCAAGACAACGGCCACTCCACTTGCATTAGTTTTATTCGCTCTTTCTAATGAATCCCGCTCGGTGATCGGTTGCAATGTAACTCTGAGAAACTGCTGCAAAGCTCAGCCTTTTAAATCTTGATCATGGGCCTGATTGAAAAGGTAGCTCTCTTTACGTTTGCCCACTCAGCAACTGGTTGCATTGCAACTCCAAGAAATTGTCACAAAGCTCTGCTTCAAC
Organism: Hemitrygon akajei; assembly: GCF_048418815.1. Taxonomy (NCBI): domain Eukaryota; kingdom Metazoa; phylum Chordata; class Chondrichthyes; order Myliobatiformes; family Dasyatidae; genus Hemitrygon; species Hemitrygon akajei. Next base: position 124,465,496 of record NC_133130.1, on the reverse strand, counting down.
CCGAACAAATTTAAAGAAGATGATGTCTGAGCTGTGCCTATCCATACAGTCGCCTTACTCACTCACCTCAACACTGAACTGATTACTTTCAAGGACTCTACAGCTCATGTTCTCGTCCTTATTTATTTGTTTATTATTATTATCATTATTTGTATTTGCACAGTTCGACTTATTCACGTGGTTTGCTTGTCAGTTAGAGAAGGGAATTAACCCAAAATGTTGTCTATCTACAGATGCTGCCTGACCTGTTGAATTCCTTCAGCTTTCTTTTTGCCCTCAACAGGAAACTGAATCTCAGGGTGTATATGGTGACATAAACAGTATTTACTTTGAAAATAAATTTACTTTGAACTTTGAATTAATTGATCTTTCACATATACTCAGTGAATTCCACCTTGAATATATCTAAGGCTCCTGGCTTCCACCACCCTCAGGGGCAGAGTTTCACATTCACCTCGGAAGAATTTATTGACTTCTTTGAGACAACGTCAAATTTATTGTCACAGTTCTCTGCAGTGAGAACTCCCAGTCTCTGACATGGTGGAGAAACAGGATTGAGTATGAAATGTATTACAGACATTAAGTTCAAGTTTATTGTTATCTGACAGTAATTACATACATCCAAATGAAACAACAACATTCCTCTGGACCACAAAGCATATACCACACGCAGCACTATTAGCACAAATAAGTTAATAAAGTATAATTCAAAATGCATGTAGCTCGCAGCACAGGTAAACAGTAAACAGCTCGCTGTCCTAGTGCCAAGAGCTTGGGGGTGGCAGGGTATTCATTAGCCTCACGGCCTGAGGGAAGTAGACCGTAAGACGTAGGGGCAGAATTAGGCCTTTCGACCCATTAAGTCTGCTCTGCCATTTCATCATTTCCCTCTTAACCTCATTCTCTTGCCTCCTCCCCATATCCCTTCATACCCTGACTAATCAAAAACCTCTGCCTTAAATGCATGCAGTGACCTAGCCTCCACAGCCACCTGCGGCAGTAAATTCCACAGGATCACCGACCTCTGGCTAAATAAACTCTTGCTCATCTTTGTTCTAAGTGGACATCCCTCTATTTTGAGGCTTGCTCTTTGGTCCTAGACTCCCCCATCAAAGGAAACATCCTCTCCATGTTCTGTCTGGGTGGGCCTTTCAACATTCGATAGGTTTCAATGAGAACTCCCTCATTCATCTAAATTCCAGAGAGTACAACTCGTACGATAACCCTTTCATTCTTGTGAAGCTCCTCTGGACCTTCACCAATGTCAGCATATCCTTTCTTGGATAAGGGCCCTTGGAAGGTGTTACCTTGGAAAGGAAATGGCTGGTAGACAGAATTATGGGGATGATATTTTGGTGTTTAACTATGGAAACATAATTGTAGATAGAGGAAAAATATTACCTAGGATAGTGCGGTTCACATTTCTATACACCAAAAAACAATGTGCACATTCTTTTTCCAGGAGAAAGGTTTAAGATGAGACAGGACCTGAGGGGCAACTTCAGGTAAAGAGTTATATATATCTGGAATGAGCTGGCCAGAGGGTGTGGTTGAGGCAGGTATATTTAAAGGGCATTTGGACAGATACATCGATAGGAAAGGTTTGGAAGGATATGGGTCAGATGCAGGCAAATGGGATTAGCTTAGCTGGGCATCTTGGTTGGCATGGTTGAGATGGGCTGAAAGGCCCATTTCTGCCCTGAATTGCTGTGGGGCTCAAAGTACTGGGTTCACTGTGGACGTTTGGGAGATGAGGCAGTGGGTCAGCCAGCCCATTGGAACAGGACCAATGATGTCAGCAAATCAGGCAAATGTAGACCCTTCAGCCCAGTGAGTCCTGCTGTCCTATCATGCCCACTTTCCCACTCTTCCCTGACGGAGCCATATTTGAGGTCTCTGTGTTTCATTGGAACAGCTGATGCTGGTGTTGCCTGAGGAAATTCCCCACAGACGCTGCCTGACCTGCTGAGAAATATTTCTATCTCTTTTTTTTCTTTCAGGTACAGCTCACCTTCTGGAAATTATAAGACTGACAACATTCTGTTTATGAGGGAAAAATATGCTTCTTGTTTTGGGGATAAAATGGCGCTACTGAAGACCAGTGACAATCTACTGGTGGTTCATAAAGCAAGAAATACAACTAAGTACTTTATTAATTAATTAGTAACACTTTGATAAAGAACAGTTTTAGGAGAGTCAACAAAAGCAGAAAATTAGGAAAATACTTTTTGCATGGGCGGTCATTATGCTATACCAAGGTAGAGCATAGAAACACTCTGGATAATAACTGGGTTCTAAAGTAGGGGAGACCGCTGAATGGAATAGCTTTCATGGGTACAATTGATTTGCTATTTGGAATGCTATCAATGGCACTAGCAGATTTTTACAGGTGCATGGGGAAAGCATTCTGACTGGTTACATTGTCATCTGGTATGGAGGGGCCACTGCACAGGATCGGGAAAACAGCTGCAGAGGGTTGTAAACTCAGCCAGCTCCGTCGTGGGCAGTAGCCTCCCTACCATTGATCACATCTTCAAAAGGTGATGCATCCATCATTAAGGACCCTCACCATCCAGTACATGCACTCTTCTCATTGCTAACATCAGGAAGAAGGTCCAAGAGCCTGAAAACACACACTCAACGTCTTGGGAATGACTTCCCTTCTGCCATCGGATTTCTGAAAGGTCCATGAATCCAAGAGCACTACCTCACTATTTGCATTATGTGTTTATCTTTTTTTATGTATTTCTTATTGTAACTTCAGTAATTTATTTTAGAAATTTAGTAATTTCTTTAAATAGGTCTCGAACGAAAAATTGGACTTTAGACCTCATAATGCATCTCGTTAAGATCTTGCAGTTTATTGTCTACCTACACTGCACTTTCTCTGTAACTGTTACACTTTATTCTGCACTCTGCTATTGTTTTACTTTGTTCTACCTCAATGCACTGTGTGATAATCTGATCTGTGTGAACAGTCTGCAAGACAGGCTTTTCACTGTACACGTGACAACAATAAGCCATTTCCATTAAAGGCCAACATGTTATTTACCTTCTTAACAACCTGTTGTACCTGCTTGCTAGCTTTTAGTGATTCATACCTGAATCCCTCAAACTTCCAAAACGTGCCTGTATAAGCTGTCAGCAGGTTACAAACACCTAATTTATGGATATCCCTCCATATGAACAATCCCTCATGATATTATAAACTTGGACAGGTATATGGATGAGAGGGGTTTGGAGGGATATGGCCCAGGTGCAGGTCAGTGGGACTAGGCAGAAAAATGGTTTGGCACAGCCAAGAAGGGCCAAAAGGCCTGTTTCTGTGCTGTAATGTTCTATGGTTCTATTAAAAGCAAAAGACTGGTGTTCTGAATGTACATATGTTCATTCCTACAAATGGCAGAACTAGTTTCCCTTGATCTCCACTTGTACTTACTGCCCATTACATTGCTGGTGTTTAAGGCAGCAGTGAAGGTCCTCTATCTCTGCCTGTCCTTTTCCATCTTCTCTAATGTGCTCCAGGTGTGGTTCAGGGTCCTCATTTCTGCTCCTGTGATAAGGCACCAAGTTGTCTTCGGTCTCCCGCATTTCCTCCGCCCTTCAGGGATCCAGTGAAGTGCTGTCTTGATGTTGGAGTCGGTCTTGCTTCTCATCTGTTCTCCACTTGTTCAAAGAACATAAAACAAGACCCTAAGACCATAAATTACAGTAGCAGAATTAGGCCATTTGGCCCATCGAGTCTGCTTCGCCAGTTCATCATGGCTGATCCATTTCCCTCTCAACCCAAATATCTTGCCTTCTCCCCGCATCCCTTCGTGCCCTGACTAATCAAAAATCTATCAACCTCTGCCTTAAATATACCCAGTGACTTGGCCCCCACATCTGTCAGAGAGGTATCGCTCCACAGTGAGAGGGAAGAATGTGCACCAAGAATGGGATTTATGTTATAAGGGTGGAACACAGAGGCCAGACTTGTTCTCCCTGTTTCAGTGAAAATTGAGCAAAGATTTCTTTGTGATTACAAGATCACAGGATCAAGATGGGTTCTGACAGGGGAAATAGAAGGAAGCTGTCCCCCTGATGGAGGAATAAAGACCATAAGACACACTGTAGGACAAAATTAGGCCATTCAGCCCATCATGTCTGCTTTGCCACTCGTCATGGCTGATTTATTTTTCCTCTCAACTCTATTCTCCTCATAACCTTACTCATCAAGAACCTATCAACTTTGGCTTTAATTATACCCAATGTCTTGGCTTCCATGGTCATCTGTGGCAATGCATTCCACAGATTCACCACCCCTTGGATAAAGGAATGCCTCCTCATCTCTATTCTAAACAGATGTCCTTGTATTCTGACGCCATGCCCTCTGGTCCTAGACTCCCCCCACTTTTGGAAACATCCTCTTCATGTCCACTCAATCTAGGCTTTTCAATATTCAATAGGTTTCAATGAGATGCCCCCTCATTCTTCTAAACTCCAGTGAGTACAGGTCCAGAACCATTAAACATCCCTCATACATTCTCGTAAACCTCCTCCGTACCCTCCAATGCCAGCATGTCCTTGTAAAGTCCAATGCTTTATAAAGTCTCAGCATTGCATCCTTGCTTTTAACGTACTAGTCCTCTTGAAATGAATGGATTTCCTCCCACATCTTGAAGGTGTATGGGTTAGCATGCAATGTTGGCATGGTGACACTTACGGGTTGCCCACAGCACATCCTCGGACTGTGTTGGTCGTTCACTGTACAGTACTGTGTAAGAGTTTTAGGCATATATACAGTGGTGCTAGAAAGTTTGTGAATCCTGTTTTTCCATTTCTGCATTAATATGACCTGAAATGTGATCAGATCTTCACCCAAGACCTAAAGCTAGATAAAGAGAACCCAATTAATTAAATAACACAAAAACATTATACTTGTTCATTTATCTATTGAGAAAAATGATCCAATATTACATGTATCTGTTAGAAAAAGTATGTGAAACTTTGCTTTCAATAACTGGTGTGACTCCCTTTTACAGCAATAACTTCAACCAAACATTTCCGGTAACTGAATTGAATTGACTTTATTTCTTACATATCCTTCACATGCATAAGGAGTAAAAATCTTTACGTTAGAATGTGCAATGTGCAATTTATAGTAATTTGTAATAAATAATAGCTACAACAGGACAATCAATATAGCACAGAAATACAATTGTAGCAGCGTGATATAATCAGTCTGATGGTCTGGTGGAAGAAGCTGTCCTGGAGCCGGTTGGTCCTGGCTTTTACGCTGCTGTACCGTTTCCTGGATGGTAGCAGCTGGAATAGATTGTGGTTGGGGTGAGTCGGGTCTTCAATGATCCTTTGGGCCCTTTTTTCACGCCTGTCTTTGTAAATGTCCTGAATAGTGGGAAGTTCACATCTACAGATGCGCTGGGCTGTCTGCATCACTCTCTGCAGAGTCCTGTGATTGAGGGAAGTACAGTTCCCATACCAGGCAGTGATGCAGCCAGTCAGGATGCTCTCAATTGTGCCTCTGTAGAAAGTTCTTAGGATTTGGGAGCCCATACCAAACTTCCTCAATCGTCTGAGGCGAAAGAGGCGCTATTGTGCTTTCTTCACCACAGAGCCGCTATGCACAGACGTGATATCCTCAGTGATGTGTATGCCGAGGAACTTCAAGCTGTTCAGGGAGAGGTTGTTTTCTTGACACCACTGTGTCAGGGTGATGACTTCTTCTCTGTAGGTTACCTCGTTATTATTTGAGATAAGGCCAATCAATGTAGTATCGTCAGCAAATTTAATTAGCAGATTGGAGCTGTGGGTGGCAACACAGTCATGTTGTAGCTATTGCATCATCTGTCTGTCAGTTGTGTCAGTAGGCAAATTGTAGGGGGTCCAGCTTGGGTGGTAGCATGCTGCAGATGTAGTTCTTGACCAGCCTCTCAAAGCACTTGCTTATTATTGAGGTGAATGCAACTTGATGCCAGTCATTCAGACATGTTACCTTGGTCTTTTTAGGTACAGGGACAATGGTTGATGTTTTGAAGCAGGAGGGTACTCTAGCTGGGAGATCAGTCTCCCAGAACCAGTCCTGTACATCAGCTTGGAGGAATTTGCCATTCTGTCATACAAGAGTGCTTCAACTCTGGGGTGTAGGTGCGATTCCTTGCATGAACTACTTGCTTCAGTCCTTCCACAATATTTCTATATATTAATTGAAGCAAGAGGTGGAGAGGGAAGAAGTAAGGCATCTCGGAGAGAAGCTGTTTTTTTTAACTGATCGGGGAAAAGAGGCTAGACTGCAGGCGCATGACGTAACGCTCCAAAGGTTTTAAAAAAAGACCGCCATATACAGCAGCCATCATTGTAGTGGCCATCATCGGAGTGGACTGAGGCAGAGTGGGTTGGCTTTGACTCAACAGGCTTCAGTGTGAATAGGCAGAGGCGAGGTTTGAACGGGGCACGACTGCGCAAGTGCGTGAAAGTTGGCCTCTGAGATCAGTGGGAGAATTAACAAAGCGAGCAGAGGCTGAGGGCGAGCTTCACTCCAAGTGAGGTAAGGCCAGGTAAGCTCCTTTAATTAATTTAATTACCTGAGGAGTAGGTAATGAAGGCAGCAGTTAGGGCAGTTGAGTGCTCCGTTTGCAGTATGTGGGAAGTCAGGGCGAGCACAGCTGTCCCTGATGACTATACTTGCAAAAGGTGCATCCAGCTGCAGCTCCTGACAAACTGTGTTAGGGAGCTGGAGCTGGATGAACTTCAAATCATTCGAGAGGCAGAGGCAGAAATAAACAGGAGTTACAGGGAGATAGTCACCCCTTGGAGTCAGGAGACAGGTAGCTGGGTGACTGTCAGGAGAGGGAAGGGGATTAGACAAAATGAGCAGAGCACCCCTGCTGCCGTTCCCATCAATAATAAGTACACCGTTTTGGATACTGTTGGTGGAGACGACCTATCAGGGACAAGTTGCAGTGGTTGCATCTCTGGCACCGAGACTGGACCCTCAGTTCAGAAGGGAAGTAGGGAAAAAGGAGAGCAGTAGTGATAGGGGATTCGATAGTTAGGGGGACAGATAGGAGGTTCTGTGGAAGAGATCGAGAATCCCGGATTCTGTGGAAGAGATCCACGACATCCGGAGAATCCTGAGATAGCAGATATTTGTAGTAAGCACAGGGTTGTGATTGTGAGAGATTTTAATTTTCCACACATAGACTGGGAAGCCCATACTGTAAAAGGGCTGGATGGTTTGGAGTTTGTAAAATGTGTGCAGGATAGTTTTTTGCAGCAATACATAGAGGTACCAACTAGAGAAGGGGGAGTGTTGGATCTCCTGTTAGGGAATGAGATAGGTCAGGTGATGGAGGTATGTGTTGGGGAGCACTTTGGGTCCAGTGATCACAATGCCATTAATTTCAATATAATTATGGAGAAGGATAGGACTGGACCCAGGGTTGAGATTTTTGATTGGAGAAAGGACAATTTGTTTTATGGGAAGGATGTAATAGAGAAATGGAGGTCATTTAAAGGTGAAATTTTGAGGGTACAGAATCTTTATGTTCCTGTTAGGTTGAAAGGAAAGGTTAAAAGTTTGAGAGAGCCATGGTTTTCAAGGGATATTGGAAACTTGGTTCAGAGAAAGAGAGAGATCTACAATAAATATAGGCAGCATGGAGTAAATGAGGTGCTCAAGGAATATAAAGAATGTAAAAAGAATCTTAAGAAAGAAATTAGAAAAGCTAAAAGAAGATACGAGATTGCTGTGGCAAGTAAGGTGAAAATAAATCCAAAGGGTTTCTACAGTTATATTAATAGCAAAAGGATAGTGAGAGATAAAATTAGTCCCTTAGAGAATCAGAGTGGACAGAGTGGACTTAAGAACTTTTTAAAAGCTATTATTAATGCTTTTTGAGATAGTGATTTAGATGCATATCATATTTTTTACTGAGTTAAGTATTGTATGTAATTAGTTTTTGATACAACAAGTGTATGGGACATTGGAAAAAAAGTTGAATTTTCCCATGGGGATGAATAAAGTATCTATCTATCTATCTATCTATCTATCTATCTATCTATCTATGTGTGGAGCCAAAAGAGAGGGGGGAGATTTTGAACAATTTCTTTTCTTCGGTATTCACTAAAGAGAAGGATATTGAATTGTATAAGGTAAGGGAAACAAGTAGGGAAGTTATGGAAACTATGACGATTAAAGAGGAGGAAGTACTGGCGCTTTTAAGGAATATAAAAGTGGATAAATCTCCAGGTCCTGACAGGATATTCCCGAGGACCTTGAGGGAAGTTAGTGTAGAAATAGCAGGGGCTCTGACAGAAATATTTCAAATGTCATTCGAAACGGAGATGGTGCCAGAGGATTGGCATATTGTTCATGTTGTTCCATTGTTTAAAAAGGGTTCTAAGAGTAAACCTAGCAATTATAGGCCTGTAAGTTTGATGTCAGTGGTGGGTAAATTAATGGAAAGTATTCTTAGAGATGGTATATATAATTATCTGGACAGGCAGGGTCTGATTAGGAACAGTCAACATAGATTTGTGTATGGAAGGTCATGTTTGACAAATCTTATTGAATTTTTTGAAGAGATTACTAGGAAAGTTGACGAGGGTAAAGCAGTGGATGTTGTCTATATGGACTTCAGTAAGGCCTTTGACAAGGTTCTGCATGGAAGGTTAGTTAGGAAGGTTCAATTGTTAGGTATTAATATTGAAGTAGTAAAATGGATTCAACAGTGGCTGGATGGGAGACGCCAGAGAGTAGTGGTGGATAACTGTTTGTCAGGTTGGAGGCCGGTGACTAGTGGTATGCCTCAGGGATCTGTACTGTACCTTCGCACCAATCCCAACCTCACTATAACTTCGCACCAATCCCAACCTCACTATAAAACCTGCTGATAAGGTGGGAGCTGTTGTCTGGCGTACTGACCTCTACCTGGCCGAGGCACAGCGACAACTCTCTGATACCTCCTCTTATTTACCCCTCGATCATGACCCCACTAAGGAACACCAGGCCATTGTCTCCTATACCATCACAAACCTTATCAGCTCTGGGGATCTCCCATCCACTGCCACCAACTTCATAGTTCCCACACCCCGCACTTCCCGTTTCTACCTCCTACCCAAGATCCACAAACCTGCCTGTCCAGGTAGACCCATTGTCTCAGCTTGCTCCTGCCCCACCAAACTCATTTCTGCATACCTTGACACTATCTTATCCCCCCTTGTTCAATCTCTTCCCACTTATGTTCGTGACACTTCTCACGCTTTGAATTTTTTCAATGATTTTAAGTTCCCTGGCCCCCTCCGCCTTATTTTCACCATGGACATCCAGTCCCTATTTACCTCCATCCCCCACCGGGATGGCTCAAAGCTCTTCACTTCTTTTTGGATTCCAGACCTAACCAATTCCCCTCTACCACCACTCTCCTCCGTCTAGCGGTATTAGTTCTTACTCTCAATAATTTCTCCTTTGGCTCCTCCCAATTGCTCCAAACCAAGGGTGTAGCCATGGGCACCCATATGGGTCCCAGTTATGCCTGCCTTTTTGTTGGCTTTGTGGAACAGTCCATATTCCAAGCCTATACGGGTATCCGTCCCCCTCTTTTCCTTTGCTACATCGACGACTGCATTGGCGCTGCCTCCTGCATGCATTCTGAGCTCGTTGACTTCATTAACTTTGCCTCCAACTTTCACCCTGCCCTCAAATTTACCTGGTCCATTTCCGACACCTCCCTCCCCTTTCTTGATCTTTCTGTCTCCAACTCTGGAGACGGCTTATCTACTGATATCTACTATAAGCCTACAGATTCTCACAGCTACCTGAACTATTCCTCTTCCCACCCTATCTCTTGCAAAAATGCTATCCCCTTCTCACAATTCCTCCGTCTCCGCCGCATCTGCTCTCAGGATGAGGCTTTTAATTCTAGGACAAAGGAGATGTCTTCCTTTTTTAAACAAAGGGGCTTCCCTTCTTCCACCATCAACTCTGCTCTCAAACGCATCTCTCCCATTTCCCGCACATCTGCACTTACCCCATCTGCCCACCACCCCACTCGGGATAGGGTTCCCCTTGTCCTCACCTACCACCCCACCAGCCTCCAGGTCCAACGTATAATTCTCCGTAACTTCCGTCACCTCCAACGGGGTCCCACTACCCAGCACATCTTTCCCTCCCTCCCCCCCACTTTCTGCTTTCCGCAGGGATCGCTCCCTACGCGACTCCCTTGTCCACTCGTCCCCCCCATCCCTTCCCACCGATCTCCCTCCTGGCACTTATCCTTGTAAACGGAACAAGTGCTACACCTGCCCTTACACTTCCTCCCTCACCACCTTTCAGGGCCCCAGACAGTCCTTCCAGGTGAGGCGACACTTCACCTGTGAGTCGGCTGGTGTGGTATACTGCATCCGGTGCTCCCGGTGTGGCCTTATATATATTGGTGAGACCCGATGCAGACTGGGAGACCATTTCGCTGAACACCTACGCTCGGTCCACCAGAGAAAGCAGGATCTCCCAGTGGCCACACATTTTAATTCCACGTCCCATTCCCATTCTGATATGTCTATCCATGGCCTCCTCTACTGTCAAAATGAATCCAAACTCAGGTTGGAGGAACAACACCTTATGTACTGGCTGGGTAGCCTCCAACCTGATGGCATGAACATTGACTTCTCTAATTTCCATTAATGCCCCTCCTCCCCTTCTTACCCCATCCCTGACATATTTAGTTGTTTGCCTGTTCTCCATCTCCCTCTGGTGCTTCCCTCCCCCTTTCTTTCTCCCGAGGCCTCCCGTCCCATGATCCTTTCCCTCCTCCAACTCTGTATCACTTTCGCCAATCACCTTTCCAGCTCTTAGCTTCATCCCACCCCCTCCGGTCTTCTCCTATCATTTCGCATTTCCCCTCCCCCCACTACTTTCAAATCTCTTAGTATCTCTCCTTTCAGTTAGTCCTGACGAAGGGTCTCAGCCTGAAACGTCGACAGTGCTTCTCCTTATAGATGCTGCTTGGCCTGCTGTGTTCCACCAGCATTTTGTGTGTGTTGTTTGAATTTCCAGCATCTGCAGATTTCCTCGTGTGTGTACTGAATCCAATGTTGTTTGTCATATACATTAATGATCTGGATGATAGGGTGGTAAATTGGATTAGTAAGTAGGCAGATGATACTAAGATAGTGGCGTTGTGGATAATGAAGAAGGTTTCAAGCTTGCAGAGAGATTTAGGCCAGTTAGAAGAGTGGGCTCAAAGATGGCAGATGGAGTTTATTGCTGATAAGTGTGAGGTGCTACATTTTGGTAGGACTAATCAAAATAGGACATACATGGTAAATGGTAAGGCATTGAGGAATACAGTAGAACAGTGATGTAGGAAAAAATGGTGCATAGTTCCTGAAGGTGGAATCTCATGTGGATAGGGTGGTGAAGAAAGCTTTTGGTATGCTGGCCTTTATAAATCAGAGCATTGAGTATAGGAGTTGGGATGTAATGTTAAAATTGTACAAGGCATTAGTAAGGCCAAATTTGGAGTATTGTGTACAGTTCTGGTCACTGAATTATAGGAAAGATGTCAACAAAATAGAGAGAGTACAGAGGAGATTTACTAGAATGTTACCTGGGTTTCAGCACTTAAGTTACAGAGAAAGGTTGAACAAGTTAGGTCTTTATTCTTTGGAGCGTAGAAGGTTGAGGGGGGACTTGATAGAGGTACTTAAAATTATGAGGGGGATAGATAGAGTTGACGTTGATAGGCTTTTTCCATTGAGAGTAGGGGAGATTCAAACAAGAGGACATGAGTTGAGAGTTAGGGGCAAAAGTTTAGGGGTAACACGAGGGGGAATTTCTTTACTCAGAGAGTGGTAGCTGTGTGGAACGAGCTTCCAGTAGAAGTGGTAGAGGCAGGTTCAATATTGTCATTTAAAGCACAATTGGATAGGTATATGGACAGGAAAGGAATAGAGGGTTATGACTGAGTACAAGTTGGTGGGACTAGGTGAGAGTAAGTGTTTCGGCATGGACTAGAAGGGCTGAGATGGCCTGTTTCCGTGCTGTAATTGTTATATGGTTATATCAAGGTCAGGACTTTGACTTGGCCATTCCAAAACACAAATTTCCTTCTTTTTAAACCATTCTGTTATTGATTTACACTTGTCTTTAGGATCATTATCTTGTTGCATTATTCGGCTTCTATTAAGCTTTAGGTGACTGCTACCCTGACATTCTCCTGTAAAATGTCCTGATACAATTTTGAATTCATTGTTCCCTCAACACTTGCAAGCTGTCCAGACCCTGAAGGCAGCAAAGCAGCCCCAAACCATGATGCTCCTTCCACCACGCTTCACAGTTGATATGAGGTGTTGGTGTTGGTGTGCAGTGCCTTTGTCCTCCAAACGTAGCAATGTGCATTTCTGTCAAAAAGTTCAATTTTTGTCTTGTCTGTCCACAGAACATTGTAAAACATACAGGTGGTCTTTTGCAAACTTGAGATGTGCAGCAGTGATTTTTTGGGGAGCAGTGGTGTCCTTCCACGAACACGAATTTGTTCATGTTTTCTTATAGTGGACACATCAACAGAGACTTCAGCAAGTTCTGGAGATTTTTGCAGGTCTTTTGCTGTTACCCTTGGGTTCTTTTTGCACATTGTGCTCTTGGTGTGATCTTTGCAGGATGCCCACTCCTGGGGAGAGCAGTAACAGTAGCACATTCCTTCCATTTATAGACGATTTCTCTTACTGTGGACTGATGAACTCTCAGGTCTTTCGAAATGCTTCTGTAGCCTTTTTCCAGCTTCATGCATCTCTACAATTATTCTTTTATGGTCTTCAAAAGTTGTTTTGATCGAGGCATGGTGTATATAAACAGATCTTTCTTGAGAAGAGCAGGCTCTGTCAGTAACCTGACTTTGTGTATCTTTTTTATAGGGCAGGGCACCTCTACAATGGTCAGGGTCCTGTCTGGTCCAGAATCCGTGTGTCCGGGTCTCGATCCGGTCCAAGGGCTCCGGACTCCGGGTCCTGCAGTTGTTCCTCCCGTCACCGTGATCTAGTTAGGACCCTCCTGGTTCAAGGAGGCACACCTGTAGCTCATTGAGCTGCAGGTGTTTATAAGGGGCCTTGGGACTGGGACCAGGCGGGTGGTCGTTTTGTTCTGTTTCCTGTTTCTCCGCTGGCTCCGAACTCTTCTCTGCATTCTGTTATCCTGTCCGGGCTCAGATCCACTCCTCATCGTGCTTTCTCTGCCCCGTACAAGTACTGCCAGGTTGGTCCTCTCCCCCACCTTTCTTCCCACGTGCTGGTCCCGCTTCTCCGCTCGTTTGAGTTGTTCGCGGCGGTCGCGCTGTCTGCCAGCCGTTCCCGATTTTCCTGCTATCATGGCTGTTGTGTTGGTCACCCTGGACCTATGCCCATTCCTACCCTCGCCTCTGTCGGGCAGATCCGGCCGGTTTGCTGCTGCCCGGCGGGGGGTTCTGTCCATTCCTATCCCTTGCCTCCGTCGGGCAGGTCCGGCCGGTTTGCTGCTGCCCGGCGGGGGTTCTGTCCATTCCTATCCCTTGCCTCCGTCGGGCAGGCCCGGCGGTTTGCTGCTGCCCGGCGGGGGTTCTGTCCATTCCTATCCCTTGCCTCCGTCGGGCAGGTCCGGCCGGTTTGCCGCTGCCCGGCGGGGGTTCTGTCCATTCCTATCCCTTGCCTCCGTCGGGCAGGTCCGGCCGGTTTGCCGCTGCCCGGCGGTGGTTCTGTCCATTCCTATCCCTTGCCTCCGTCGGGCAGGCCCGGCCGGTTTGCCGCTGCCCGGCGGGGGTTCTGCCCCGTCCTCCTCTTCCGCCCAAACCCTGGGATTGTGCCCCTCACCCGCCCAGGGGTCCGCGTCTTGCCCAGGCCTCCGGTGTTTCCGCCTGGGAGGCGGCCCTACCCGGGACATATGTGGCCCGCCCAGGGAGGGCTCTCCGCCAGCTTATCTAGCCACCTAGACCTGTCTACCTGCCTGCCTGAACCCCGGGGACTTGTCTACCTGAACTCGAACTCCGGGAGCCCGCTCCACTCTGCCTGCCTGACACTCTATCTACCTGAACCCCAGCTCTACCCTTAAATGCCATGGCATCCCCATCCTGTCCTTCCCCTAGTACTTCAGTGTCTGCGTCCTGCGTTTGGCTCCGTCCGGCTGCTTTCTCGACAACAACCCACACCTCCAATCTCATCTCATTGATTGCAACACCTAACTCCAAATAGCTTTTGTAGAAGACATTACCCCAGAAGTTCACATACTTTTTCCAACAAATACATGTAATACCAGCAACAACACACAAAATGCTGGTAGAACACAGCAGGCCAGGCAGCATCTATAGGGAGAAGCGATGTCGACGTTTCGGGCCGAGACCCTTCGTCAGGACTAAACCTCTACTTTCAAATCTCTTACTAACTTTCCTTTCGGTTAGTCCTGACGAAGGGTCTCGGCCCAAAACGTCGACATCGCTTCTCCCTATAGATGCTGCCTAGCCTGCTGTGTTCTACCAGCATTTTGTGTGTGTTGTTGTTTGAATTTCCAGCATCTGCAGCTTTCCTCATGTTTGCATGTAATACCAGATTGCTTTTTCTCAATCAATAAATGAATAAGTTTCATATTTTTGTGTTATTTAATTAATTGGGTTCTCTTTTTCTAGTTTTAGATTGGGTGAAGATCTGATCGCATTTTAGGTCATATTTATGCAGAAATAGAGAAAATTCTACAGGGTTCACAAACTTTCTAGCATCACTGTATATAGATAGTGTGCCTATGACTTTTGCATAGTACTGTATTTGTCAACGTGAAAGGAGAGTGAGTTGGTAAATATGGTTCTCTCTGAGAGTGCTAGTGCAGGTAAATGTGAAGCAGGTACAAGAATTTTTAGGACTGTGGTTCTTTTCTGATAACTCTGTAAACAACGTATAGCAAGAGACGTCATCTACAAACTCCTAAGAGCCAAATAAACGGGAGCCAATAGAATTGAAAGGCCAGCTGAAGAGGTAGCCAATCAGGACTGAGGCAAGCGAATGGGGGGCTGTATAACTGCAGGCACTCCAGAGAAAAACACTGACAAGTGTGACTGGGGAAGAAATGTCTGCAAGCTGATTGCTGAGCTTGGTGAACACCGAACATCAGACTGAGGGAAACTAGCATTCCAAGCAGGATCATTCTGCTTTCCCACAACCTGCCAAATCAACAAATTCACTCAAGTCAAATTCACTTAAAGCATTATATTCTGAGCAAGGATCTTCAACCTGAAGACCAGTGGTTCAAGCTTGTCCTGTCACTGAGAGTGAGGAAGACTTGGGGTTTAATCGATTTAAGCACTAGACTGAATCGGAAAGTCAGGTACAATCCAAATCAATGGTCGGGGTTCGGGGCCCAGAGAGTATTGGAGCAACTGAACCCGATGTTTGGATAATGATTTAGGCACTGGGCCAGATTGAAAAGGTCGGGTTTAGGCCGAATCAAGGCGTCAGGGTCCAGGCCCCTTAAGCATATCGAAGTGACTGAATCCAATGTTTGGATGACAACTTGGGCACTGGGCCAGATTGAAAAGGTCGGGGTGTTGGGGCCCAAGACGAGAGATGGTCCGGTTCAGCTCACTGCTCCACTCTGCGCTGGGGACAGTCTCATTTTGATTTCAGTTCAGAATGCTATTTGCTTGTGTTTATTGTTTGCATGACTTTTTGTTTTCTTTGCACATTGGATGTTTGACGGCCTTTAATGAGTTCTTTTTGAGTTTCTTTGTTTCATGGCTGCCTGTAAGGAGATGAATCTCAAGGTTGTATAATGTATACATGCTTTGATAATAAACACACTGAACCTTGAGGTCAGGCAGCATCTATGGAAATGAATAAACAGTTCAGGCCAAGACACTTCATTTGGACAAATGTGTTACACATTTCAAGATATCTTCCAGTGATATTAAACCTGATTCTGAATCTGTTGTGCAATTTATTATTATATTTTTAAATAAATAAATATATATATACTGCAAGATTTTAAAGGGGGAAAATCAGGATGTAACTCTTTTGATGCTTTCTGTTGGCTTTTGATTGCCATAATTCAAACAGCGACTTCTTTATTGGATAGAGCATTGGTGAGATACAGACTTGTTATTCTAAAACACAAAATCCACATGTGTAGAAAGTAACCAATGTGGGGGAGCAATGAATGATTTCGTTGTTGTTCGCTGTTAAAACAAGTCTCTGTGGGAAGTGGCATATCAAAGGAAAGTAATAATGAAAGGCTGAAAGGTTTCTGCTTTAGAACCCTTGGCTTTCTGGTCATGGGAACAGGGAGGAGAGTAAACGAACTGGGAAGATGTGAGAAGTGACACAGGAATGGCTACAGACAATCTGTGGGAGGTCAGAAAAGTGTACCATTAGCCTAGTCTGGAGGGAAGTGTTGACGAACTTGGCACGGTTCAGCTTTTGCTGATATGTGTCAATTTGCTTCTGAAGAATTCATTGTGCTAATGCCATTACAATCATAAACTAGCAACTCCCTTGCTACTTGAAGGTGTCGTCAATTTGGTTCTGGCAGTGTTTCAGTTATGGAAGTCCAGTTAGAGATTATTTTAATGCATCAAAAATATTAAAATGTGGAATATTTGGAGTGTTCTGAGGAGTTGTGTGGAACAGTTCTAATCAAACTATCGAAAGAAGCAGATTCTGCTTGTCACCAAAATCAGAATCAGAATCAGGTTTTTTTTATCATTGACTTATGAAATTTGTGGTTTTGCAGCAGCAGTACAGTGCAATAGATTAAAATCCTATAAATTATGAAAAGGAATATATCAGAATCAGGTTTAATATCACTGGCATTCCTAGTGCAATTTATTGTTCTTGGCAGCAGTACATTGCAATACATACTAATAAAAACTGTTAATTACTGTATGTATATATATTTTAAAAGTTAAATTAGTGGTACAAAAATAGAAATAAAAAAGTAGTGAGGTAGTGTTCATGCGTTCAATGCCCATTCAGAAATCAGATGGCAGAGGGGAAGAAGCTGTTCCTGAATCGTTGAGTGTGTGCCTTCAGGTTTTTGTACCTCCTTCCTGATGGTAGCAATGAGAAGAGGGCATGTCCTGGGTGATGGGGGTCCTTAATGATTGATGCCGCCTTTTTGATGCATCGCTCCTTGAAGATGTCCTCAATGTCGGGAAGGTTAATGCCCATGATGGAGCTGACTGAGTTTACAACTTTCTGCAGCTTATTTCAATCTTGAGCAGAGGCCTCCCCATACTAAACGGTGAGAGTACTCTCCACGGTACATCTTTAGAAGTTTGCCAGTGTCTTTGGTGACATACCAAATCTCTTCAAACTCCTAATGAAATATAGCTTCTACTGTATCTTCTTTATAGCTGCATTGATATGTTGGGCCCAGGATAGATCCTCAGAGATGTTGACACTCAGGAACTTGAAATTGCTCATTCTCACCACTTCTGATCCCTCTATGAGGGCTGGTTCGTGTTTCCTCACCTTACCCTTTCTGAAGTCCACAGTCATTTCTTTGGTCTTACTGACACTGAGTGCAAGGTTGTTGTATATGAAATGTATGTATATATAGACAAATGTATAAATATATGCAAAAAGAGAGCAAAAATGGTGAGGTAGTGTTCATGGGTTCATTGTTCATTCAGCAATTTGATGGTGAAGGAGAAGAAGCTGTTGGTAAAATTTTGCGTGTGTGTCTTCAGGCTCTTTTACCTCTTCCCTGATGGTAGCATTGTGAAGCGGGCACATCCTGGGTGATGAAGGTCCTGAATGATGCATGCCACCTTTTTGAGGCATCGCCTTTTGAAGATGTCCACGATGCTGGGAAGGCTAGTGCCCATGATGGAGCTGCATGAATTTAAACCCTCTGCAGCTCATTTCAATCCTTTGCAGTGGCCCTTCCATACCAGATGATGATGATGAAGTGAATGTGTTTAAATCTTTATGACTAATTAACAACAGTTTTTCAAAATGAGTGTATGTAAAAGACCAATTTACATTACTATAGCACCTTTCATGGCCCCTTATATCCCACTATCATTCCAGGAGATCCCAAAGCACCTGCAGCCAATGAGGCACTTTATAAATGTGATCACTACTATAATACAGAAATAAAACAGCCAGTTTACTTCCTTATTGCCTGTTACGCCACTTGTGTTTCAGGCAGCAAGGAAGGTCCTACAATGTTCGGGGCTTCCTTCATTGTGTCAGTAGCTACCTCTTGGTTTTCACAACTGTCAGTCACGCAAGTCCTGGGTGGAGACTGAGGAATACCGTCACACTCAGATGTAGAGGATTCTTCATTGCTGTTTCCATAACAATTTTGTTTGACCAGTCAGGGTTGTTGGTCCTGAGCGGAACCCCTAAACCTAAAGGACTGCTGGACCACTCTTAGTCTGACCTCTACCCTTTGACCTGTTTGGCCCTACCAAGAGCCAAAGCATAAAGTCCTGACTTTATCCAGCAGAGCTCTCTGGGTCATTGAGGCACACAAGCTCCAAACCCTATGACAAGATTGTGGTCCTCTTGGAGGAACAGCCAGTTTACTTACAGCAATATCACCAACGAAAAAAAAGCAAGGTAACGACTAGGTTCTCTAACTTCTGGTAATTTCTCCTACCCTCTTTCCCATTCTTTCTTTTTCTCTTCCTCATTCTGCCTCCCTTTATAAATCATAATTTAAATCTGTAACCACCGCATGAATCTCAGATTATCACCATGGTACATACAGCTTTTTTTTACATCATCTCCTGAATTTTTTTTTGCCATTCATTGTAACTCAATTACAGACGAGGAGCATTTGATGGCTCTGGGTTTGTACATGCTGAAGTCCAGAGGAATGAGGGGGGATCTCATTGAAACCTACCAAATATTGAAATACCTAGATAGAGCGGATAAATAAGGTGGGGGAGCAATAAATCTGTGGAATTTATTGCTACAGGCAGCTGTGGAGGCCGAGTCATTGGGTGTATTTAACATAGAGGTCGATAGATTCTTCATGAGTAAAGGCATCGAAGGTTGTGGGGAGAAGGCAGGAGAATGGGTTTGAGAGGAAAAATAAATCAGACTCAATGGCATGAATGGCATAGTTCTGCTGCTACGTCTTATGGTGTATAATCTTAAAATCCCACTGCTATGTAATCTTAATACAGGCAAAAAATGTTTGTTAGAAGAAAACGGATATGATATTGTGAAAAGTCTTAGGCGCGCGTGCGCTCTCTCTCTCTCTCTCTCTCTCTCTCTCTCTCTCTCTCTCTCTCTCTCTCTCTCTCTCTCTCTCTCTCTCTCTCTCTCTCTCTCTCTCTCTCTCTCTCTCTCTCTCTCTCTCTCTCTCTCTCTCTCTCTCTCTCTCTCTCTCTCTCTCTCTCTCTCTCTCCCTCCCTCCCTCCCTCCCTCCCTCCCTCCCTCCCTCCCTCCCTCCCTCCCTCCCTCCCTCCCTCCCTCCCGTATTGCATTTGTCAAAGTGGAGTGGAGAGTGAGTGTGTAAATCTGGCTGGAGTAAACGATGTTGGGAGTAGCGAGGTTGGATTGCCACGGGAAGGGCGTGGGGCAGGTGGCAGAAAAAGGCAGGGTAGTTGGTTGGCTGGATGCAGACACATCCAGCTCTGAGACACCAGGCAAGGTCATCTGATTCCAAACAATTGGTTTATTGATCATTACAGAATGTCTCTCTGGTGCTACCCACTCCCTCCCCTCTCCCTTCCCCTTTTCCCAGTCATGATTCCCCTCTCCCTGCCCTCTTCCCACTCTCAGTCCACAATAGAGACACATATCAGAATTAGGTTTATCATCACTCACATATGCCATGAAATTTATTTCTTTTTGTGGCAGCAGTACAGTGCAATATGTAAAATTACTACAGTACTGTGCAAACGTCTTAGGCACCCTAGCTGTATACATGTGCCTAAACTTTTGCACAGTAAAAATTTTGTTTATTTTGTTTATTTTTGAAAAAAAATGACAATACATAAAATTACAACAGTACTGTGCAAAAGTGTTAGGCTCCCTGGCTATATATAAGATGTTTGCACAGTACTGTATGGTTCAAGGGTTTTTAGTTAAATATCAGGTTATTTTGCAGTATAGAATATCATTCTAACATCATTCAAAGAGCTCCTTTGCTGTAACAACGTATTTGAATATTTTTCTTTGAAAACAAAGTGGTAAAGGGAAACGACATTCTCCCTTGTGCCAACATTGCTACAATCCTTTTAATATGAGTCATGGCTTTATCATCTATAGACTACTCAAAGACCACAAAATTATATTACTTCAAACCCCAGAAAAAGGATTTAAACCACTGGTTTTGAACATTCCATTATTTTGATATTTAATATCTGTTTCAAATAGAATTTTAGGTGAGACAGTTTTATGTAACATAGGCGTATTTTATTTCAATTAACAAGATTTTCCAGAGCCCAGTAATGAATAGACATCAAATGGAGCGCAGGAAAATATCTGGGGCTCTGAAGTAATCAGAGTCTGTGCTACAGAGGTCAGAAACAAGAGTGGATACGCAGCTTGAAGCTCAGAATGCAGGCTTGAGGAAAAGAATGTGTAATTAGAAGGCAAGAAAGACATGGAAGAAGTTATTAATAATTCTAAAGCAACACACACAAAATACTGGGGGAACTCAGCAGGTCAGGCAGCACCTATGGAAATGAATAAACAGACGGTGTTTTGGACTGAGACCTTTATTTAGGACTGAGAAGGAAAGGAGAAGATCCCTGAATAAAAAGTGTTGGGGGGGGGGAGAGAAAGGAGGATAGCCAGAAGGTGATAGGTGAAGCCAGGTGGGTAGGAAAGGTAAAGGGCTGGAGAGGAAAGAATCTGAATCTGGTAAGAGAGGAGAGTGGACCATAGGAGAACGGGAAGGAGGAGGTGATAAGCAGGCGAGAAGAAGCAAAGAGATAAGAGTTGGGAATAGAGGAAGAGAGGGGCAAGATTTTTTTATGCCAGAAGGAGAAAATAAATATTCGTACTGTAACTTACCGTAATGTATGTTTTTTCTCTATTATTATGTATTGCATTGTGCTGCTGCTGCATAACAACACATTTCATCTCATATGCTGGTGATTTAAACCTAATTGTGATTCTGATATGAGAAAATGAGGTGAATGGTATTCAAGCTAACCCAGTGATGGCTTTAAAAGGACAACATTGTGGTTTTACTCAGTCAACAGGTTCTTTGACACAAGAACACATGTTGATTTATAAAGTTAGCACATCTCTGTGATTGTATTTAAATTTTGAAAGTCTGACTACTGCTGTAGACATGAAATGATATCCTTTGTGTAAAGCTTCTGACTGTACTCTAGCCTTTTAGGGTTTTATTTTGAACCAAGAAATGGGTTTTAGCAAACACTTTCAAATCAGTCTTCTGCAAGTTTTGTTGAAAATTTGTGTGTAATTGATAGCCTATGATGACTAATTATCCATGTAACTGTCATCAAGGAAAGGAAGGATTACTTTCCTTCCATCATGGGACAAGCCTCTCCAGCATCCAGGACATCTACAAGGAGCGGTGCTTCAAAAAGGCAGCTCCATTATTAAGGACCCCCATCATCTAGGACATAGCCTCTCCTCAATGTTACCATCAGGGAGGAGGTTCAGAATTCTGAAAGCACAACTTATTTAATTTAACTTTATATATATATATGTATATCTAGGGTACCTAAGACCTTTACACAGTACTGTATGTGTCAAGTTTATAAATCTGGTGGGAGCAAAGGATGTTTGGAATGGCAAGGGTGGGGCACTGGGGGAGGGTTGTGGGACATGGGGCAGAGAAGGAGTGCCAGAGGGCAGGGTGGCGTGGGTGCAGGCACACCCAGCCCTGAGACACCAGGCAAGGTCATTTGATTCCAAACAATTGGTTTATTGATCATTACAGAATGTCTCTGGTACTTCCCAAACCCTCCCCTCTCCCTGCCCCCTTCCCACTTTCAGACCACAATAGAGACCCATATCAGAATCAGGTTTATCATCATTCACTTGTCATGAAATTCATTTTTTCTGCAGTGGCAGTACGGTGCAATACATAAAGTGAGACAGGCTGCAAATTTGTTCTTTGCATCATGGTCTGGTAGGGCAGTTCCGATGCACGGGAACACAAGAGGTCGCCGGGAGCTGTGGACTCAGCCCAGTCCGTCCCCTCTATCCACAGCACCTGTGTGAGGCGTTCATTCATCAAGGATCACCACCATTGGGTCATGCTATTTCTTGCTGCTACCAGTAGATACAGAAGCCTGAATGAAGTGCCACACCACCAGGTTTAGGGACAGCTACTTTCCCACAACTGCCAGTTTCCTGATCCAAGCTGCACACTGACACAACACTACAAGCCACCTCTTGCAGTCCATCAGCTTGTCCCTGTGTGTTTCTGCATTGATATCTTGCTTTGTATGGTCTTTCTTTCTTCATGCTTGGTGTAATTTATACATAACTGTGTTGTTGTCCAAATCTATGCACCTTTGATACAATATTTTATTGTAATTGTATTTCAATGTACCAACAATAGACTTGACATAGACCTCAAGATAATCTCCCACGGCATTCTTAGTACAAATGGGCACCATGCTATTAGTCAAAGCCAAAAGTTAAACTAA
Organism: Hemitrygon akajei; assembly: GCF_048418815.1. Lineage (NCBI taxonomy): Eukaryota > Metazoa > Chordata > Chondrichthyes > Myliobatiformes > Dasyatidae > Hemitrygon > Hemitrygon akajei. The sequence goes on along the minus strand of NC_133130.1, from coordinate 124,442,889 downwards.
AATTTATTATCAGCTCATGCAACCCTGAGATTCTTTTTCCTGTGGGCATACTTGGCAAAACTATAGAATAGTAACTGTAAACAGGATTAATGCCATCTACAAATTCACCTTTTGTTCACAGCCTGATGGTTGAGGGGTAGTAACTGTCCTTGAACCTGATGGTGCAAGACCTGAGGCTCTTGTATCTTGTGCCTGTTGGCAGCAATGAGAAACGAGCATGGCCTGCGTGGTGAGGGTCTTTGATGATAGGTGCTGCTTTCATACAACAATGTTTCATGTAGATGTGTTCAGTGGTTGGGAGGGTTTTACCCATTATGTTCTGGGTCAAATCCACTACCTTTTGTAGGATTTTCCATTCAAAGGAATTGATTTTGCTGTACCAGGCCATAATGCAGCCAATCAATATACTCTCCACCGCAAATCTATAGAAGTATTACAGCTCGGGGTGTCACAGTTCAGAGTTCAATTCTGTCACCGTCTGTAAGGAGTTTTTATGTATCCCTGTGATATGTGTGGTTTTCCTGCCACAGTCCAAAGACATACCAATTGGTAAGTTCATGGATCATTGTAAATTGTCCTGCGATTAGGCTAGGGTTAAATAGGTGGGCTGCTGGGCAGTACGGCCTGTTCTGCACCATATCTCTACATAAAATCTTGGACTCCACCTCACAGCAGGTAGGAATGAGGAGGAATTAAAGAGATGAGGAGAAATTTTTTAGACCATAAAACAGGAACAAAATTAGGCCATTTGTTCCATCGAGTCTGCTCTGCCATTCAATTATGTACGATCCTTTCTTCCCTCCTCAGCCGCACTCTACATTCTTCTCCCATAACCTTTGATGTCGTGTCCAATCAAGAACCTATCAGGCTCTGCCTTAAGTACATCCAACAAGGGTTTACATACAACAGCCTCCACAGCTGCCTGTGGTAGTAAATTCCACAAATTCACCACCCTCTGGCTAAAGACATTTCTCCGCATCTCTTTTAAATAGACGCCCCTCTATCCTGAGTCTGTGCTGTCTTGTCCTAGACTCCCCCCACATGGGAAACATCCTTTCCACATCTACTCAATCTAGGCCTTGGTCTCACTGAGATCCCCCTCATTCTTCTAAATTCCATTAAATATAGACCCAGAGCCATCAAACATTCCTCATATGATGATGCTTTCATACCTGGAATCATCCTTATGAGCCTCCTCTGGGCCCTTTCTAATGCCTGCACATCTTTTCTAAGATGAGGACCCAAAACTGTTCACAGTACTCAAGGCCTCAACATCAGTGCTTTATAAAACCTCAGCATCACATCCCAGCACTAGATCTCTTGAAATGAATGCTAACATGGCACTTGCCTTCCTCACCACCAACTCTACCTGCAAGTTAACCTTTAGGGTGTTCTGCACAAGGACTCCCAAGTCCCCTTGCATCTCAGATTTTTGGATTTTCTCCCCATTTAGAAAATAGTCTGCACGTTTATTTCTACTACCAAAGTGCATGACCATGCATTTTCCAACGTTGTATTTCATTTGCCACTTTCTTGCCCACCTTCCTAATCTGTCTAAGCACTTCTGCAGCCTACCTGTTTCCTCAACACTACCTGCCCCTCCAGCAATCTTCGTGTCATCTGAAAACCTGGTAACCAAGCCATCATCTAAATCATTGATATACAGCATAAAAAGAAGCGGTCCCAACACCAACCCCTGCAGAACACCACTGGTCACTTGCAGTCAACCAGACAAGGATCCTTTTATTCCCACTCGCTGCCTCCTACTAATCAGCTGATGCGCTAACCATGCCAGTAACTATACAATGACCAATGAACTTTAGCCAGAAAGTGGTGAACTGTGGAATTCGTTGCCACAGGCAGCTGTGGAGGCCAAGTCATTGGCTATATTTAAAGCAGAGGTTGATAGATTATTGATGAGTCAAGGTATGAAAGGATATGGGGAGAAAACATAATGAGGCTGAAAGGGAAATGGGTCAACCATGATGAAATAGCAGAGCAAACTCGATGGGCTAAATAGCCTGATTCTGCTCTTATATCTTATGGTTAATGTCCACATTCAACAAAGAACAGGCGGAATAGATTGGTGCAGTGGAAACCAGGAAAACGGACTCGTTGGCTTGGTATTGATATGCGAAAGAAGAAAAGGTGGATTTGAAACTTGTGGTAAGCCCAAGAGATTTGCAGATGCTGGAAATCCAGAGAAACACACACAAAATACTAGAGGAACTCAGTAGGTCAGGCAGCATCAATGGAGAAGAAACTTATCATTGGCTCTTTAGGTTGGAGCCAGCCTTTGGAAAAATGCCTAACTCTTCAGTTCATGCTCCAACACTCACTGTGTAATCTGGTAGCAAGTCCACAGGGTGCCCATATTAAATCCTCCCACTTGACAGGATTAGACACCCAGCTAGCTGGTGTGTAAAGACAGTCAGATGCATAGAAAGAAAAAAATCCATGTCATGATCTTACCATTTGTTAATTGTTCCGCAAATCCTTTCACCGCACATCTGTACGAATGTAAGCTCTGCATTTGCCAAACTTAAGCAAAAAAGTAATTGATCTAATCAAATCAAACATGTTGTAAAGCTATACTTAAACGTACTGAAAGATACATTTAAGATTGCAGTAAGAAAAATATTTAACTTGGCCAACGAACAGAGAGCTCAAAAACTCAAGAACAAGCCACAGGCAAGTGTGGAGCTTAGAATAATTCATTTTCAGAGGATAATGTGGGCAAGGTTATCAGAAAGGCATTTAATCGGGAGACAATTAATGTCTTTACATGTTAAATCATCAACCATGAATGCGGGTAGACTGCATGCTTACCCTCCTGCTCTACTCAATAGCAGAGCTCATGCCAAAATGAATTCACTGTTAGCATGGAACACAGAGGAGTTCTGCACAGGAACAGGCCCGTCGGCCCACAGGGTTGTGCCAAGACAGCTAAAAAAACAATCAGAAACACCCAAGCACTACCCTCTCCTACGTACAACATGTCCACGTCCCTCACATTCATGTGCTTATCCAAACGTCTTTCAGAAGGTTCTAATGTATTTGTCTCTACCACCATAGCAGGCAGCTCATTCCAGGCTCCACCACTCTGAGTAAAATACTTACCCCTCACATCCTACTTGAGCCTATCCCCCCCCTCACCTACAATGCATGCCCTCTGGTATTGGACATTTCAACCCTGGGAAACAGATACTCCCCGTCTACTCTATCTATGTCTTTCATAATCTTCTAAACCTCTATCAGATCTCCCTTCAGCCTCCACTGTTCCAGAGAAAACAACTCAAATTTATCCAGCACATGCTCTCCAAACCAGGAAGCATCCTGGTAAACCTCTTCTGCACCCTCTCCAGAGCCTCAACATGTCATGGTCTGGATCGGTTCCCCTTTAAATTTAGTTAGGTTGCGATCCGGACCATTGACGCCTTGTTCCCTTCTAATTCCATTTTCACGTGTCCCTTGAGCTTGGCAATTAAGGTGATCTATTCTCGACCCGAACCGACAGCTTATAAGCCCCTGGCTTTAGCCGTTTGTGGCGAGAGTGTTAAGAAGCCTTTACAAGCCGCCACCACCGCTACAACAAGCCAGAGTGACCCAGCCCGCATCGGAGTACCAGCAATTCATCTTCCTTCGCCAGAGTGATCCAGCACGCATCGGAGTACCAGCAATTCACCTTCCGTCACCAGAGTGACCCAGCCCGCATCGGAGTACCAGCAATTCACCTTCCGTCACCAGAGTGATCCAGCCCACATCGGAGAACCAGCAATTCACCTTCCTTCGCCAGAGTGACCAAGCCCGCATCGGAGTACCAGCAATTCATCTTCCTTCGCCAGAGTGACCCAGCCCGCATCGGAGTACCAGCAATTCACCTTCCATCCCCAGAGTGATCCAGCCCGCATCGGAGTACCAGCAATTCACCTTCCATCACCAGAGTGATCCAGCCCGCATCGGAGTACCAGCAATTCACCTTCCATCACCAGAGTGACCCAGCCTGCATCGGAGTACCAGCAATTCACCTTCCGTCCCCAGAGTGACCCAGCCCGCATCGGAGTACCAGCAATTCACCTTCCGTCCCCAGAGTGACCCAGCCCGCATCGGAGTACCAGCAATTCACCTTCCTTCGCCAGAGTGACCCAGCCCGCATCGGAGTACCAGCAATTCACCTTCCGTCACCAGAGTGACCCAGCCCGCATCGGAGTACCAGCAATTCACCTTCCGTCCCCAGAGTGACCCAGCCCGCATCGGAGTACCAGCAATTCACCTTCCGTCACCAGAGTGATCCAGCCCGCATCGGAGTACCAGCAATTCACCTTCCGTCACCAGAGTGACCCAGCCCGCATCGGAGTACCAGCAATTCACCTTCCGTCACCAGAGTGATCCAGCCCACATCGGAGTACCAGCAATTCACCTTCCGTCACCAGAGTGACCCAGCCCGCATCGGAGTACCAGCAATTCACTTTCCATCACCAGAGTGACCCAGCCCGCATTGGAGTACCAGCAATTCGTCTTCCTTCGCCAGAGTGGGTCCGGGCAAGGTCAATCTACCAGGGGTGAGCTGAAGGCGGAGTCCCGACTCGACATTCATGCCCAGTGTCCATGTTTACCCTTCCAAGAGTCCCAGCTCGGTGCCTGAGTGGAAGGCGGAGTTCCGGCTCGAAGTCATGCCCATTGTCTGAGTCTACCCCCTGATGAAGAGTCCCGGCTCGGTGCCTGACCTGAAGGAGGATTCCTGGTTCAAGATTCCTTGTCCTGTGTTTTGGTGTCCACGTTTCTGGCTGCAGCGATCCATGATATCCAAGTGTTTGGCGGCGGTGAATCAAGGTCCCAGTCTCCAAGTCCAAGGTCCGTGACTGTCCATGTTCCCCCTGTCCAAGTCCAAGGTCCGTGACTGTCCATGTTCCCACTATCCAAGTCATGGCCGCGGCGATCCCAGTTCCCAGTTTCCAAGTCCCAGGTCCGTGGCGATCCTAGTCCCTAGTCCGAGGTTCATGTTCCTCTTCGTCGTCCTTGATTTCCCGATTTTCTGTGTAGCGAGTAACAAACGCTATTTTATTGTACCTAAGAAAGAAGTGTTTGTGTCCTGCGTGTGGGTCCTCTCCCAGCACCCTTGTCCCCACCTCGTGACACAACCTCCTTCCTATAGTGGGGTAACCAGAACTGTACACAATACTCCAGATGTGGCCTAACCAGAGTTTTATACAGTTGCAACATAACCTCTCCACTTTTGAACTTTTGGCAGCATCGCAAATGGAGGAATGCAGGAGTGAAATATGTCAGCTGATTGAGTGGTATTGTAACAACATCAGCAAAACCAAGGAAAAGATAGTGGACTTTTGGAAGGGTGAGCACACACCAAACCTCATCAAAGGGTCTGCAGTGGAAGCAATAAGCAGCTTCGAAGTTCAAAGTAAATCTTATTATCAAAGTACACATATGTCACCATATACACTCCTGAGATTCATTTTCTTGTGGGCATACTCAATAAATCTAAAGTGTAAAACCTTAACAGCATCAATGAAAGACTGTACCAGCTTGGGTGTCAACCAGAGTGCCAATGACAACAACTGCAAATACTGAAAGAAAGTGAGTCCGTAGGTTGTGGGAGCATTTCAATAATGGGGCAAGTGAAGTTATCCCCACTAGTTAAAGAGCCTGATGGTTGAGGGTTAGTAACTGTACCTGAACCTGGTGGTGTGGGTCCTTCTTCCTGATGGTAGCAGCCAAAAAAGAGTATGACCTGGGTGGTGGGGGTCTCTGATGATGGATGCTGCCTTCCTGCCTCAGCTTTTCATGTAGATGTGCTCAATAGTGGAGAGGGCGTTACTCAGATGGACTGAGCTGTATCCACTACTTTTTGTAGGATTTTTCCATTCAAGGGCACTGGTGTTTCCATGCCAGACTGTGATGCAGCCAGTCAATATTCTCTCCACTACTCATCTATAGAAGTTTGTCAAAGTTTTAGATGTCATGTGAACATCCCCCATGACCTATCCTGAGCCCAGCACATAGAGACGTGCATATTTGCCATGCACCTACTAGGGATGCACAATGGAATGCATTCTTGTTGATTAAAACCTACTGAATGTTGAAAGGCCTTGATAGGGGTGTCTAAAGACCAGAGGACACAGCCTCCAAATACAGGATCAGCCATTTACAATGGGGATGAGAAGGAACTACTTCAGCCAGAGGGTGGTGAATCTATGGAATTCATTGCCACAGGCACCTGTGGAGGCCAAGTTATTAAGGCAGACATTGATAGATTCTTGATTAGTCATGATGGGTTACAGGGAGACATAGAACAGTACAGAACTGGAAGAGGCCATTCAGCCCACAATGCTAAAAAGCAAATCAAAAACACCCAAACACTAATCCCTCCATCTTCCTCACATCCTTTGGCAGTTGGAGAAGGCAGGAGATTGGGGTTGACGGGGAAATGGATCAGCCATGATGAAATGTTAGAGCAGACTCGATGGGCCAAATGGCCTAATTCTGCTCCTATATCTTATGGTCTTAAGATTAAATCATGGGCTGGTACGGAAACTCCAACACACAAGAAGACAAGAGGCTACAGAGGGCAGTGGATTCAGCCAGATCCATCAGGAGGAAGTTGACATTCAGCATGAAGCGCCCCCACAGCCTAGGCGATGCCCCCTTCTCCTCACTGTCAGCAAGTGTAGCGACATTTGTGGGCTGCCCCCAGCTCATTTCTAGGTTGTGATGACACAGGTTTCAATCTACATGTGGTACATGACTCCGAATCTGAAGCTGAAGACCCACATCTCACCGTTCAACAACAGCTTCTTCCCCACTGCTATCACATTTCTGAACCACAACCGCAAAAATCCCTCATTTTACTTTGAACTTTATTCCCCTCAATTTGCACAAATACTGATGTTTGATTTATTTATTGAGATACAGTGTGGAACAGACCCTTCAAGTTGAGCCACCCAGAAATCCCCTAACTTACTCCTAGCCTAAATCACAGGACAATTTACAATGACCAATTAACCTACCAAATGGTAGGTCTTTAGACAGTTTGAGAAAACCAGGTCATCGGGAAGAAACCCATGCTGTCATGAATAGAAGGTAGAAACCCCTTACAGGGAGCAGTGGGAATTGAACCCGGGTCACTGGTACTGTAAAGCGTTGTGCTAACCACTACACTACTGTGTGATGGGAATTGAACCCGGGTCGCTGGTACTGTAAAGCGTTGTGCTAACCACTACACTACTGTGTGATGGGAATTGAACCCGGGTCACTGGTACTGTAAAGTGTTGTTCTAACCACTACAGTACCGTGTGATGGGAATTGAACCCGGGTCACTGGTACTGTAAGGTGTTGTGCTAACCACTACACTACCGTGCGATGGGAATTGAACCCGGGTCGCTGGTACTGTAAAGCGTTGTGCTAACCACTACACTACCGTGTGATGGGAGTTGAACCTGGGTCGCTGGTACTGTAAATCATTGTGCTAACCACTACACTACCGTGTGATGGGAATTGAACCCGGGTCGCTGGTACTGTAAAGCGTTGTGCTAACCACTACACTACTGTATCATAAGTAAGCTGTGTAACTTACTTACTTCCCATTACGTTGCTGGTGTTTAGGGCAGCAATGAAGATCCTCCATCTCTGGCAGTATTCAGGATTTCCTTCATCGTGTCAGTAGCTTCTCAGTCATGCAAGTCCCAGGTGGGGACCCAGGAATACTGTTGCACTCAGATGTGGAAGGAGTCAGTCCCAAAGAATGGTCTCGGCCCAAAAGGTCGACTGTTCATTCATTCTCATTGATGCTGCCTGACCTGCTGAGCTCCTCCAGCATTTTGTATAGCTTTGGAGTTCCAGCATCTGCAGACTTTGTCCTGCTCAGGGTTCTTCATTGCTCTTTCTATGACAATTTTGTTTTACCTGTCAGGGTTTTTACCCTGAGCTGAGCCCCTGAATCTGAAGGACCGGTAGAGCACTCGTAGTCTGGTCTCTACCTTTTGACCTGTTTGGCATGGGTGAATCTACCAAGAGCCCAAAGCGGAAAGCCCTGACACCAGGCAACATGGCTCTCCAGGTCATTAAGGCATGCAAGCCTCCAAACTTTACAACAAAATTGTGGTCCTCTTGGAGGATTGTGGAGTGAGTTATGTACTGTATACTTCTTGTTAACTCAAGTTTTTGTAATTTACATTTGTCATGGTTGTAATGTGCTGTGCAGCTAATGTTCATGGCATCTGTACCCAGACGACGTATAGCTATTATAATAAACTTGGATTTGAATAAACTTGAGGCCAGCTGGTGGAGTAGTGGCATCTACACAAGACTTCCATGGGAGTGGTCCCAGGTTCGAATCCGGCTAGCAACTCGGCCACATTAAACAGACACATGCTGAAGGAATGGCAGGGTTGCCACCGGTGCACCAGTGAGGCATGGGAAGGTAATTATTAATTAATGAATAAAATTGAACTTGTGGCTTGTTCCAGCACACCCAACCACCCTGCCAGTTTCTGCAGCAGGGCACTGAAGCAAATTGTGTCCCCTCACCGACATTGGATCATCCCGGGATTAGTTATCTCGTTTCACGGTACAGAAAACACTTTGCCTTGCACTGTTCTCCCTTATTGCAAAGAACAGAACACTTACTTGTTATGGTTGGGTGGGAGAGCTTAAATTAAACTTAGGTGGATATCGAAGGTCAAAGTAAATTTATTATCAACATATATATACAGTGCAAAAATCCAAATGCACAGTGAATATTAAACTTATTATTACATTATATTTATTATAAAAATTACTAGAGTACTGTGCAAAGTTCCTAGGCACCCTAGCTATATATATGTGCCTAACACCTTTGCTCAGTACTGTGTGTTGAGAAATTTGTTGTTATGCGGTGGCAGTACAAAGCAATACATAATAATAAAAGCTGTGAGTTACAGTAAGGACACACACACACATATGTGTATATATAATAAACCTGATTCTGATATGGGTCTCTATTGTGGACTGAGAGTGGGAAGGGGGCAGAGAGAGGGGGATCATGGTTGGGAAAAGGGGAAGGGAGAGGGGAGGGAGTGGGAAGCGCCAGAGAGACATTCTGTAATAATCAATAAACCAATTGTTTGGAATGAAATGGCCTTGCCTGGTGTATCTGGGCTCGCTATGTCTACGCCCACGTCACCCCTCCCCCAAGTACTCCTTCTCTGCCACCTCCCGTGGCACTCCACCCTCGCCATTCCCAACATCATTTGCTCCCACCAGATTTACAAGCTCGCTCTCTGCTCCACGCTGACAAACAGTACTACGTAAATGTCTTAGCCACCCTGACTATATATATATGTCCCTAAGACATTTGCACAGTACTATGTGTCATCCTCGCACACCCTGAGATTTAGGCAATCTCAATAAATCTGATAAACCTAATGGAATCAGTGAAAGACCTCACCCAACAGGGAGGACACTCAGTGTGCAAAATACTACAAACTGTGCAAATACAAAAGAAAAGAAATAATAATAAATAAATGAACAATAATCATTGAGAACATGAGATGAAAATGAGGATGCAGGTTTATTGACTGATACGAAGCCAATGCAGAAACAACGTGGTTGGGGGTTTGAGGCACCTAACAGGGTGGACAGTTGGGTAGATAGTGGGGTAGTCCATCTCTATCATTGCTTATCACTGTTTCTATATCCAAGATGCATGGCCTTGAGGTCCTAATACCATCCCAAAATGCTCCTTCTCCACTAATGGTTGGAGGGTAGACCTTCCCAGTTAGTGTATCAGTTAGCATAACATTTTACAGTGCCTGCAGTCACCATTCAGGGTTCCATTTCTACCAGCGTCTGTATGAAGTTTGTACACTCTCCCCGTGACTGTGGATTTCCTCTGCTTTCTTCCCAGATTCCAAAGACGACCGAGACAGGATTAGTAAATTGTGTGTGTGCTGTGTTGGCACTGGAACCATGGTGACCCCTCAAAGTTCAAAGTATATTTATTATGAAAACACACATATGTTATACAACCTTGAGATTCGTCTCCTTACAGGCAACCACAAAACAAAGAAACCTAATTTTAAAAAAATTAAACAAAAGACCATCAAACAACCGATGCACAGAGAGAAAAAAGAAACAAAATTGTGTAAACAATAAAAGTAAGCCAATAGCTTCAGAACGGGACTTTTATGAAAGACACAAAGCCAAGTGTCACTGTAGCTGGAGCAGGCAACAGCCACAGTTCATCACAAAGCTGAGTGAACGTGAGACCATGGACATGAAGCCAGGCATCACTGCGGTCCAGCGCAGACTGAGTAAATGTCACGAAGCAGAGAGAAGAACCAGCCCTCACCTCACCTCCTGTCCCGACACCCTGACCTTTTCAATCTGGCCTGGTGTTTAAATTGCCCAAACATCGGGTCCTTCCTCGCTCTCAGACCGCTCCGGGACCAGGACCCACCACCACAATTCAGCCCGTAGCCAACCTTTCCAATTCAGCCTGGTGTTTAAATCGATCAGACATCGGGACTCTCTCCACTCTTGGGTTGCCATGATTCTGCTTTGACCCCGACTCCTTCTCCACTTGCCACATCCATTCCTCACCTCCACCTCTGCCACCGCTCATCTCCACTTGCCTCGACCACCCCTTGCTCGCATCTCCATTGTTAGCTTTGATCGTTGTTAATAAGGTGTAGAGTAACTTCCTTCATTTTGTTTTTTTGCTGCCAGTATGTAGTCACTGGGTATCTCAATGAATGATTGAATGAATTAATTAATTTGACTCACAACTTCTAATTTACTGGACGATTTGGCCCTATTGCACTTTAAAAGCTCATTTCTTTTATTTATATATTTGTTTTTGAGATACAGCATTGAACAGGCCCTTCCAGCCCAATGAGCCACACCATCAAGTAACACACCAATTTTACCCCAGCCTAATCACAAGACAATTTACAACGACCAGTTAACCTACTAACCAATTGTTCACTATAGATACCTCTAAACTATAATTTACACAGTGGTCATAAAATTATTTGTAAGTGTGGTACATCTGAAATAATTACAGTCAGAGGTCCTTCTTATATAGAGAGTTCAAACTCCCTGTTTTTATAGAATAAATTCACTGTGTCCACACCATTTCTTTCCTCTTTCTGATGCTGATTGATATGTTGCATGTTTACAGAATCTCTGGACACTGTGGGTTCTTCTGTAAATTAACTGTCACCATGTGCCGTTTCATGTAACATGGGCAATCGTGGTGATCACTCATACGACCATCCATCACCTGCTTCTGTGGCTTCATATGACCCTAATTGGGGGAAGGGGAGCTGAGCAGGTGCCACTCGTCACCCAAGGGTGACCTGCAGGCTGGCATAGGGAAGGTGCACCTTAGACCTCCTTTGGTAGAGATGTATCTCCAACCCGCCACCCAAAATTAACTATCAGGACGTATATATAGAGGAGAAGTGCAATTTTGACCTATTAGATAACCCAAATGATAAACCACTTAAATGCCTCTGCTCCACATTTCAAACATTTTTGTGGCTGTGAGTGTTATATATATTCTCACCACTTTTTGATATAAAGATTTCTCACAAACAGCTTTTTTGATGTATTGGTGACTCTATAACAATCTGGTTCTGATCCAGGTAAAGGCCTTCTTTTCTAAAGCACCATCAGGTTGTTCACATGGAATATCAACACAGCTTCTCCTCTGCTGGTTTCCTGATTTGTTGGGAATTTCCTAAAGCTCTTCTTCACTCAACTTCACTTGCCCCATCACTGAACTGTTCACACAACTAACAGACTCACTTTCAAGGACTCTTCATCTCATGTTATCGATATCTACTGCTTATTTATTTATATTGTAGCGATGTGCTACACACAGCACTGAAATAACGACACGCAGTCGGTAAGTCGTTTCGAGGGTCGCCACATAACCCCCCTCCAGAACCAGCGATACACCCCCCAATGTCCACAGTCTGGATCAGCCTCTGTTTGGGAGGTCTGCCTCTGCGCCGCGGTGCCTGAACCTCGACCGGCTGTGCCAAGTCCACATGGGCTGGTTTGAGTCGGTCCACCGTGAAAATCTCCTCTTTCCCCCCAATGTCCAGAATGTATGTGGACCCGTTGTTGTTGATCACCTTGAACAGCCCCTCGTACGGCCGCTGTAGCGGTGCCCGGTGTCCGCCCCTTCGTACAAACACAAACTTACAGTCCTGCAGATCTTTGGGTACATGAGTCGGGGTCCGTCCATGCTGTGAAGTTGGCACGGGGGCCAGGTTGCTGAGCCTTTCGCGTAGTCTGTCCAGGACTGCTGCGGGTTCTTCCTCTTGCCCCCTTGGGGCTGGTATGAACTCTCCCGGGACGGCCAGGGGTGCGCCGTACATCAACTCGGCCGAAGAGGCGTGCAGATCCTCTTTGAAGCTGTACGAATTCCAAGCAGGACCCAGGGAAGCTCGTCCACCCAGTTAGGTCCTCTCAGACGGGCCATGAGAGCCGACTTCAAGTGACGGTGGAAGCGTTCCACTAGTCCGTTCGACTGTGGGTGGTAGGCAGTTGTGTGGTGTAGCTGTATTCCCAACAGGCTGGCCACAGCCGACCACAGGCTGGAGGTGAACTGGGCGCCTCTGTCGGAGGTAATGTGGGCCGGTACCCCGAAGCGTGCTACCCAGGTTGCGAACAGTGCTCGGGCGCAGGAATCGGCAGATGAGTCAGTGAGCGGGACCGCCTCTGGCCACCTTGTGAACCGGTCTACCATAGTTAGGAGGTACCGCGCTCCTCGGGACACTGGTAGGGGGCCCACGATATCCACATGAATGCGGTCGAACCTCCAGTGGGTGGGTTTGAACTGCTGCGGCAGGGCTTTAGATTGCCACTGCACCTTGGTTGTTTGGCACGGCGCACACGCTCTGGCCCATTCACTGACCTGCTTGCGAAGTCCGTGTCACACGAACTTGCTGGAGACCAGCCAGACTGTTGTCCTGATAGATGGGTGCACCAAACCGTGTATGGAGTCGAAAACTCGCCGCCTCCAGGCTGCCGGGACGATGGGGCGAGGTTGTCCGGTAGCCACGTTGCAGAGGAGGGTCCTCTCACCTGGGCCTACGAGAAAGTCCTGCAGCTGCAAACCCGAGACTGCGGTCCTGTAGCTGGGCATCTCGTCGTCTGCCTGCTGAGCCTCCGCCAGTGCTGCATAGTCCACCCCCAGGGACAGGGCCCGGACAGCTGGTCTGGAGAGTGCGTCCGCCACGACGTTGTCCTTTCCCGAGACATGCTGGATGTCCGTCGTGTACTCGGAGATGTAGGACAGATGTCACTGCTGGCGAGCCGACCAGGGATCGGACACCTTTGTGAATGCGAAGGTCAACGGTTTGTGGTCCGTGAACGCGGTGAACGGCCTGCCTTCTAAGAAGTACCTGAAATGCCGGATTGCCAGATACAGTGCCAACAGCTCCCGGTCGAAAGCACTGTACTTGAGTTCGGGTGGTCGTTGGTGCTTGCTGAAGAACGCCAGGGGTTGCCAGCGCCCCTCGATGAGCTGCTCCAGCACCCCACCGACTGCCCTCCGTGAGGGCGGTCGGAACATCCATTCTGGGGTGCACCAGCATCGTGGCATCTGCCAAGCCTTCCTTGGCTTTAACGAAAGCGGCCGCAGCCTCCTCGTCCCAAGTAATGTCCTTGCCTTTACCCGACATCAGGGTGTACAAAGGGCACATGATACAGGCTGCTGAGGGGAGGAAACGGTGGTAGAAGTTCACCATACCAATGAACTCCTGCAGGCCTTTGACCGTGTTGGGCCAGGCAAAGTGGCGGATCGTGTCTACCTTGGCGGGCAGAGGTGTTGCCCCGTCTTTGGTAATCCCGTGGCCGAGGAAGCCGATGGTATCGAGACCGAACTGGCATTTGGCCGGGTTGATCGAGAGGCTGAAATCACTCAGGCGGGAGTAGAGCTGGCGGAGATGGGACAGATGCTCCTGGCGATTACTGCTGGCTATAAGGATGTCGTCCAAATAGATGAACGCAAAGTCCAGGTCACGTCCCACCTCATCCATTAGCCGCTGGAACGTCTGTGCGGCATGCTTCAGGCCGAATGGCATTCGGAGGAACTCGAACAGGCCAAACGGGGTGATAAGTGCTGTTTTGGGGATGTCTTCAGGGTGCACTGGGATTTGATGGTATCTCCGGACGAGGTCTACTTTGGAAAAGATTCTTGCCCCGTGCAGGTTTGCTACAAAGTCCTGTATGTGCGGCACGGGGTAGCGGTCTGGAGTGGTAGCCTCGTTCAGTCTGCAGTAGTCGCCTCATGGTCTCCAATCCCCAGCTGCTTTGGGCACCATGTGCAGGGGGGAGGCCCATGGGCTGTCGGACCTCCGTACGATCCCCAATTCCTCCATCCTCTTGAACTCCTCCTTCGCCAGGCAGAGCTTTTCCAAGGGGAGCCTTCATGCGCGGGCATGGAGGGGTGGTCCCTGGGTCAGGATGTGGTGCTGTACCCCGTGTCTGGGCATGGCTGCCGTGAACTGCGGTGCCAGAATCAATGGAAAGTCCACCAGGATTCTGGTGAATTCATTGTCCGACAGCGTGATGGAGTCCAGGTTTGGGGCCAGCACTTGGCTTCACCCAGGGAGAACATCTGGAAAGTCTCGGCATGTACCAGTCTTTTCCCTTGCAAGTCGACCAGCAGGCTGTGAGCTCGCAAGAAGTCCGCCCCCAGGAGTGGTTGGGCCACCGCGGCCAGTGTGAAGTCCCACGTGAACCGGCTGGCGCCGAACTGCAACTGCACTGTGCGGCTGCCGTAGGTCCGTATCGTGCTGCCGTTTGTGGCCCTCAGGGTGGGTCCTGGCTTCCTGTTGCGTATGTCGTACCCTGTTGGGGGCAAGACACTGATTTCCGCTCTGGTGTTGACCAAGAAGCGGCGTCCCAACTGTTTGTCCCAGACGTACAAGAGGCTGTCCTGGTGGCCAGCCGCCATAGTCATTAGCGGCAGCTGGCCCTGGCCCTTGCAGGGCGGGCGACAACGGCGGGCTTTTGTGCCCCACCGCTGGTGGTAGAAACACCACTGTTCACTGGCTTCCTCACTCCTGCCTCTGTGTTGTGTGCGCCCCCTGCCGGGCCTGGTCTGGTCTGCAGTTGGGCACGTGGCCTGGTAATCTGACCGATGGACGCCACGCTCTCCCTCTTGGCTTTCCACAGCACGTCTGCCCGGGCCGCCACCTTCCGGGGGTCGCTGAAATCTGCGTCGGCCAGCAGCAGATGTATGTCCTCGGGCAGTTGCTCTAGGAACGCTTGCTCGAACATGAGGCAGGGCTGTGTCCGTCAGCCAGGGACAGCATCTCGTTCATCAATGCTGACAGCAGTCTGCCTCCCAAACCGTCCAGGTGAAGCAGGCGGGCACCCCGCTCACACCGTGAGAGGCCAAAGGTCCCAATGAGCAGCACTTTGAATGCTTCATATTTGCCTTCTTCCGGGGGCGACTATATGAAATCCGCAACCTGGGCAGCCGTCTCCTGGTCAAGGGCACTCACCACGTGGTAGTAACGCGTGGAATCAGAGGATATCTGCCGAATCTGGAACTGGGCTTCTGCTTGGATAAACCACATGCGTGGTCGCAGCGTCCAGAAAGTCAGCAGTTTTAGTGAAACTGCGTGAACAGATGAAGAGTCGGTCATCTTTGGTCCAAATCCCGTTTGGACCGTCGGGGTCACCAATGTAGCGATGTGCTACACACAGCGCTGAAATAATGACACGCAGTCGGTAAGTCGTTTCGAGACTAGTTTATTCAAACTTTGCGGCGCTGACATTTGTGAGCCGGTTCGCCTGAGCAGAAAGTGGGTCGCCACAATATTATTATTTCTTCTCTTTGCATTTGCGCAGTTTGTTGTCTGCTGCACACTGGTTGAATGATCTAGTTGGGCAGTCTTGCATTAATTCTGTTATAGTTACTATTCTATAGAATTGTTGAGTATGTCTACAAGAAAATTAATCTCAGTGTTGTATATGGTGACTTTCGTACTTTGACCTGCATTTAACAATTTTTATGCAACCTTTAGTTTCTTTGATTGCCTTCATTAACCATATTATCACCATTGTAACCTTGTGTCATCTGATTAAAGATATTTCCTTTGTTTAATAATTCCATTTAATATCAGGGAATGTATACAATATACAACCTGAAATTCTTACTCTCTGCAGATTTCCTCAAAACAGAAGAAAAACACCCAAAGAATGAATGACAGAAAGAAGACGTAAGAACCCTGAAGCCCCCTGCCCCCCTCCCGGGCACAAGCAGCATAAACCCTACCCCCTCATTCCAGCAGAAAGCATCAGCACTCGCACCACCCACGTGCCAGCAACAGCAAAGCCTCCAAAGAGAGACCATGGTCTACAGTCCATCAAAAACTGTTCACTCCAACATTCTCGACATCCCACAGGCTCTCTCTCTCTCTCTCTCTCACTAACAAGAGAGACATATATTGCTCTTTCCACAGGGACAAGGGGGACAATAGTCAATGTTACAGCCGGTCTGAAGCATTTTTCTTTTATTTTGAGTTCCTCGATTTGAGAATTGGCAATTCGATTACTGAGTGCAGTGCCCTGCGACAGCCACTGTTGCTGTCTTTGATGTTCTGACTCCCGCTACACTTCAGTACATGACACCAGTGAGAATTCGTGTCCACAGGGCTGCGCAGGCTCCAGATTCACCCAACTTCAGGCTGAGCCTGGACATACTGAAACACAACTGACCGGCAAGTTCCAAAAGCGGGAACATGCCTCTGTGCAGAACTGCAGTTTTGAGTGCCGCTGTAGATCAAATATCCAGTAGGACCGCAGCCCCCAAAAGGGGAATAGAGATATTAGAATAGGAAGAATTTAACTGTTTCACTGATGAGCTGGGAGAAGTCACCCTCTTTGTCCTATACCTCCCTCTCTGCAACCTAATAGTAACTTGTTTTCTCTCTTTTGCAGTTCCGAGGTTGGTCCGAAATGTTAGCTCTATTTCTCAAAGATTCAAAGATTTATTACCAAAGTATGTATGCAGTATATGCTGGCTGGTGGTGTAGTGGCATCTGCACCGGACTTCAAGGTGAGTGGCCCTGGGTTCAAGTCCGGCCAGCTCCTTGCTCGTTTTCCATCCATGCTGGGTTGAGGATCGAACTAGCAACAGACAAAAATGCTAAAGAAATGGCAAGGTTTCTGCCTGATGTGCGGAAAAGAACAACACAAATACAGTATACAACCCTGATATTTGCCTTCCCACAGACAGTGATGAAACAAAGACAGAAAAGCACGGGAACTCCCCAAAGATGCTGCCCGATCTCGTGGGTGTTCCCAACATAATTTGTTTAGATTCAGGTTTATTTAGATTCAGATTTATTTATCACATATACCTCAAACATACAGTGAAATGTGTTACCAACCAACACACCCGTGGATGTGCCGGGGGAAGACCCCAAGTGTTACCATACATTCTGGCGCAATGTAGCATGCCCTCAATGTGCATCAGAACAACGCAAGCAGCAACAACACCACCAAAACAAAACAGGTCAACACAGCAAACACAAACACAAGGCAAGAAAGTCTGCAGATGCTGGACATTCAAAGCAATACACACAAAATGCTGGAGGAACTCAGCAAGTCAGGCAGCATCTATGGAAATTAATAAACAGTCGATGTTTCGGGCAATGATCTTTGCATCGTCAATAGGGATGGGAGAAGTACTAGAGGATTGGAAGTTTATAAACGTTGTTCCCTTGTTCAAGAAAGGAAGTAGAGATAACCCAGAAAATCATAGACCAGTGAGTTTTGCTTCAGTGGTGAAGATCCTGAGATGCAGGATTTATGAGCATTTTGAGAGACATAATCTATTAGGAATAGTCAGCATGGCTTTGTCAAAGGCAGGTCGTGCCTTACGAGCCTGATTGAATGATTTGAGGATGTAACAAAACACATTGATGAAGGTAGAGCAGTGGATGTAGTGTATATGGATTTCAGTAAGGCATTTGATAAGGTTCCCATGCAAGGCTCATTCAGAAAGGAATGAAGCATGGGATCCAAGGAGACCTTGCTTTGTGGATCCAGAAGGCAAAGGGTGGTTGTAGATGGTTTGTATTCTGCATGGAGGTCGGTGACCAGTGGTGTTCCTCAAAGATCTGTTCTGGGACCCCTCCTCTTTCTTATTATTATAAATGACCTGGATGAGGAAGTAGAAGGGTGGATTATTAAATTTGCTGATGACACAAAAGTTGGGGGTGTTGTGGATAGTCTGGAAGGTTTTCAGAGGTTACAGTGCAACATTGATAGGGTGCAGAAGTAGGCTGAGAAATGGCAGATGGAGTTCAACCCAGATAAGTGTGAAGTGGTTCATTTTAATAGGTAAAATTTGAAGACAGAATAAATATTAATGGTAAGACACTTGGCAGTGTGGAGGATCAGAGAGATCTTGGGGTCTGTGTCCAAAGCAGCTGCACAGGTTGACAGTGTTGTTAAGAAGGCGTATGATGTGTTGGCCTTCATCAATCGTGGGACTGAGTTCAAGAGCTGGGAGATAATGTTGCAGCTATACAAGAACTTGGTCAGACCCCAATTGGAGTACTGAATTCAGTTCTGGTCACCTCATTACTGAAAGGATGTGGATACTATAGAGAGAGTGCAGAGGAGACACGAGGATGTTGCCCTATGCGAATAGGTTGAGTGAACTCGGCCTTTTCTCCTTGGAGCAACGAAGGATGAGAGGTAACCTGATAGAGGTGTATAAGGTGATGAGAGGCATTGATTGTGTGGATAACCAGAAGCTTTTTTGCAGGGCTGAAATGGTTAATACGAGGGGGCATAGTTTTAAAGTGCTTAAAAGTAGGTACAAGGGGGATGTCAGAGGTAAGTTTTTCACACAGAGAGTGGTGGGTGTGTGGAATGGGCTGCCAGAGACAGTGGTGGAAACGGATATAATAGGGTCTCTTAAGAGATAGTTACATGGAACTTAGAAAGATAGAAGGCTAGGCGGTAGGGAAATTCTAGGCAGTTTTGTGCCAACATTGTGGGCCAAAGAGCCTGTAATGTGCTGTGGATTTCTTTTATTTCTATTATTTAAATGGGACCCTTCATCAGGACTGAGAAGGAAGGGGGAAGATGCCAGAATAAAAAGGGAGGGGGTGGGGAAGGTGGAAAGCTGGAAGGTGATAGGTGAAGCCAGGTGGGTGGCAAAGGTCAAGGGCTGGAGAGGAAGGAATCTGATAGGAGAGGAGGGTGGACTATAGGAGAAAGGGAAGCTCCCATCAAAAGATGGTAGCTTTTTATCTGATCTGAACTTCCCAAGCTAGTTAATCTTAACATAATCCTTTGTATTCATTAGAAAATCCAACAAGACCTGTACCATTGCTAATCAGACTCTTAGTCCATCATGATAGCTAAGATCTATTGTACATGGAATTGGTCCATTGGTCCTCCATGACAAAACCAAATGTGCCCAAGTTTCAGTTGTTTAAACTACACTGTGGCTGTGGCCTTCCATATGTAAATGAATGCAAAGTGTGTGTGGTCCTTTGCACAGAACATGCATACTCGTTCATGTATTCAAGCAACAATGAATAAATATTTCCACTGAACTATTTTCAAAGTTTGCGACTGCACTTTAGATATAGCAATGTATTTATTTATTTACTGGGATACTGTGCTGAGCAGCCCTCTCTAGTCCTTCGAGCTGTATTGCCGATTTAACCCTCAGTGGACAATGTACAATGACCAATTAACCTCCCAACCGGACTGTGGGAGGAAACCAGAGCACCCGGGAGGAAACACACGTGGTCATGGGGAGAACATACAGGTAGCAGTGGGAAATTATTTAATGCTTCCTACTTCAGTTCTGTGTGACTGTATTTTACTGGTATCTTATGTGCCTCGTGCTGTGTGTGACTGTTGGTACTGTGTTTTGCACCTTGACTATGGAGTAACACTGTCTCATTCAGCTGAATTCAAGTATGGTTGAGTGATGATTAAACTTCTACTTCTACTTATACAATGTCCATTCACATGTATGTATGTGTTCTCACACAGAACACACACATTTATTGTCAAATCATAAATTCTGCAATCAGTCACCCAATAGCAGAGCTTCTAGTCCCACACTATAATCCTGATCTCCTTAATACAGCACATTCTGGTTAATTGGGACACATCAAGACCAGTGCATTTAAGCTCTATTAAGCGGCTGCCCCATCCAGACAAAGTTTTGCGGAAATAGTTAAAAAGATATAAAAAAGACAAACTGAGTTAAAATTATGTATTTGAATGAAATGCAGAACAAATTAGAACATTACTAATAGTATTATAAAACTGTGTATTAGTTCCCAGAAGTTATCAATGGAGGAATTCATCCAGTGAATCCAATGAACAATGCCTACACCTCGTGTAAATAATAGACTGCCTTCATACAATGCTATAGATGACTACATCCTCCAAATCTTCACTTTCATTGTAACATTCAAGATGATTGTTGATATCTTCAAATCCTTCATAGTTTCTAACTTGTTGAAGCAGTGAAATAATTTCATTTTCTCTCCTGGCCGTTTCTGGCATCTCCAAGCCTAAATACTTAAAATATAGAAACATAGAAAACCTAAGGCACAATACAGGCCCTTCAGCCCACAAAGCTGTGCCAAACATGTCCCTACCTTAGAAGTTAATTTGGGAACCCATAGTCCACTATTTTTCTAAGCTCCTTGTACCTATCCAGGAGTCTCTTAAAAGACCCTATCGTTTTTGCCTCCACTACCATCGCCGGCAGCCCATTCCACGCACTCACCACTCTGCATAAAAAACTTAACCCTGACATCTCCTCTGTACCTACTTCCAAGCACCTTAAAACTGTACCCTCTCGTGCTAGCCATTTCTGCCCAGGGAAAAAGCCTCTGACAATCCACACAATCAATGCCTCTCATCATCTTATACACCTCTATCAGGTCACCTCTCATCCTCCGTGGCTTCAAGGAGAAAAGGCCGAGTTCATTCAACCTATTCTCATAAGGCATGCTCCCCAATCCAGGCAACACCCTTGTAAATCTGCTCTGCACCCTTTCTATGTTTTCCACATCCTTCCTGTAGTGAGGCGACTAGAACTGAGCACGGTACTCCAAGTGGGGTCTGACCAGGGTCCTATATAGTTGCAACATTACCTCTCGACTCCTAAACTCATTCCCACAATTGATGAAGGCCAATGCACCGTACGCCTTCTTAACCACAGAGTCAACCTGTGCAGCTGCTCTGAGTGCCCTATGGACTCGGACCCCAAGATCCCTCTGATCCTCCACACTGCCAAGAGTCTTACCATTAACACTATATTCTGCCATCATATTTGACCTACCAAAATGAACCGCCTCACACTTATCTGGGTTGAATTCCATCTGCCACTTTTCAGCCCAGTTTTGCATCCTATCAATGTCCCGCCGTAACCTCTAACAGCCCTCCACACTATCCACAACACCTCCAAACTTTGTGTCATCAGCAAATTTATTGACCCATCCCTCCACTTCCTCATCCAGGTCATTTATAAAAATCATGAAGAGTAGGGGTCCCAGAACAGATCCCTGAGGAACCGCAGTGAGCAAAACAGTTCTGAAATGTCTTACTACTTATTTTTTACCAGCTAGACTAGTGACAAAAATCACTGCTTTTTGAACACACAGACACACACACACAGTGACACTTTTTTAAAACTGTTCACTCTAAGCACGTTGTAGTGTCTAAAGGCCACACAAGTGTGTGCATCTGACACTAGTTAGAAACTGTTCGACAACAGTCTCCTGCCCCAATTAAGCAGCATTGTGTCCCAAGTAAACAAGGGGAATCCTGGCTATTTTCTCAATTTGTTTGTGTTCTTTGAGAGTCATTCCAAATAAGCAGCTGCACTGATTAACTGAGGGCCCAATTGGAATCCACTGAATTTCAACTGTCCCAAGTGGCTGCTGCCATTATCTAAACAAGGCAGAGTTGGGCACGCACGCACTTCAAAGAGTTTGGGGAACGTGATGAATTGTTTTCTGTGGTTTCTCAAAACTTCCTGAACTCTAAGATGTGTTGCATTGTTCATACATGTCACAGCGTACACTCGTCTCGCTGGGTGAGATTCCTGGCTGGGTTTTGTTGAAGATTAGTTTTCTTTGGGGGAATGGAGCGGTGGTGGGGGAGTGAGATGTTCTTCAGTGGTGAGAATCACACAATTTGAGTTGAAGGACTATTACCATGTCTGGTTTGAACTTCAGCAATCACAGATATTATTTTACAAGCTTATGGAAACATCAGACACTGTACGTTTTAGATTCAAAATGAAAAAACAACAGATGTCAGGCAGAAAGTTCAAGCCAGTAATTCAACCTCGTCCAGCATTCTCAAATCACACAAACTTCAGTCAGGCAGCTTGAGATGTCACTAGAAAGTTTGACTATGTTCCTTTCAGCCATTCATTACCCTAGAATTAATAGCCTGTTATTAACCAACCACATTCCAACAAGAGGGTTTTGCCCTACAAAACTGCATTATCCTAACCCTGCAGGTCAAGTGAAAGACCAGAATCTGAATCAGGTTTAATATCACTGGCATACAGTCCTGTGCAAAAGTCTTAGGCACATACATATAGCTGGGCTACCTAAGACTTTTGCACAGTACTGTATTTGTCAACGAGGAGCAGAAAGCAAGTTTGCAACTCTGGTGGGAGCAAAGGATGTTGGAAATGGTGAGGGTGGAGCACCGTAATAAAACTGCACATGATGGTAATATGTATATATTTTATAAAGTTAAATTAAATAAGTAGTACAAAGGGAGAAAAATAGTAGTGAGGTAGTGCTAATGGGTTCAATGTCCATTCAGAAATCAGATGGCAGCTGTTCCTGATTCATTGAGTGTGTGTCTTCAGGCTTCTGCACCTCCTTCCCGATGAGAAGAGGGATGTCCTGGGTGATGAGGGTCCTTAAAGATGGAACTGTCTTTTTGAGGATGTCCTGGATGCTGGGGAGGATAGTGTCCATGATGGAGCTGAGTTGACAATTTCCTGCAGATTATTTGGATCCTGTGCGGTAGCCCCCTCCTCTCCCCATACCAGATGGTGATGCAGCCAGTTACAATGCTCTCCATGGTACATCTGTAGCATGACCTGTAGGTACACATGCTCTTCATGTCCCAAAACACTTAACGTACAATGACACACTTTATCAGATTTCTAGCAGCAGCAGAATTTGCTGTTAACTACTTTATTTCATTAGTTGAGGAACTGAAGAAGGTGGTGCCAGTGAACAACACGACTAAAGGAGATGTCCTTCAGAGAGTTCACAAAACTACTTCTTTCAATTCCTCTTCTTTCAAATATGATTCTGCTACCATTGGAATCTGCAATTTGCAGTTTGATGATGTGTTTTTGGGCCAATTGAACGATCTGTCACTTTGCTGTCTACGAGGGTGTCTGTGAGATTTCAAGTGGTGTGTGGCCTCAAGGCCAAGAAGCCTGGAGAAAGAGCACGAACCCATGATCGACTCCATTTCTCACCAATCTCAATGATTAAAGCGTTGAGCTAGATTGAGATCAACAAGGAATAGAGTGGAAGGTGAGACAGGTTTCAGCACCGTCTACCTGTGTTTGACTGGTCTCTCTCTCGATCTCACTCATCGGTGACGGAGTCTTGGGTCTTAGGCTAGGCTTAATCGACATGATTTGTGGATTGGACTCTGCAGTTCATGTTAGATGTGTTTCTGGTTTCTGGTCACTCCTTTTCTTATTGCTAGTTTGCATAATTTTGATTGGGGCGGACTGGCTTTGTAGCCCGCAGTCAACAAACGACACGGCACTACATTGAACTGAACTGAACTAAAACGAATATTCCTGGACTGTTTCAATGACTCTATGGTTTGATGTTTTATATTCTGTGTTTTTTGTTCATTTTTTGCTGTTTGCGTGATTTATTCTGTTTTTCATGCATTGAGTGTTTGATCTTTTCTTTGAACGGGTTCCACGGTGTTTCTTTTTTCATGACTGTCAGTGGGAAGACGAATCTCAGGGTTGTGTACAGTATATATACTTCGATAATAAATGTACTTTGAGCTTCGAACTTTGGATTATTAGTTTGGACATCAGGGATAACTATTGTAGAATTTATTATGTCCAAACGAGCCACGTCTTCAAGTTATAACCTGACCTGAAAACTGGCAACTCTGACAGCACAGAATTCCATTTATCAGCCAAAACTATGGACGTCATTGAGAACCACAACCTTCTGACTCCTCCACTCAACCAATCTACCAACTTGTGATCCTTCCCCTCCCTCCATTGGATCCTTATGCATTTGCAATCCAAAGGTTCTTTGGAAGTCAAGAATGGAGTCATAAAATTTGTTCTTAAGTGTTACATGAACGAAGAGGGAGAAGAGGAAATGTGGCGAGAGAAACAAAGGAAAAAAAGTTGGTGTGCTCTTCTTCTAAAGGGAACATAAATTCCATTGACAATGTTTGTTTGTTATGTACTGTGATCATCGTCCTTCCATGACTGTGATTGTTCTTGGCAGACCTTTCTTCTGAAGTGGTTTGCCATTGCCTTCTTCTGGGCAGTGTCTTTACATGATGGGTGAGCCCAGCTTTATCAATACTCTTTAGAAATGTTCAGCCATTACCTTCTTCTGGGCAGTGTCTTTACAAGATGGGTGAGCCCAGCTTTATCAATACTCTTCAGAAATGTTCAGCCATTGCCTTCTTCTGAGCAGTGTCTTTACATGATGGGTGAGCCCAGCTTTATCAATACTCTTCAGAAATGTTCAGCCATTGCCTTCTTCTGAGCAGTATCTTTACATGTTGGGTGAGCCCAGCCATCGTCAATACTCTTGTCTGTTCGATGTCAGTGGTCATGTAACCAGGACTTGTGATCTGCACTGGCTGCTCAAATGAACATCCACCACCTGCTCCCATGGCATCACGTGCTACATCTTGTAAAACAAGAATAGAACGATAATGGGTAGCAGACTATATCAGCACTGAAGCGGTCCCAATTAACTACTGCCCTCAGTGACCTTTAAAACCCATCCTCTCTTATTTTAAACCCATGCCTTCTACTTTTGAACTACCCTATCCTGGGTTAAAGTTTATTCACTCTATCTATGCCCCTCAGGGTTTTGTACACCTGGGTTGGAACCTACCATTCAGTGTTGCCTGTGTTTCAGATGACGTGTGGCACATCGACCCCATGACTGATCACTCTTGGTGCTCACAGCTCATCCTCATCCCAAATACACACTAATGGGTGGGTTCCTCGATGATGATCCTCATCATTATGATCCACATTGTATGACGTAGGTGAATATGGTCTCTATGACCATGATTGTTCTTGGCAAGTTTTTCTACAGAAGTGGTTTGCCATTGCCTTCTTCTGGGCAGTGTCTTTACAACATGGGTGAACCCAGCCATTATCAATACTCTTCAGAGATTGTCTGCCTGGTGTCAGTGGTCACATAACCAGGACTTGTGATATGCACCACGTCTGCTCATACGACCATCCACCACCCGCTCCCATGGCATCACGTGACCCTGGTCGGGGGGGGGGCTAAGCAGGTACTACACCTTGCCCGATCTTTTTTTATAGCATGGACCAATACCATTAAGCATGAGGTCCATGGACCCCAGGTGGGGAAACTCTGATCTAAGCAGTTGTCTCCTTTCCCAGAACAGGGACAAAGGTAAGCAGGAAGAGTTGACATTGCTGTGCTTTTGGTCAAGACCCGACAAGAGGAAGGCAGTTAAATATCACCACAATGAAACACTAATTGGCTGGAATGTGCCTGATTGCTGACCCCCTTCAGCTGTCTGCCTGTGAGAGCACCCAGGCCCCACATCAGAATCCACAGTTGTGACATCATCAGGACCAGCCCAAAACGTCAACTGTTCATTCCCCTCTATAGATGCTTGCTGCCTGACCTGAGTTTCTCTGACATTTTATGTGAGTGTTGCTCTGGAATTCCAGCATCTGCAGAATCTCTTACGTAGAGGATCTTTAAAGATGTGGTCACGTCCTTATTCTGTACAGGTGAGTTCTGTTTGTGTACGTGCAAAACACAAACCTTTGCAGACTATTCACTCTTGTGAACTTGTTAGGCATCCTATAACACAAGAAGTGTGATGGTAAACTCCATGGGAATCACCCCGAGCTCTGCTCCCAGGCTCAGCCTGTCTCAAACTCCCCCCACCCTAACAAATATAAATGACATTTTGTTGGAGATACCACACAATAACAGGCCGTTCTGGCCCAACGAGTCCACACCACCAATAACACCCATGTGACTAACCTGTATGTCTTTGGAAGGTGGGAGAAAACCGGAGCACAGGGAGGAGAGCCTCACAGACACAGAACGTACAGTGCTGAGTCCTGAAAAGGGTCTTGGCCCAAAACATTGACTGTTCATTCAATTCCCTGGATGTTGCCTGACCTGCTGGGTTCCTCCAGCATTTCATTTGTGTTGCTTTGGATTTCCAGCATCTGCAGAATTTATTTTGTTTACAGGAACATCCAGATTCCTTAAAGACAGCAGTGGGAATTGAACTCTGTTGGAACAGTAAGGTGATTGCACTAACCGCTATGTTACTCTTGTGTACTTAATATTTAAGTAACATTTGAGTAATCTTGTATATATTGGTTGGTTAAGCATCCTTGTTCATTTGAGTAATTCATTACAGGTTATATGTATAAAAACATGAATTGTACACATCATCACGCTTAAAGTAAACCTGGTTAGACACGTATTCCCAGACTCCCGTGTCTTTTCTTGAAGCATACCAGCTACCATGCTGAGAATAATGGTCATTCCAATGCTCAAAACAATGACCGTTTATTCCCTTCCATAGATGCTGCCTGACTTACTAAGTTCTTCCAGCATTTTGTGTGTGTGTGTTGCTCAAGATTTTCAGCATCTGCAGAACCTCTTGTGCCTTGGGTCCATCCAGCCTTCAAATTCAGAAGCAACGGGTATCTGGAGTAAGTTACTTTGTTCTGCTTTACATTTGTGTACTGGACCCCGTTCCTTCCAAGTTGAGTGGGTGCGCGGCCATGCAGTAACTGAAATGTCCCTGTGCACGTAGCTTTCGTCGATGCGCATTTGGAATAAAGATGGACGAGAAAAAGCCTATGAAATGTGGAAGATTTTCTTTGCGTACGGTATTTCATTACGGGGGGTGGGGCTGGTGCTGATGCTTTTGCAGACGTAAATAGGGGAAGGGAAGAGGGAGGGGTGATGCTTTTGCTTCTGCTTGTACAAAGGAGGGGGTGGGGCTTTTGGGTTCTAACATTTTTCTGTCATTCATTCGTTGAGGTTTTTTCTCTCTGTTTCATGGATGGCTGCAGAGAGTAAGAATTTCAGGTTGTACATTGTATACATTCTCTGACATTAAGTTGAACCATTGAACTACTGAACCATTGAAAATATTAAAGACAAAACAGCATTGCTGAACACACCAGGGAGAACGTACAAATGCCTTACAGACAGAGGTGGGAATTGAACCAGGCTTGCTGGCACTGTATGCTATGTTTAAGGGGAATATGATAGGAAACTTCTTCATTCAGAGGCTGGTGAGAGAGTGGAATGAGCTGCCAGCACAAGTGGTGCATGCAAGCTCGATTTCAATGTTTAAGAGAAGTTTGGATAGGCACATGGATGGTAGGGCTATCTGTAACAACTTTATCCATGGTCCTGGTGCAAGTCGATGGGAGCAGGATGTTTAAATGGTTTGGCACGGACAAGATGGGCTGAAGGGCCTGTTTCTGCATTGGGCTCTATGGCTAACGGTGCTGCCCCAGTGGAAGGAAAGATCATATTGGGAAAATAAAATCTCACTACTTCACAAAAAAAGATCTCATAAATGTTTGATGTGGGGTTGATGTTGCAGCCACTTTCAACTGGTAATGGAATCTCCACTCCGCCTCAGCCAAAGGGAGTATCCTGTTTCTTCTTGCCATGGCTGTAGTTGTGTTCGTGCTGCAACCTCTCCTCCACAAACTACCCAGCTCTTTACACTTTGCAGAATTTATCGGTGCCCCAGCCTTGAACAAATCCAAATTATCTCACTGCTCGCCTCCCTGTGTCCTTCGTGGTTGCTGGTTTACGTAAGTTTCTTTATCATATCTCCTTTTTAATTTATTTTTGCTAGAGCTCACTGCTCATGATCAAATCTTTCATTAATACACATTTTCAGTAATTAGCCAGGGTCTTGTCTGCAGGGAGCCTTGTTGAATAGTCAGGTTTAACCCCTGCATCCCCAGAATAGACCTGGTAATATTATAGAGTAAAACTATTCTGATAATTCATAACAGCACCTTTATTCAAAATTCAAGATTGTTTAAAATCATAAACAGAAGAAAGTTTGCAGATGCCGGAAATCCAAAGCAACACACATAAAATGCTGGGGGAACTGAGCAAATCAAGTAGAATCAATGGAAATGAATACACAGTTGACGTTTCGAGTTATGACCTTTCTTCAGGACTAAGTTGTTTTAATGCTATTCCAGTACCAACGTTCCCTCTAATTTTTTTTGACAGCTGCACAGCCCAACCATTGCTCTGAGCAGGAAATTTTTACAGAGCCTGAAAACTGTGAGGTTCCTCAAATTCTTTTTTTTTTGTAATACACATTCTAGGAATATTTAGAATAAAAATTGAAAAATCACATACTTTTGATTTTAATTATTAATTGAAGAATATAATGAATTACTGTAAAACAAAGGAAATTGTTCCCATTTCAAAATCTTTTTCTTGTCTGCCTTTATTCCAATTGTGTGGCAGCAAAGACCGTGTACATGGGAGCAGGTGAGTGCAGGTGAAAGGGAAGATGTCTGTGAGGGGGATGGATGATATTGTACGAGGCTGGAGGTGATCGGTGGGAGAGATAAAGGGCTAAAGAAGGAATCTGACAGGAGAGGACAGTGCACCGTGGAAGAAAGGGAAGGAGGAGGGGAACCAGAAGGAGATGAAGGCAGCAGGAGGAGAAGAGAAGAGGCGAAAGGGAAAACAGAATGCAGAACGGAAGAAGAGATGAAGGACCCAAGTCTCTTTTCAAGTGTATGAATACAATTAGAATCAGAATCAGGTTTAATATCACCAGCATATTAGAGGAAAAAAAAGTAGTGAGTTAGTGTTCATGGGTTCAGTGTTCATTCAGAAATTGGATGGCAGAGGGGAAGAAGCTGTTTCTGAATCATTGAGTGTGTGCCTTCAGGCTTCTGTACCTCCTCCCTGATGATAGCAATGAGAACAAGGCATGTCCTGGGTGATGAGGATCCTTGATGTTGGATGCCACGTTTTTGAGATGTCCTGGATGCTACGGAGGCTGGTGTCCATGATGGAGATGACTAAGTTAGAATGCTCTCCATGCTACAACCGTAGAAATTGCGAGTGTTTATTGGTGACATACAAAATTTCCTCAAACTCCTAATGAAATATAGCCACTGTCGTGCCTTCTTTGTAGCTACATTGATATGTTGAGCCCTGGATAGTGTGGTGAACTACATATACCTGTCTGGACATGCCCCCTAATGACTGCTCCTGTGGCTCCTCCCACAGACCCCTGTATAAAGGTGATGGAAGTCTGAGCCCGGCCTCTCAGTCTCCAGGATGTAGTATGGTGGTCACTCACTGCTTGTTCCTTCTTTCAGTCAATAAAAGCCGATACGTCGCTTTTACGTCTCAGAGTGAGTTATTGATGGTGCATCAATTTTATTGACTGGAAGTTTTAAAACATGGAAAGCGTTTTACGTCCAGAAAGATTGGATTTGGACCCCCAAGCCCCTGAAGCAGCTCCTGCCTTTGAACTCTGGCTTGCATGCTTCCAATCATACTTGGAGGAGGTTAGTGCAAGTGAACCCGCTGTTATGCACCGAATTCTCCTCTTGAGGGTCACCCCAAAAGTTTATTCACTTATCAGGGATCTGTCGACCTACGAAGGGGCACTGGACGCCCTCAAAAGACAGTACCTGCGGCCGGTGAACACCGTCTACACAACACATCGTTTAGCTACCCGACGACAGCGGCCTGGAGAATCGAGTGCCCAATTTCTCCGAGCCCTACAGACACTCGTCCGAACTTGTGATTGCAAAACTCTCACGGCGGAACAGCATGCGGAGCTGCTAGTACGAGACGCCTTTGTGACAGGAATGAGGTCAGTGTACGTGCGTCAGCTGCTGCTGGAAAATCCCGACCTCACCTTACGCTCGGCGATCAAGACGGCCGACACGCTGGAGGCTGCTCTGCACAACGCTGACGCTGTCCAGCCGCGCGATTCCCCGCTGGTTCCATGGACACCTCAGACCCCGCCGCTGCCGGTTCCCACGAGCGAATTCGCCAACGCCGCTGCCAGTCGCGATTCCACGAACTTCCCGAACTCGACCACGGCTGTGGCCAGGCGAAAGCCTGAGCTGTGTTATTTCTGCGGGCTCGAAAAGCACCCCCGAAAACATTGCCCGGCCCGAGAAGAGACCTGCTCCAGCTGCAGGAAGAAGGGCCATTTCGCCAAGGTCTGTAAGTCTAAACTACGAGCGGGGTCGGGCAGCGCGGCGTGTGAGACATGGGGGCCGCCATCTTGCATGCCCGGATGTGGGCGGCCATCTTTGTCGGCGTCGGCATGCCCCGCCCCCGACCCACCGGTGTTTACCGGGCACCAAGCCGGCTCAACTCTGGCCACCGTAACCCTCGACCAAAGCGCCCCACACCAGCTTGCAAGGTCAATGATGGACATCCTGGTGGAGGGGCACAGGACTAGCTGCCTGTTTGACACAGGCAGCACTGAGAGTTTTATTGACCCGGACACAGTGCAACGCTGCGGACTCATGACACGGCTGGTAAGTCAGAGGATCACCTTGGCTTCTGGGTCACATTCCACAGACATCCGGGTGGGTTGTGTAGTGACATTGGTGGTGCAGGACACAGAATATCGGAACTTTGCGCTACTGGTCATGCCTCAACTGTGCGCGCCTGTGCTATTGGGGCTGGACTTCCAGAGCCACCTGAAAAGTGTGACAATGGAGTATGACGGGCCCCTCCCATCAATCACTGTCAGAAATCCTCAGTTTGGTGGGTCTTCGCCATATACCCCGCTACTGACCACACACACACACCGACCCACACATCCCACCCACACCATGCCAACAGCTGCGCTACTGACACTACTTGCAGCCTCTCCACCCTCAAGATCCCTCCCCCATCGCTGTTCGCCAACCTGACCCCCGACTGTAAACCGGTGGCAACTAAAAGCAGGAGGTACAGCGTGGGGGACAGGGCCTTCATTCAGTCGGAGGTGCAGCAGCTGCTCAGGGAGGGGATCATCGAGCCAAGCACAAGCCCTTGGCTGTCCCAGGTGGTTGTTGTTCGGACTGTGCAGAAAAATAGGATGGTCGTGGACTATAGTCAAACCATCAATAGGTTCACGCAGCTTGACGCGTACCCCCTACCCCGCATCGTGGATATGGTCAACCAGATAGCTCAGTACAAGGTGTACTCGACAATAGATCTGAAATCCGCTTATCACCAGCTCCCCATCCGCCCAGAGGACCGCCCCTACACCGCCTTCGAGGCGGGCGGCAAGCTCTATCACTTCCTGCGTGTCCCCTTCGGTGTCACAAATGGTGTCTCGGTCTTCCAGACGGAAATGGACCGGATGGTGGACCAGTACCAACTGGAGGCCACATTTCCCTATCTGGATAACATCACCATCTGTGGTTGCAACTGGTCGGATCACGACGCCAACCTCCAACGATTTTTCCAAGTGGCCGAAGCTCTGAACCTTACTTATAACAGGGACAAGTGTGTGTTCGGAACCACCCGACTCGCTATCCTTGGGTATGTCGTGGAAAACGGGGTCATTGGCCCTGATCCCGACCGTATGCGCCCCCTGTTAGAACTCCCTCTTCCCACCACTCTTAAAGCCCTCAGACGGTGCCTGGGTTTTTTTTTTCCTATTACGCCCAATGGGTCCCCCATTACGCAGACAAGGCCCGCCCCCTGGTCAAGTCTACCACATTTCCCCTCTCTGCCGAGGCCTGCGCGGCCTTCAGCCGCATTAAAGGGGACATTGCCAAAGCAACGATGCATGTGGTGGACGAGACCATTCCCTTCCAAGTAGAGAGTGACGCCTCCAATTTCGCGCTTGCCGCTACCCTCAATCAGGCAGGCAGGCCAGTAGCATTCTTTTCTCGTACCCTTCAAGGCTCTGAAATTCGGCACTCCACGGTGGAGAAAGAAGCCCAGGCCATAGTGGAAGCTATTAGGCACTGGAGGCACTATCTCGCCGGCAAAAGGTTCACCTTGCTGACCGACCAGCGCTCGGTTGCGTTCATGTTCAGCAACCAACAGCGGGGCAAAATCTAAAATGATAAAATTTTGCGGTGGAGAATAGAACTCTCCACCTACAACTATGATATCCTGTACCGGCCTGGCAGACTCAATGAGCCCCCTGATGCCCTATCCCGGGGAGCGTGTTCCAGCGCACAGCTCGACCGGCTATACGCCCTCCATGCAGATCTTTGCCACCTGGGGGTCACCCGATTTTACCATTTCGTGAAAGCCCGGAACCTGCCGTACTCCCTGGAGGACATCAGGATGATGACCAGGGACTGCCAAATCTGCGCTGAGTGCAAACCGCACTTCTACCGTCCTGAAACGGCGCAACTTGTCAAGGCCACCCGCCCCTTTGAGCGACTGAGTGTTGACTTTAAGGGCCCCCTTCCCTCCACCGACCGCAATGTCTACTTTCTCAATATTATCGACGAGTACTCGCGGTTCCCCTTTGCCATTCCCTGCCCCGACACCACTACCACGTCCGTCATAAAAGCCCTGCGCCAGCTCGTCACTCTGTTCGGATATCCCTGCTATATCCACAGTGATAGAGGGTCCTCCTTTATGAGTGACGAGCTGCGCCGGTACCTGCTAGCTAGGGGCATTGCTACTAGTCGGACCACGAGCTATAATCCCCGGGGAAATGGACAGGTGGAGAGGGAGAATGCCACAGTGTGGAAGGCCACACTTTTAGCCCTTAAGTCAAAAGGGTTGCCGGTCTCTCGATGGCAGGAGGTCCTCCCTGAGGCACTCCACTCTATCCGCTTCCTGTTATGTACGTCCACCAATGCTACCCCTCACGAACGCCTATTCTCTTTTCCCAGGAAGTCTGTCACTGGGACCACCCTACCAGTTTGGCTGACGTCCCCAGGGCCAGTGCTGCTCCGGAAACATGTGAGGAGTAATAAATACTCCCCACTGGTCGAGAGGGTTCACCTTCTACATGCGAACCCCCAGTATGCCTACGTGGTCTTACCTGATGGGTGGGAGGACACGGTCTCCGTCCGCGACCTGGCGCCCGCAGGAGCAGCAGACCACTACCCCGAACACTCCACAGTAACTAAGAACCCTGTACCCGAGGTGACACCGCGCACACCAAGCCCTACACTGACCCCTCACGACACTCCTATACCAGGTGTCTCATACACGTATATTCCAGGCGCCTCGCACACGCGTGAGGGATCACTGATGCCTAGTGGGCTGACACCTCCAGTTAGGCCGGAACCAGCACAACCTCCGTCTCCGGTGCAAGCACCACCGGTGCTACGTAGATCGCAGCGACAGATTCGACCACCTGATAGACTTAACCTGTAAATATGCTTGTCAGGAACTTCGCCATATGGGGACTCTTTTTAAAACAAAGGGGGGGTGAATGTGGTGAACTACATATACCTGTCTGGACACGCCCCCTGATGACTGCTCCTGTGGCCCCTCCCACAGACCCCTGTATAAAGGTGATGGAGGTCTGAGCCCGGCCTCTCAGTCTCCAGGATGTAGTATGGTGGTCACTCACTGCTTGTTCCTTCTTCCAGTCAATAAAAGCCGATACGTCGCTTTTATGTTTCAGAGTGAGTTATTGATGGTGCATCAGATAGATCCTCAGAGAAATTGCTCATTCTCTCCACTTCTGATCCCTCTATGAGGACTGGGTGTGTGCTCCCTCGTGTTACCCTTTCAGAAGTCCACAATCTGCTCTTTGGTCTTACTGATGTTGAGTGCAAGATTGTGGCTGTGGCACCACCCAACTAGCTGGCATATCTCGCTCCTGTATGCCTTCTTCTCACCCTCTGAGATTCTGCCTACAATGGTTGTATCATCAGCAAATTTATAGATGGCATTTGAACTGCCACACAGAAGTCTGAAGTGGCCACCCATACAGATAATCTCATCATATCAGTTCATTGCGATAGTGGAAGGGATAACGCAAGAAGAAAATTATATACAATGCAGAATAAAATGTTACTGTTACACAGTGCAGGCAATAAAATGCAAGCCAAAACAAGATGGACTGAGTTCATCTGATCATACTAGGGGACTGTTCAATAGTCTTATAAATGTGGGGTAGAAGCTGTCCTTGTCTGGTGGTACAGCTTTGGTATCTTTTGCCTGATTCGGGGTAGGGGTGGGGGTAGAAGACCAAATGGACAGGATGGAAGGAGTCTATGATTACTTTGGCTGCTTTAGTGAGGCAGTGAGCAATGGAGACAAGGGTTCGTGGAGGGGAGGCTGATTTCTGTGATGAGTCAACAACTCCCTGCGGTTTCTTGTGGTCACGTGCAGAGCAGTTGCCGTACCAAGCATGACGCATGTGGATGGGATTGTTTCCATAGTGCATTGATAAAAATTGATCAGGGTCAAAGAGGCAGTTTGGAGGTGTGAAGAATGCTTTGTGTGTGTGATTTCAGTTAGCAATTCACTTATAGAACACATGAAGTATTCATCCCATACTTTGGACTAAGAAGCTTGGGGCCCTGTACCTGCTGGATTATTGCAAAGTTGACCTGGATATAGAACACACCTAGAGGATGATAGATTCTTCACCACATCTGAAAGCCTTTCAATTCAAGTGCTGTTCCTGTCTCTGAGGTCCCATCAGGCTCTTGAAATGTTCCCACAACCTAAGAACTCACTTTCAAGGACTCTTCATCTCATGTTCTCAATATTTAATGCTTGCTTGCTGATTTATCTATTTGTTTATTTATTTATTTATTTATTTGTATTCGCACAGTTTTTTGTCATCTGCACCCTGGCTGAACACCCTAGTTGGGCAGTTATGGCTATCGTTGGAACATAGAACAGTACAGCACAAGAACAGGCCCTTCAGCCCACAACATTGTGCTGAACCAGTTAAAAAGCAAATCAAAAACACACAAACATTAATCTCTCCATCGTCCTTACGTCCATGTGCCTATCTAAACTTCTCTTAAAAGCCTCTAACATATTTGCCTCTACCACCATACCAAGCAGTGCATTCCAGGCACCCACTACTCTCTGAGTATTTACCCCTCCCATCCCCTTTGAACCGACCCCCTCTCAGCTTCAATGCATGCCCCTTGGGTTTAGACATTTCAACCCTGGGAAACAGATACTCTCTTTCTACTCTATCTATTCCTCTCATAATCTTGTAAACCTCCATCAGATCTCCCCTCAGCCTCCGGCACTCCAACGAAAACAGCCCAAGCCTCTCACCCACACCCTCTAAACAAGGCAGCATCACACACAATGTAGAATGCCCACAAGAAAATGAATCTTAGGGTTGTACCTGGTGACATATCTGTACATTGATAATTAAAAGTTACTTTGAACTTTGAATAAATAAAGTGGTGCCAGAGGTGCTGTGTGAGAGAACAGAGGTGTGGTGGGTGCGCTGGAAGGGGGCTAGCTCCTGCAGACTGGTTCTCCCATTGGTGCTCCTCTCCAGTGTTCGCTCCCTAGAAGACAAGCAGGATCATGTTCGTCTGTGGCTGTGAGAGATGAGGAATTGCTGTGTGCTTGTTCTTGCAGAAACGTGCCTCCAAGATAACATCACATGCATCATCAATCTTTAGGCCATACCACTCAGGGACTTGTGCTAATTTTATTTTGTGATTGTATGTACCTTGTTTTGAACATTGGCACTGGGAGAACAATGCTTCGTTTAGCTGTATGTGGCTGATTGATAATTAAACTTGAACTTGAAACTCTGATACCTGTATCCCAAGAAGAAGTAAATAAAATTGACATTAAGTGACGTTAGTTGAAATACAAAAATTATCATGGAAAGCAGGAAAAGGACCTTAATACTTTGCAAAATGCTGCCAAGGAATTACTTTTACTTACAGTACTGTGCAGAAATCTTAGACGCATATATATCACTAAGGTGCCAAAGATTTTTGCACAGTACAGTATCTGTCAACGTGGAGCACAGAGCAAAGGATGGTGGGAATGGTGAGGGGCGTGGGACAGGTGGCAGAGGAGGAGTGCCAGGGGTGGGACAGGGGAGGGTGGCATGGGTGCAGACACACCCAACCCCGAGACAGACAGACATACTTTATTGATCCCGAGGAAAATTGGGTTTCATTACAACAGCACCAACCAAGAATACTGTAGAAATATAGCAATATAAAACCATAAATAATTACCGAAGATTCCGGACTACAGAGCGCACCTGATTAAAAGCCGCTGGCTCTAATTTTAGAAATAAAATCAATTTTTTACTTGTAAAGGCCGCACCGGATTTAAGGCCGCACCGGATTTTAGGCCGCACCGGATTTTCGGCCGCAGGTGTCCCACGTTGTAATATGAGATATTTACACAGAAAGATATTACACGTGAGGATTTTTTAACTTTTAATTAAATCCATATGGTAACAAAAACAAATACATATTGCAAATGCTTTTTTTCGAACCGTGCCCGTAATGCGGCTACTTTTAAATATACGTTGCGTATACTTCTTTACTGAACAACATTCCAATATCTCCTAACGACTGGTAAAAAATATATATACTGCAGCCTACCAGGAAAAGTTATTGATCGCCTTTAACTTAAAAGCAGCGTTTTCGCTCCGCCGCTCCCCCCCCGCCGTCCCGTTTTATCGCAAACGGCATTTAAAAGCAGCGTTTCGCTCGGCTAATGTGCTCGCCCCCTCCTTCCCGTTTATCGCAAACTGGTATCCCACAAGACGCGGCGAAACCGGGTGTGACGTCATAGCATCCCGCGATGTAGTACAGAAAACAAATATAGTTAAAACACTTCTAACTTTAACTAGAAAATGAATTACTAAGCGAAAATATTATAAACTAAATAACTGCCATAAAGGCAGCACAATGCTTTTCTTCGAGTGTTTTCCATGTTGATGAGGGTGAGTACAAATGACTGATTTACAATAATTTAATTGTGAAAGTGCGCTTGATTTATCGTACAATTTCATTGGACCTCTGTGAACTACTCATCAATTTTATTGGTCTACTGTTACGAGGCAAAATGTTTTCGGCGGCATGAAAAAAAATCATGTATTAGCCGCTCCGTTTTAAAGGCCGCAAAGTTCAAAGCTGTTCAAAATGTGGGAAAAAAGTAGCGGCTTAAAATCCGGAATCTACGGTAAATATCAGATTAGGTAATTTGATTCCAAACAATTGGTTTATTGATCATTACAGAACATCTCTCTGGTGCTTCCCGCTCCCTCCCCTCTCCCTTCCGCTTTTTCCAACCATGATTCCCCTCTCCCTGCCCCCTTCCCACTCTCAGTCCACAATAGAAACTCATATGAGAATCAGGTTTATCATCACTCACATACTGTATGTCATGAAATTTGTTGTTTTTTTGCAGCAGCAGTACAGTGCAATACATAAAATCGTTACACTACTGTGTAAAAGTCTCAGACATCCTAGCGATATATATGTGCCTGAGACTTTTGCACAGGATTGTAGCCAGCTGTCATGGTGGAGTTATCCATACTCGTTCTGCACTTCAATGTCAGTCTCCAGTTCTGCCCTGAAGCCTCATAAAGCTGAATATTCCAGGATATTCCTTGAATTTTCCACAGGTTCTTATATTTTTATACATAATTGGCTTTAGTTTCAATGGGATTATATTAATAGTGAAATAAAGACAGAAGTATTTTTATGTATGTGCACCTGAAATTCAATGATTTGAAGGCATTAACTTCAAGCACAGTTTGTAAAGTGATCTGTGTCGAAGAATGTCTGGCAAACTTACAAATCACAGTACAAATACAACTGATATTCTCATATGACGCAGAAGGCCCCTCAGCCCATTGAGCCTATGCAGGCTCACAGAACAATCCCATTCTCCTCATCATATCTTCGTAATCTTTTCTCTCTCATAGGCCCATCAATTCTCCCAGCACCCAACAACACCAGGGTTAACCTACCTGGGTGGTGGGGTGGAGATACATCTCTACCAAAGGAGGTATAAAGTGATCCTTCCCTCCACTACCCATGGGCAAGGTGTAGCACCTAATTAAACCCCGATCAGGGTCACGTGAAGCCATGGGAGCAGCCGGTGTATATCACAGGTCCTGGTAATGTGACCACTGACACCAAGCAGACAGTCTGAGAGTATTGATAATGGCTGGGCTCACCCATTTTGTAAAGGCACTGCCCAGAGGAAGGCAATGGCAAACCACTTCTGTAGAAAAACTTGCCAAGAACAATCATGGTCATAGAGACCATATTCACCTACATCATACAATGTGGATCATAATGATGAGGATCATCATCAATGAACCCACCCATTAGTGTGTATTTGGGATGAGGATGAACTGTGAGCACCAGGAGTGATCAGTCATGGGGTCGATGTGCCACACGTCATCTGAAACACAGGCAACACTGAATGGTAGGTTCCAACCCAGGTGTACAAAACCCTGAGGGGCATAGATAGAGTGAATAAACTTTACCCCAGGGTAGGGGAGTTCAAAAGTAGAAGGCATGGGTGTAAAATAAGAGGGAACAGATTTTAGAAGTCATTGAGGGCAGTAGTTAATTGGGACCTCTTCAGTGCTGATATAGTTCTGCTACCCATTATCGTTCTATTCTTGTTTCAGTTTAAATTATTTGACATTATTTCAGAACGCAGCATAATTCATGATTTATTTCAACTCAATACAAAATCCAAACGAAACAGTGTTACTCCAGGGTCAAGGTGCAAACACAATACCACCAGTCACACACAGCACAAACCACGCAGAATAAAAGAGTCCAATACTCACGCCATCAATCCACAGGCGACCACAGTAGAACCTGGACACCACACCACACTGCCACCCAACACCCCGGCACAACTGTGTCTGAGGCCCAGTCCTTCACATACAAGACAACAAGCCCATATAGAACAAAATTACAATCACACGAAGTATACTCGTATATAATCAGAACCCCTCCCCCCCCCCCCCCCCCCCCCCCCGAGCCCATCGAAAACTTCAGTCAACCTCCATCGACTCAGGCAGCAGCACGATGTGTCGCTCCTTCGTTTTCTCCACCAGCAAGCAGCTCGCTGATGCTGTAGACCTGCAGTACGTTAAGTATGGCAGGAGCTTGTGATCATTACAAATGTGTTTAAGTACCTTTGATTGAACGTACCACCATCTTATCAGAATGATTTATTATTTAGTAATACTGTAGCGAATAGGCCCTTCCAGCCCTTTGAGCAACTCCACAACCCCCTCCATTTAACCCTAACCTACTCACGGGACAACTTACAATGACCACCCGATACACCTTTGGACTGTGGGAGGACCAGGGAAAACCCACACATTCCATCTTGGATTGGTAACTGCGTCGCTTATATCAATGTGTTTGATGATGCCGGGAGAGAGAGGGTGTTTTCCTTGTAAATGAAAGCCAGCAGCTATACAAAAAAGACAGTACATAATGGCTGAATAGGGAGCTCAGGAGGAGCCTCTTTCCCCAGTGGAATTTGCAATGAAAGGACCAGTAGAACTGAATACCCGAAATGCATTTAAGGAGAAGCTGGATAAACATTCAATGGAGAAGGGACTTTAAGGATATGTTGACAGATTGAAATTAAGAGTGGGTGGAGAAGGTTGTGTGGTGGACACACACTGGTAAGCACCATTGGGCTGAATGGCCTGTTTCTACATTGTCAGGCGTCCTACGGCTGATGAAAATATTTATTTCATTTAGAGATGCAGTATGGAGTTGGCTTTCTGGCTGCTGTGTATTTGATATTTCAACAATATTTGAGTAATCTAGAGTGTACTGTATATATATCCCGTGTCTATGTTTGAATCAGTTTAGTGTTTTGAAGTTACAAAACATAACTTAGGCAATTAAAATGAATCTGAGATGACTATGGACCCGTTCAAGTGCCGCACCACCCCAGCGACTCCCGATGGTGCCGACTTAATCTTAACCTAATCACGAGAGAATCGACAATGGCCTATTAACCTACCCGGTACATCTTTGAACTGTGGAAGGAAACTGGAGCACCTGGAGGAAAACTCACGCACTCCACAGGGAATGTACAGGGACTCCTTACAGAGGATGCTGGAATTGAACTCGGATCTCTGACACCCTGAGCTATAATAGCGTTACACTATCTACTACACTGCTGTGGTGCCCAGTATTTGAGGTCAAAACGATAGAATGTTATTTGTGGTCAAAATATTTCCATAACACTACAACTGTGGAGTACAGGAAAGTTCTGGGGAATATCAGAGAGAGGTGGGTGTGTGGAATGACCTGCTAGGGATAGTGGTAGAGGCAGATACATTAGGGGCATTTAAGAATCTCTTAGATAAATGGAGGGCTATATAGGAGGGAAGGGTTGGATTATCTTGGAGTAGGTTGAAAGGCCAGCATAACTTCATGGGCCGAAGGGCCTGTACTGTGCTGTACTGTTCTATGTATATTTCAGAGCTAATTTGATAGATTTTGGAGCATGAGGGTATATAGCAAGAGGAAGTATGGGACTTTAAATTGCCTGGCTTTTGGGCATGCATGTGTCCTCATGTAATGAGATCAAATTGCACAAACCCAATATGGACAGACCAGCTCCAACTCCACCAAGCCCGGCTGCAAAAGGAGAAGGGTTGGGCACGGGGCTGGCAACCCCATCCTGTAAAAACCCAGTGTTCGGAAACACTAACAGAAACTCCAAAAACCTTGTACCTGGGAGAGGAAAGTTCTTAAACAGACTGCATCTAGAAATGACTTGAAAGACTGGCCCAGGACAGAGACTCTTTAGAGCTGCTGTCGGCAGCTTTGCCCCAGTGGGGTTGAGGTGCTTAAGAACAAAGAGAATCCATAGTCTCAGAATTTTACTGAGAAGGTTCCACGATGCTTGTCCTGGTCTCTTCCATCCCCAGATACAGGGGGCAGTGATGGACAAAGCTCACAGTATAACTTCTATCTCTATTTATAGACCATTTTCACCCACTCCCCTCTCAGCTCGAGCTCAAAATTCACAGATTTTGTATGTCCTTTTCTCTTCAGTATTACACAAAACGTTAACAGACTACCTTCTCATCCACCTCTATTAGCGGTGCCTTCGTTTACCCCTTCGGTACGGTCCTGTGCCGAAGTCTTAGGCACATACATATAGCAAGGGCAGTAATTTTATGTATTGCTGTTGCAAAAAAAAATTCATGACATATGTAAGTGGATTCTGATATGGGTCTCTATTGTGGACTGAGAGTGGGAAGGGGACAGGGAGAGGGGAATCATAGTTGGGAAAATGGGAAGGGAGAGGGGAAGGAGTGGGAAGCACCAGAGAGACATTCTGTAATGATCAATAAACCAATTGTTTGTATTCAAATGACCTTTCCTGGTGTCTCAGGGCTGGGCGTGTCTGCACCCACACCACCCACCCTCCCCACCGCCCCGGCACTGCTTCTCTGCCACCTGTCCCACAACCCTCCCATGATGCTCCACCTTTGCCATTCCCAACATCCTTTGCTCCCAGCAGATTTACAAACTTGCTCTCCGCTCCAGTACTGTTCACAAGTCTTTGGCATCTGAGCTGTATATATGTGCCCAAGACCTTTGCACAGCAAAGCAACTGAAAGTTGATCTTGGCAAATGTGGTGAACTACATATACCCGTCTGGACACGATCAATAATCCCTGCTGCCTGCTCCTGTGGCTCCTCCCACTAACCGTGGCTCCTCCCACGGACCCCGGTATGAAGGCGATTGGAGACAGAGCCCCGGCCTCAGTCTCCAAGATGTAGTGTGGTGGTCAATTGCTGCTTGTTCTTTCTTCCAGCCAATAAAAGCCTATATCTCGCCTCATGTCTCCGAGAGTTATTGATGGTGCATCAGCAAATAATTAAAGTTCCCTGACTTCATTGCATCATCATCACTGAGG
Organism: Hemitrygon akajei; assembly: GCF_048418815.1. Taxonomy (NCBI): domain Eukaryota; kingdom Metazoa; phylum Chordata; class Chondrichthyes; order Myliobatiformes; family Dasyatidae; genus Hemitrygon; species Hemitrygon akajei. The sequence continues at coordinate 124,400,727 of NC_133130.1, read as the reverse complement.
CCTGACACAGTCAGTCTGTCAGAAACCTCGTTCATGGTAGAACTGACAGCTCCTTGGGAAGACCGGGCTGAGAAGGTGTTTGAGCGTAAGAGAGCCAAATACCAGGAACTGGTAGAGCAGTGCCAGAGGCAGGGTGGAGAGCACGATGTGTGCCTGTACAGGTTTTGCTGGCAGCTCACTGTGCAGAACCTACTCTCTCATTAGCAAAGAAAAGAGCCAGCAGGACTGTCACAGAGGCTGCTGAGTGAGCCTCTAGATGGCTATGGATCAAGCGGAGTGACCCATGGACCAGTGCTGCTGGGACACCAGCCTGATCATCCCTGGCTGGGTTGCCTGGGCGTGAGTGTCTGTTGTTGAAAGATACGACGACCCCAGGTTACATCACTGACGATGTGTCCCAGCACGTCCTGCGATATACCTCAGTGTCTGCTTGAGTGCGTTGGTGTGCCTACCCCAACCACTCCTTGTGGTAATGGGCATCATCACTCACACATTAGTCTTTTTTTAAACGATTTGTCACGTGAACTTTGAAACATACAGTGAAGTGTAGTGTTTGTGTCAATAATCAACACAGACTAGTGATGTGCTGGGGGTAGCCTGCAAGTCTCATCACCAACACAGCATGTTCATCACTTGCTACCCATGAGTCTTTGGAATGTATGTGGGAGGAAACCAGAGCACCCAGAGGAAACCTACAAGGTTATGGGGAGAGCATGCAAACTCTTTACAGACTGCAGAGAGAATACAATCCCAATCACTGACATAACTGCTGTGCTGCCAGTTCCAAATCTCTGTCTTAACATATGCAAAATAACCATGGGCACCTTCCCCATCCTTTCCATTCCCAAAGAAGGGTCTCAACATGAAAAGGCTTCCTCCTTCCTTTCCATTCCCAAAGAAGGGTCTCAACCCAAATGTCTTCCCTCTTCCTTTCCAGTCTGGAAGCAGGGTCTTGGCCTGAAACATTGACTGCTTGTTCATTTCCATAGATACTGCCTGACTTGCTGAGTTCCTCCAGCATTTTGTGTGCATCGCTTTCGATTTCCAGCATCGGCAGATCTTACAACCGTGTAGCTAGGCATAGCTCAAATGCCGTCGATAAATTTGTTGATGATAAACCATTGCTGGCAGACTCTCAGTTGGTGACGAAAGCACGTTCAGGAGTGAGATACACCAGCTAGTTGAGTGCTGTCGCAGCAACAACTTTGCACTCAACATCAGTGAGACCAAAGAGCTGATTATGGACTTCAGAAAGTTTAAGATGAGGGAACATGCACCAGTCCCCTTAGAGGGATCAGAAGTGGAGAGAGTGAGCAATTTCAAGCTCCTGGATGTTAATTACTCTAAGAATCTATCCTGGTCCCAACATTATCAATGCAGCTATAAAGAAGGCTACATTTCTTTATATCAATGGCTATATTTAATTAGGAGGCTGAGGAGATTTGGAATATCACCTGAAATACTCGCAAATTTCTACAGATAGTCTGTAGAGATCATTCTAACTGGTTGCATCACTGTCTGGGGGGTTGGAGAGGGGCCACTGCACAGGATCAAAGTAAGCTGCAGAGAATTGTAAATGTAGTCAGCTCCATCATGGACACTAGCCTCCATAGTATCCACAGCGTAAGACCATAAGATATAGGAGTGTGTGGCGATTGCAATTACCAGCCGCACCATCAACTGGGCATATTGAAGTGTCCTGTAGCCGACCATCCTCCCGATAAACTGGGAAACGACTGAGCTGTTGCATTACACCAGCCTGAGCAGATGGGGCTGGATAACTGGTTTGTGCCATTCTGCTACAGCCAGAGGGGTTTTCTCTGGAGCTGCCTCATTTATGCCGTACCTTTTTAAGGAGAGGAATCTTTTCTCTCCCCTGCAATTTACTATGGACTTACCAGCATCGAATATAAACCCGCAGTCAGGAGATGAGTGGTGTCTCTTGGTTTGAGGAGTATTTACTATGTTGTTGTAACCAAGTTCTGTTCTGTTTAGCTGGTTCAAGTTTGGACTCTAGAACAGTTCTGTTGAGTTTGTAAATATTTTGAGTAAATAAAAGCCCTATTTTTTTCACCTTTACCTGCTCTCCCAGTTTTATGCTTGTCCTGGTCCTTCACAGAGCAGAAGTAGGCCATTCAGCCCATCGAGTCTGCTCCACCATTCAATCATGGGCTGATCCAATTCTTCCAGTCATCCCCACTCCCCAGCCTTCTCCCCATATCCTTTGATGCCCCGGCTAATCAAGAACCTGTCCATCTCTGCCTTAAATGCACCCAATGACTTGGCCTCTACAGCCACTCGTGGCAACAAATTCTGCAGATTTATCACCCTCTGACTAAAGTAATTTCTCCGCATCTCTGTTCTAAATGGATGTCCTTCAATCCTGAAGTCGTACCGTCTTGTCCTGGACTCCCCTACCATGGGAAATAACTTTGGCATCTCCAATCTGTTCAGGCCTTTTAACATTTGGAATGTTTCTGTGAGCTCCCCCCTCATTCTCCTGAACTCCAGGGAATACAGCCCAAGAGCTGCCAACCATTCCTCATATGGTAACCCTTTCATTCCTGGAATCATTCTTGTGTCAGTATATCCTTTCTAAAAACTGCACACAATACTCCAAGTGCGGTCTCACAAGTGCCTTATAGAGCCTCAACATCACATCCCTGCTCTTATATTCTATACCTCTAGGAATGAATGCCAACATTGCATTTGCCTACTTAACCTGGAGGTTAACCTTTAGGGTATCCTACACAAGGACTCCCAAGTCCCTTTGCATCTCTGCATTTTGAATTCTCTCCCCATCTAAATAATAGTCTGTCTGTTTATTCCTTCCACTAAAGTGCATGACCATACACTTTCCAACATTGTATTTCATTTGCCACTTCTTTGCCCATTCCCCTAAACTATCTAAGTATCTGCAGGCTCTCTGTTTCCTCAACACTACCCGCTCCTCCACCTACCTTTGTATCATCGGCAAATTGAGCCATAAATCCATTAATCCCATAGTCCAAATCATTGACATACACTGTAAAAAGCAGCAGTCCCAACACCGACCCCTGTGGAACTCCAGTGGTAACCGGCAGCCAGCCAGTATAGGATCCCTTTATTCCCACTCTCTATTTTCTGATGATCAGCCAATGCTCCACCCATGCTAGTAACTCCACTGTAAAGCAGCCTCATGTGCGGCACTTTGTCAAAGGCTTTCTGAAAATCCAAGTACACCACATCTACTGCATCTCCTTCGTCTACCCTGCTTGTAATTTCCTCAAAAAGTTGCAGTAGGTTAGTCGAGCAGTATTTTCCTTTCAGGAAACCATGCTGGCTTTGGCCTATCTTGTCATGTGCCTCCAGGTACTCTGTAATCTCATCCCTAACAATCGATTCCAACAACTTCCCAACCACTGATATCAGGCTAACAGGTCTATAGATTCCTTTCTGCAGCCTCCCACCCTTCTTAAATAGAGAAGTAACATTTGAAATTTTCCATTCATCTGGCTCAATGCCAGAATCTGTCGATTCTTGAAAGATCATTGTAAATGCCTCTGCAATCTCTCCAGCTATTTCCTTCAGAACCCGAAGGTGCATTCCATCAGATCCGGGAGGTTTATCCACCTTCAGACCATTAAGCTTCCTGGGCACCTTCTCAGTCGTAGTTTTTACTGCACAAACTTCACTTCCCTGGCACTCTTGAATGTCCAGTATACTGCAGGGAGCGGTGTCTCAGGAAGGCAGCGTCCACAATTAAGGACTCCCATCACCCAGGTCATGCCCTCTTCTCATTGCTACCATCGGAGGGGGGGGGGCGGGTACAGGAGCCTGAAGCACACACACTCAGTGATTCAGGAACAGCTTCTTCCCCTCTGCCATCTGATTTCTGAATGGACATTGAACCCATGAACACATCCTCACTACTTCTTAATTTTTTGTTTTTGCAAAACTTATTTAACTATTATATATTACATGAATACATGAACTATTATATAAAATACATATAAAAACATAAGTTACAATAAATATATATACATATATATTTACTGTAATTCATGTTTTTTCAATATTATCATGTATTACACTGTACTGCTGCTGCATATCAACAAATTTCATGACAATGCCAGTGATATTAACCCTGATTCTGATTCTTATGCATATCACATGTACGGGCAGTGGTATCCCAATAATAAAGGCAGGGACAGTCAGTAGTTAAAGACATGGTGCAGCCTCATTCCTTTCAGAATGGCCACTCAGTTTTGTATGTAAATATACAACAGTTAAGGCTTGGAGTTATAAATGAGAACGTGAAGATATCCTTTGCTTTCTAAGCCAGTTTCACCATTTAATAACATCATGATTAATCTTCTACATCTTCCACATTCCTGCTCTATCCCCAAATCCCTTGCTTACTTTAGTATGTGAAAACCTGTCAATCTTTGCCCTGAATGCATGACACAAAAATCCCCAGCTCTATGAATCATGAATTCCAAAAAACAAAACACAGCTTTTTAAGGAGGAACTTTCTCCCCATTTCACTCATGCACGACTGACCAGCAACACTTATCCTAAGAAGGTAGCTTTTCTGAAACGCCACAGGTAGCACGAGTACCCTCTCAATATCTACCACATCAGGCTTCTGAAGAATTTGACTTATTTCAATGGAACAGTATCTCGTGCTTATACTTTCTGTGGAACATAGACCTGCAGTAGTGTGCAAGAGTCTTATTTTATTTACTTATCCCTCTATCTATTGATTGATTGAGATACAGCGCAGTTTAGGCCAGCCAGCAATCCTCCACTTTAACCTTAGCCAAATCATGGGACAATTTATAATGACCAATTAACCTAAAAACCAAAGTATTTCGGAAACTACTGATCCCTTGGAATCTTCACGCACAACACTCTCGAGTTTATAGAGAATGGTGCAAAAAACAACAAGTGTGCAGCAGATCTGTGGGTGAAAATGTCTTGTAAATGAGAGGGGTCAGAGGTAACTGTATGCAGCACATCTGGTATGGGTGTGGGTCACGTCACAGAATCAAAAAAACCTGCAGAAAGCTATAAACTCAGTCAGCTTCATCAAGGGCACTAGCTTCCGTAGATCCAGGACATCTTCAAGGAGTGATGCCTCAAAAAAGCAGCGTCCATTATTAGGGACTCCCATTACCCAGGTCATGCCCTCTTCTCATTGTTACCATCAGAGAGGTGGTACAGGAGCCTGAAGACACACACTCAACAATTCAGGAACAGCTTCTGCCCCTCTGCCGTCCGATTTCTGAATGGACATTGAACTCATGAACACTACCTCACTTCTTTTTATTTCTGTGTTTGCCCTACTCGTTGAATTTAACTATTTTATATATACTTGCAGTTTTTTCTATAGTTATCATGTATTGCATTGTACTGCTGCTGCGTAACAACAAATTTCACAACGTATACCTGTGATATTAAACCTGATTCTGTATCTAATTCTGATTTAATGACAAGTTACAAACTGAACAAACTTGACTATGGCTCAGCATTTAACACTATCGTTCCCTTAGTCCTGATTGATAAGTTACATAACCTGGGCCTCTGTACCTCCCTCTGCAATTGGAACCTTGATTTCAGAAGACCACAATAACAATATCTGCTCTTTGCTGACGATCAACACTGGCGCACCTCAGGGGTGTGTGCTTAGCCCACTGCTCTGCTCTCTCTATACCCATGACTGTGTGGCTAGGCATAACTTAAATACCATCTATAAATTTGCTAATGATAGAATCATTGTTGGAAGAATCTCAGATGGAGACAAGACGGTGTACAGGAGTGAGATATACCAGCTACTGGAGTGGTGTCACAGCAACAACCTGGCACACAACGTCAGCAAGACCAAAGGGCTGATTGTGGACTTCAAAAAGGGTTAGATGAGGGAAAAAAATACCAATCCTCACAGGGGGATCAGAGGTGGAGTGAGTGAGCAGTTTCCTGGGTGTTAATGTCTCTGAGGATCTAATCTGGTCCCAACATATCGATGCAGCTATAAAAAAAAGGCAAGACAGCAGCTACTAGGAGTTTGATGAGATTTTGGTTGTCACCGAAAATACTTGAAAACTTCTACAGATGTACTGTGGAGAGCATTCTGACTGGCTGCATCACTGTCTGGAATAGAGAGGTCTGAAAGAAACTACAGAAAGTTGTAAAATTAGTCAGTTCCATCTTGGGCACTAGCCTCTGGAGTGTCCAGGACATCTTCAAGGAGTGATGCCTCAGGAAGGGGGCATCCATCATTAAGGATCCTCATCATCCAGGATATGCCCTTTTCTCATTGCTACCATCCAGGAGGAGGTACAGAAGCCTGAAGGCACACACTCAATGATTCAGGAACAGCTTCTTCCCCTCTGCCATCCGATTCCTAAGTGGACTTTGAATCCATGGACACTACTGATGCACCATCAATAACTCTCTGAGACGTGAGACGAGATATCGGCTTTTATTGGCTGGAAGAAAGAACAAGCAGTAGTTGACCACCATACTACATCCTGGAGACTGAGGGCCGGGCTCAGGCCTCAATCGCCTTTAAACCGGGGTCTGTGGGAGGAGCCACAGGAGCAGTCAGCGAGGGGGGGGGGGCGTGTCCAGACAGGTATATGTAGTTCACCACAACTACCTCACTTTAAAAAAATATTATTTCTGTTTTTGCACTACTTTTAATTTAACTATTTAATATACATATACACTTACTGTAAATAATTTACTTATTATTTTTTTCTCTATTATCATGTTTTGCATTGTGCTGCTGCCACTAAGTTAACATATTTCATGACGTATGCTGGTGATATTAAACCTGATTCTGATTCTCATTCTCATTCTTTCTCCCCATTTCACTCCTGCACGTTTGACCAACAACACTTATCCTAAGAGGGTTTCTTTTCTGAAACGCCACAGGTAGTGCAAGTACCCTCTCAACATCTACCACATCAGGCTTTTACTTTATTTCAATGGAACAGCATCTCATGCTTATACGTTCTCCGGAACATAGACCTGCAGTATTGTGTAAAAGTCTTATTTTATTTATTTATTCAACTATCTATTGATTGATCGATTGAGATACAATGCAGAATAGGCCTTTCCGGCCCAGCAACCCCCGGTTTAACCCGAGCCTAATCACATGACAATTTACAATGATGAATTAATCTACCAACTGGTACGTCAATCTACTGTGGGAGGAAACCAGAGCACCTGGAGGAAACCCACGCGGTCACAGGGAGAACATGCTAACTCCTTGCAGGCAGTGGCAGGAATTGAACCCAGGTCTCTGGTACTGTAAAGCATTGTGCTAACCACTAGTTTACTATGCCATAGCTAGATTGCCTAAAACTTTTGCACAGGACTGTAGTAATTTTATGTACTGCACTGCTGCCACAAAAAAAAAATTGTGACATACATGAGTGATGATAAACCTGATTCTGATCTGGGTCTCTCTTATGGAATGAGAGTGGGAAGGGGGCAGGGAGAGGGGAATCATGGTTGGGAAAAGGGGAAGGGAGAGGGGAGGGAGCGTGAAGCACCAGAGAGACGTTCTGTAATGATCAATGAACCAATTGTTTGGAATCAAATGACCTTGCCAAGTTTTCCAAGGCTGGTGTGCCTGCACCACCACGCCCCTCCCCGGCACTCCTTTTCTGCCTCCTGTTCCACATCCCTCCCGCAGAGCTCCACCCCACCATTACCAACATCCTGCCGGATTTACAAACTCACTCTCTGCCCCACTTTGCCACATACAGAACTGTGCAAAAGTCTTTGGCACCCCCTGTGCCCAAGATTTGTGTACTGTGCTGTTGTCTGCACAATCACAGATCTACTCTCCCACCAACTAACTTAATTGTAAAGAGTACGTGTTCACCTGAAACCTTTTGCCAACAATGTGACAACTCTGCAGTCTCCCTGAGGGTGCACAGTTGACAGTTTAATCCACAAGAAAATAAGTGTTGCGTTACATGGTGGCGAGCGCCTGGGTGCATCAAGGCCTCTGTCTTAATCTAGCATTCTAGTCAAATATGAACTGTAATCACAAGCTCAGGGAAGTGCTTTGCAGACTTTAATTAAAACAATAATATAATGTCAGTGTACATGATTTAATTTATCACGGAAGTGAGAGACGGGCTGAAGTCAGGACTATATACACTCAGTAGCTTCTTTATTAAGTATACCTGATCAGTAGTGCAAATACCTAACCAGCTGATCATGTGGCAGCAACTCAATGCAAATAAGCATGCAGTCATGGTCAAGAGATTCAGCTATTGCTCCAACCAAACATCAGAAAGGGGAAGAAATATGACTTTGACTGTGGATATTTGTTGGTGCTCAGGAACTGCTGATCTCCTGGGACCTCCATGCACAACGGTCCCTGAAGTTTACGGAGAATGGTATGAAAAGAAACATCCAATGCATGGCAGTTCTGTGAGCAAGGACACCTTGTTAATGAGAGAGATGAGAGGAGAATGGCCAGAACAGTTCAAGGTGACAGTAACTCAAATAGCCACGTGTTATAACAGTGGGGTGCAGAAGAACATCTCTGCATGCACAATACATTGAACCTTGAAGACCAGTGTCAGTTGTGTGTGTTTGTGTTCAAAAAGCAGTGATTTTTGTCACTGATCATTGGTGAGAAATAAGCAGTAAGATAATTCGGAACTGTTTTGCTCACTGCGGTTTCAAGCATTCAGGCTTGGAGATGGCAGAAACGGCTGGGAATGAAAATGAAACAATACCACTACTTGAAGAAGTTCATCATCTTGATTGTTACAATGGAAATGAAGAGTTGGAGGATGCAATCATCTAAAGCATTTCATAAGGCAGTTCATTATCTGCACTTGGAGTTCACGCTGATTTTGTGCATTTACAGTCAGTCAAAACAGCACGGCAGATGAATTCCTCCATCATTAACTACTAGGAACTATACACAGTTTTATAGTACAGCAAAGTACTATACTGTAATTTATTATCAAAGATTCATACCGTATGCCATCTTGAGATACGTCTTCTTGCAGGTAGCCATAAAACAAGATAAAGCAATAGAACCTGTCTATTTATTTATTTTATTGACATACAACTGGGAGTAAGCCCTTCTTGCACCCAGCAATCACTGATTGAAACCTAGCCTAATCATGGGACAATTTACAATGATCAATTAACCTACCAACCAGTACATCTTTGGACTATGGGAGGAAACCAGACCACCCAGGGAAAACCCATGCGGTTACGGGGAGAACGTGCAAACTCCTTACAGGCAGTGGTGGAACTTGAACCTGTAAAGTGTTGTGCTAACCACTACCACCCCAATTTATTCTGCATTTCATTTAAATACACAAATTGTTACTCAGTTAAATGGTATTTTGTCCTTTTAACTATTTTCATGAAACTTGGGCTAATTGGCACAGCCTCTTAATTGGGCCACCATATACTGGTCCCGATGTGTCCCAATAAATCAGAATCCATTGGATGTACAAGATATGCAAAACATTTAATTGTGAGGCAAAATTTTGATTTCAAAGAGCACTTTGCATTGACAGATCAAACTGTACAAGAATGTAGTCTACTGCAAAGTCAGCTTACCACTGATAGTCAGGCAAAAGGCAGAATCAATGCAAGATATCTAATCTTAGTGTAAACTGACAATCATTTTTGTTTATGTAATAAGGGAATACAACAGAATTTATGAAAAGTTATACAAAGACTGACAAACAACCAAAGTGCAAAAGAAGGCAATAAATAAATAAACAATACTGAAACATGAGTTGTAGGGTCCTTGAAAGTGAGCCCAGAGGTTGTGGAATCAGTTATCCGTGCTGGTACAGGAGCCTGATGGTTAAGTGTTCCTGAACCTGGTGGTGTGGAAGCTGAGGCTCCTGATGGTAGCAGCAAGAAGGGAGCATGCCTGACTGGTGGGGATTCTTGCTGACGGATGGTGCTTTCTTGTGGCAACGCTCCACTCAAACGTGCTTAGTGATGGGAGGGCTTTGGCTGTGATGGTCTGGGCCGTATCCACCACCTTCTGTAGAATTCTCCATTCCTGGGAATTGGTGTTCCCATACCAGGCCATGAAACAACCAGTTAGGAACTCTCCACTGTGCATCTATGGTGGTTGTTAATTGTGTGTGACATTGACAGGAAACCTGAGTGGGGGAGCTTTTAAAGTGGAAAAGCCGTTGCACTGGGTTAGTTGCACTCTCCTGGCCTCAGCATCTGGTCCAGAGGTATGAACCAGCGTCACAAACTGGGGTCTTCCTTGTTTACAGTGGGTGACCATGATGTCTCCTGTGCCTCGTCATGCCCTTCGCTCTCCATGGAGCGTTGCAGAACCGCCTTCCTGGCCATTGGATCTCATCACCCAGTCCGCTGGAGCCGACTTCGCGTGCTGGGACAGGCACGTCCCTATCTCATTGGAACATTGGGCCTGCTGGCCCACCTGTTGAAATGGTGTACTGGTGTGTGGCCACTGGCAGGCAAACAGCTACTTGGAGCCACAGTTGACAGCTGAGTGCCTGGTGGGAACCCGGAATGGACATGACAAGCCCTTCACCAGAGGTGCTCCTCCTCCCTGCACATCCCTGCATCTACAGAGGTTTATCAAGTGTACCCCCCCCCTCTTTAAAATGGGTAAGCACAGCTCAAATGCCATCTATAAACTCACTATTAATACAACCATTGTTGGCGCAATCTCAAATGGTGACAAAAGGGCATGCAGGAGCGGGGTATACCAGCTAGCCAAGTGGTGTCACAGCAACAAACTTGCACTCAGCGTCAGTACGATCAAAGTATTGATTGTGGACATCAGAAAGGGAAGACAAAAGAACACACACCAGTCCTCATTGAGGGATCAGAAGTGGAGAGAGTAAGCAATTTCAAGTTCCTAGGTGTTAGTATCTCTGAGGACCTAACTTGGTCACAATATATCAATACAGCTATAAAGAAGGCAAGACAATGGCTATATTTCATTATGACTTAGTACGTCACCTAAAACTCTTGCACATTGCTACAGATGTACCCGTGGAGAATATTCTAACTGGCTGCATCACCAGCGCTATGAGGGGTGGGGGGGGGGGGGGGGGAAACGGCACAGGATCGAAATAAGCTGCAGAGTGTTGTAAACTCAGTCAGTTCCATCATGGGCAATAGCCTCCATAATATCCAGGACATCTTCAAGGAGCGATGCCTCAAATGGCGGGATCTATCATTAAGGATCCCCATCACCCAGGTCATGCCCTCTTCTCATTGCTACCATCAGGAAGGAGGTACAGGAGCCTGAAGACACACACTCAGCGATTCAGGAACAGCTACTTCCCCTCTGACATCCGAGTTTTGAATGGACATTGAACCCATGAACACTACCTCACTTCTTTTTTATTTTTGTTTTTTGCACTACTTATTCAACTGTTTAATACACTTACCATAATATACTGTTTTTCTCTCTATATTCATGTATTGCTGCCGCATAGTTAACAAATTTCACGACATATGCCAGTAATGTTAAACCTGATTCTGAGATTTACAATGCTAAATACACTCCAGATGTCTAGTGCCTCCAGTTATTCTTTGGCACGGCTGATAAACTGAGTTTAAGTTAATCCAATGTGTTGTAATTGGTACTTAGAATCAGAATCAGGTTTAATATCACTGGCATATTAAAAGTGATTTTGATTACATCTGTTGATAAGCATTTCCCTGTGATTTTACCATACTTGCATGCATAAACATATTTGAAAACGTTCTGATCAGCTGAGGCCCTCCATTGGTCAGGGTTGGCCTTGGCTGTTGTGTGCCAGTCGTCGACATGGTACATGTGCCAGGGCAGTACGATATGGAGAGCAAGCTGTGGTCCATGCAGCAGGCTCCTCCTCTCTACGTCGCTGTTGAATCCAAAGGAACGGCAGAGACCAATACAGTTTGGCAACATCGGCAATGCAGGGGTTGCCAGTCAGTATTGAACTCCAGCTCAGGATGAGTGGGTAAAGCCACAAGGTTTGAGATCAGAGTTTTCGTCCTCCACAATGAGACGTCAATGCTTGGCTGACGAGCCCCATCTGCCAAATTCTGATCCATATCTACTCTAAAGAGTATGACATTCTGTTGAATTGAAAACTCTCTTCCTTCACTTGGAACAAGAGCATCAGTGCTCTGCAAATCTATTATAATAAGCCTTTATCTTTATAAAACTTTATAAAACTCTGGTTCGGCCACATCTGGAGTATTGCATACAGTTCTGGTTGCCCCACTATAGGAAGGATGTTGAGGCTTTGGAGGGGCTACAGAAGGGGATTATCAGACTGTTGCCTGGTTTCGAGGCATCTGCTATCATGAGAGGTTGGATAAACTTGGGTTGTTTTCTCTGGATGTCAGAGGTTGAGGGGAGATCTGATGGAGGTTTACAAGATTATGAGAGGCATAGATAGAGTAGACAGGGAGTATCTGTTTCCCAGGGTTGAAATGATTAATAGCAAAGGGCATGCTTTGAAGGTGAGAGGGGGGTAGGTTCAAGGGGGATATGAGGAATAAGTATTTTACTCAGGTATGGTGATAGAGGAAAATACATTAGTAGCTTTTAAGAGATGTTTGGATAGGCACATGAATGTAAGGAAGATGGAGGGATATGGGCGTTGTGTAGGTAGGAGGGATTTGTATTTGGGGATTTTTGATTTGCCTTTTAGCTGGTTAGGCACAACATTGTGGGCCGAATGGCCTGTTGTTGCGCTGTACTGTTCTGTGTTCTACGTTCTAATGTACACACTTCAATAAAGAAACCATACAGAGCAGCCCTCTCTGTTAATTAGGTACAGCAGTTGCTCCAATAGATTGTATTACAGCAAGGCTTTTCTTTCAGATATCATCTCCTTACCCCAAACAAATTATTCTCCAGACAGCGTACAAAAAAAAACTAGCAACTTCCACAAGCTCAGGAGACAAGCAGCTGCAATGGATATGATTTTGTTGGCAGAGAAAGGGGCGAATCCTAAAACTCTTTCTCTCTCTCTCTCTCTCTCTCTTTCTCTCACAGACACACAAATTAAAACATTGCTTGGGTATTTCTGTAGCTAAATCGTCATGCTGAGTCTCAGGTATTTGGAGCTGTATCAGGTAAACATTTGTCAACGTGTATTCAAGAAAGGGCTCCCCATTCATGCAAATAATCAGGTAACATTCAGTGATAAAATGAGGAGCAAAAGATTAATTCTTGCACAAAATACTCGTGTGACCAAGCTGCTTATTTGACTCATTAGGACGACCATGTTTCCTGTTAGATCATCTTTAAGATTATTATTATTTCTCACAGGCTCTTCCCAAATTCTCCCAAACACCTGTGATTAGCCAAAGGCGGAAAACTGGCCCTGATGTTTGAACTGGCTTTACAGAGAATGAGGCTGTTTCAGGGTGCTTCATGGAGTAATCCAAATCTGCAAATAGGTTTAAAACACTCTGGTTTCATCTAATCCTGAAATCCAAACCGGTTTCTTAAAACCTCGATGTACCAGAGCAATGGGAAGAAAATAAAGGATCCTTTTGGTGAAATACAGGACAGAAAGGGCTGTGTGTATTCTTTGGATCAAATCCTCACAGTTTTTCCTAAGGAGGCTCACGAGGATTTTGTTCAGTTTTAAGTTTATTCAGTAGTGTGGTTCAGAGGTTCTTGGAAAGGGATAACATGCATCAAAACAGCCAGCGAGGCAAGACACCATTAACAGATTCCCCATGGACGAGTTAGTACAATATGCAATCATTAGTTCATTTCTTAAACCTTAACCCTTACATACTGTTCAGGTCAAATTTGACCCTTTTTGACATTTGACAGCAGTAAAAACACCCTAAATACCATTTTTTAGCCAAAATTTGATGACTTTTCCTAAAGTGACCCAAAATGGGCAAAAATGAAAATATTTAAAAATTTTATACTTTTGTACAGGTGCTACAAATTTTATACATTGAGGCTGTTCCGGGTCAAATTTGACCCGTATCTTTTGAAATGAATTTTAGATCTCTGAAATATTAATTATGGATGAATCACCCATTTATTAATGTCAGATAGGCTACTTATACATTCTAAATAGATCTGTGCTTCAAAATTTGGTATAGACACTTGTTATGAGGGGATTCTCGGGCCGGGTCAAAATTGACCCGCACCATACTGCGAAGGAATAGAATATGAACAGTATGTAAGGGTTAACAAAGAACAATTTTATTATGTTAGGGGATGTATAGAACCATAGAACATTAAAGCACAGAAACAGGCCTTTTGGCTCTTCTTGGTTGTGCCGAACCATTTTTCTGCCTAGTCCCACTGACCTGCACCTGGCCCATATCCCTCCATACACCTCTCATCCATGTACCTGTCCAAGTTTTTTTTAAATGTTAAAAGTGAGCCTGCATTTTCAACTTCATCTGGCAGTTCATTCCACACTCCCACCACTCTCTGTGTGAAGAAGCCCCCCCCTAATGTTTCCTTTAAACTTTTCCCCCTTCACCCTTAACCCATGTCCTCTGTTTTTTTTCTCCCTAGCCTCAGTGGAAAAAGCCTGCTTGCATTCACTCTATCTATACCCATCATAATTTTATATACCTCCATCAAGTCTCCCCTCATTCTTCTACGCTCCAGGGAATGAAGTCCTAACCTATTCAACCTTTCTGTGTAACTCAGTTTCTCAAGTCCTGGCAACATCCTTGTAAATCTTCTCTGCACTCTTTCAACCTTATTAATATCCTTCCTGTAATTCGGTGACCAAAACTGCACACAATACTCCAAATTCGGCCTCACCAATGCCTTATACAACCTCACCATAACATTCCAACTCTTACACTCAATACTTTGATTTATAAAGGCCAATGTACCAAAAGCTCTCTTTACAACCCTATCTACCTGTGACATCACTTTTAGGGAATTTTGTATCTGTATTCCTGGATCCCTCTGTTCTACTGCACTCCTCAGTGTCCTACCATTTACCTTGTATGTTCTACCTTGGTTTTTCCTTCCAAAGTGCAAAACCTCACACTTGCCTGTATTAAACTCCATCTGCCATTTTTCAGCCCATTTTTCCAGCTGGTCCAGATCCCTCTACAAGCTTTTAAAACCTTCCTCACTGTCCACTACACCTCCAATCTTTGTATCATCAGCAAATTTGCTGATCCAGGTGAAGTTCCAATGCCCAGATTTCCCAGGAGATCAGTTTCCTCATTTTTTAAAAACCACTGATCTTGTAGGCATTTGTAGAGTCACCTCCACCCATTTCAAGAAGAACTGTTTGTTACTGATGGACTTTGGAGGGGCATCACCATTATCATCATTATGTACTGTGCCATCTGACAATTGTTCTTGGCAAATTTTTCTACAGAAGTGGTTTGCCATTGCCTTTTTCTGGGCAGTGCCTTTACAAGACGGGTGACCCCAGACATTATCAATACTCTTCAGAGACTGTCTGCCTGGTGTCAGTGGTCACATAACCAGGACTTGTGACATGCACCAGCTGCTCATACGAACATCCACCACCATGGCTTCATGTGCTACACCTTGCCCAAGGATGTCCCGCAGACTAGCAGAGGGAAGGAGTGCCTTACATCTCCTTTAATGGAGACATATCTCTATCCTGCCATCCATGTACATACCCTGATAATAAATTTTCTTTGACTTTAACTACTGGTAATTTGTGTTGCTAGATCAGAAGAAAAAGCATAAATACAGGAGTACAGATAGAAGTTGGGTTGAGAAGAGAGATCAAACCTGTTAAGGGAAGGAAGACCTATCAGGTCAGGAGGCGTGGGATCCTGGGGAAACTTGGCTGTGATGATTCAGAGTTGGCTTGCCCACAAAAATTCAAAGTTAATTTACTACCAAAGTATATATATGTCAGCATATACAACCCTGAGATTCATTTTCTTGTGGGCGTACTCAATAAATCCGTAATAGAATCAATGAAAGACCACACCGACTTGGGCATTGAACTAGTGAGCAAAGACAACAAAACTGTGCAAATACAAAAAGAAATAAATAATAATAATAATAATAATAAATAAATAAGCAATAAATATTGAGAATATGAGATGAAGCACCTTTGAAAGTGAGTCCAGAAGTTGTGGGAACAGTTCAGTGATAGGGTGAGTGAAGTTGAGTGCAGTTATCCCCTTTGGTTCAAGACCTTGATGATTGAGGGGTAATAACTGTTCCTGAACCTGGTGGTGTGGGTTGGAGGCTCCTGTAGCACCATCCTGATGGCCGCAGCAAGAACATAAGAACGTAAGAAATAGGTGCAGGAGTAGGCCATCCGGCCCATTGAGCCTGCCCCGCCATTCAATAAGATCATGGCTGATCTGACCATGGACTCATCTCCACCTACCTGCCTTTTCCCCATAGCCCTTAATTTCTCTACTATGCAAAAATCTAAACCAACCTTGTCTTAAATATATTTACTGATTAGCCTCCACTGCTTCATTGGGCAGAGAATTCCACAGATTCACCACTCTTTGGGAAAAGCAGTTCCTCCTCATTTCTATCCTAAATCTGCTCCCCCAAATCTTGAGGCTATGTCCCCTATTTCTAGTCTCATCTACGAATAGGAACAACTTTCCTGCCTCTAGCTTATCTACCCCATTCATAATTTTATGTTTCTATAAGATCTCCTCTCATCCTTCTGAATTCTAGCGAGTACAATCCCAGGTGACTCAATCTCTCCTCATAGTCTAACCCCCGCATCTCTGGAATCAACCTGGTGAATCTCCACTGCACTGCCTCCAAAGCCAGTAAGGAGACCAGAACTACATACAGTACTCCAGATGTGGCCTCACTAGTACCCTATACAGTTGCAGCATAAATTCCCTGCTCTTAAATTCAAACTCTCTCGCAATGAAAGCCAATATACCATTTGCTTTTTTGATAGCCTGCTGCACCTGCAAACTAAACTTTTGCGATTCATGCACAAGCATTCTCAAGTCCTTCTGCACAGCAGCATGCTGCAATTTTTTACCATTTAAATTATAATCTGATCTTCTATTTTTCCTTCCAAAATGGATGACCTCACATTTTGAACATTGCACTCCATCTGCCAGACTCTTGCCCACTCACTTAACCTATCTTTATCTCTCTGCGGACTCTGCACAATTTGCTTTTTCACTCAATTTAGTGTCATCAGCATACTTAGATACACCACACTTGGTCCCCTCTTCCAGATCGTTAATGTATATCGTGAACAGTTGCAGACCCAGCAACCAACCCCTGTGGCATACCGCTCACCACTGAATGCCAACTGGAGAAACACCCATATATCTCAACTCTCTGCTTTCTATTGATTAACCAATTCTCTATCAAAGCTAATACATCACCCCCAACTCTATGCATCCTTATCTTATGGATAAGTCTTTTATGTGGCACCTTATCGAACACCTTCTGGAAATCCAAGTTAGTAACGTCCATCTGTTCCCCTCTATCAAATGTGCCTATTATATCTCAGAAGAGAGCATGACCTGGATGGTGAGGATCTCAGATGATGGATGCTCCTTTCCTGTGACAGTGTTTCATGTAGATGTGCTCAATGGAGGGGTGGGCTTTACCAGTAATGGACTGGGCTGTATCCACTACTTTTTGTAGGATTTTCTGTTCAAGGGTATTGGTGTTTCTGTTCTAAGCCGTGATACAGCCAGTCAATATACTCTCCATCACACATCTATAGAAGTTTGTCAACATTTTAGATGTCATTCCAAGACTTTGCAAACCTGTAAGTAGAGACACTGCGTACTTCCTTTGTAATTGCGCTTATGTGCTGGGCCCAAGGACAGGTCCTCTGAAATGAGAACATTTAAGTGCAGTGGTGTTTCCATATTAGGCTGCGATGCAACAGTCAATATACTGTCCACCACACAGCTCTCGAAGTTTGTCAACATTTTGGATGTTCACAAACTCCTGAGGAAGCAGAGGCACTGCTGTACTTTCTTTGTAATTGCACATATCTACAGGGCCCCAGGACAGGTTTTCTGAAACGATAACACTGAGGAATAACTCTCTCCACCTGTGATCACCCAATGAGGACTGGTCATGGATCTTTGGTTTCCTTCTCCTGAAGTCAAAAGTCAGCTCCTTGGTCTTGCTGACATTGAGTAAGAGGTTTTTGTAGTGGCACCACACAGCCAGCTTTTCAATCTCCCTTGGTATGCTGATTCATCACCACCTTTGATTTGACCTACGACAGTGGTGTCAGCAAACTTGAATATGGCATAGGAGCTGTGCTTAGATACACAGTCAAAAGTGTAAAGTGAGTAGAGCAGGGCCTAAGCACCCAGCCTTGTGGTGCACCTGTGCTGATGGAGATTAAGGAGATTCACCAATCTGAACTGGCTGGAGTGTGCAAGTGAGGAAATTGAAGATCCAATTGAACAAGGAGGTATTGAGGCCAAGGTCTTGAAGGTTATTGATTGGTGGTAGTAGATGGAAAGTAATCTGTCTGGAAGTCTGTGACCAGTGGTATTCTGCAGAGATCTGTCCTGTTCCTTATTGACTTCGATGAGGATGTTAATAAATTTGCAGATGACACAGTGATTGGTGGTGCTGTGGATAGTGTTGTAGTAGGGTTGCTGTAGGTTATAACTGGACATTGACAGGATGCAGAGCTGGGCAAGAAGTGGCAGATGGAGTTCAATCTGGAGCAGTGTGAAGTAATTCACTTTTGGAGGTCAAACCTGATGGCAGAGTACAGGGTTAATGGCAGGATTCTTAACAGTGTGAAGGAATAGTGGGATCTTGGGGGGGGCCAAGCCCATAGATCCCTCAAAGTTGCCACAAAAGTTAGTTATCAGGGTAAGAAGGTTGGCTTTCATTAGTCATGGGATTGAGTTCAAGAGCCATGAGGTAAAGCTGCAGCTCTATAAAACTCTGGTTAGACCAGGGGTTCCCAACCTTTTTTATGCCATGGAACCCTGCCATTAACTGAAGGGACAGTGGACCTCAGGTTGGGAACCCATGAGTTAAATCGTACTTGAATATTGTGTTCAGTTCCAGTCACCTTGTTGTAGGAATGATGTGGAAGCTTTAGAGAGAGTGCAGAGATTTACCAATCTGCTCTTTGGATTAGAGAGCATGTCTTAAGAAGAAAGATTGGGTGACCTAGAACTTTTCTCTTTGTAGCAGAGGAGGATGAGAGGTGTGATAGAAGTGTATAAGATGACAAATTTAAATAGAGTGAGCAGCCAATGCCTTTTTCTCAAAATGGCAATGGCCAATACAAAACAGCATAACTTTAACATTATTGTTGGAAAATATAGAATGCAGGGAAGAACTATAATTAGCGTGGAACTGGCCAGTGCAAGTGGTGTTACTACGGTATTTAGAGGAGAGTGTAGGGGGGATGTCAAAGGTAATGTTTTTACACAGAGTGATGTGTGCATTGTACTATCGGGGGTGGTGGTAGAGGCAGATTCATTGGAGATATTTAAGAGAATCAGGTTTAATATCACCGGTATATGTCATGAAATTTGTTATTATGCAGCAGAGGTACAATGTAATACATAATAATAAAAACTATAAATTACAGTAAGAAGTATATGTATCTGTGTCTGTTAAAATGTTAAATTAAATAAGTAGTGCAAAAAAGTAGTGAGGTGGTATTCATGGGTTCAACGTCCATTCAGAAATCAGATGGCAGAGGGGAAGAAGTTGTTCCTGAATTTCTCCGTTCAAAGTAAATTTATTATCTGAGTACATATATGTCACCAGTTACAACCCTGAGATTCATTTTCTTGTGGGTATACTTGATAAATCCATAGAATAATAACCATAACAGAATCAATGAAAGACTGCACCAACTTGTGCGTAGAAAGACACCCAAGATAGGCAGGTGGATGAAAGAAAATTGGACGTCAACGTGGGAGGGAATGGGTAGATTGACTGTGGAGTGTGTTAAAAGGTCAGGACAACATTGTGACCAAGGGGCCTCTTCTGTGCCGTACTTGTTCTGTGGTTGTGGATTCTGAATCATTTGAGATGGTCATTACCCTAGGTCCAAGTCACTGTTCAAAGTTCAAAGTAAATTTTATTATCAAAGTAGATATATGTCACTATATATAAACTTGAGATTCATTTTCTTGCAGGCAAACTTGGCAAATTTATAGAATAGTAACTATAACAGGTTCAATAAAAGATCAACCAGAGTGCAGAAGACAACAAACTGTGAAAATGCAAATATAAATAAATAATGAGAACATGAGATAATGAAATAAATAGTCCTCATCTCAGTGGATGAGTAAATAAGTGTAGTTATTCAAGAGTCTGATGGTTGAGGGGTAGTAACTGTTCTTGAATCTGGTGGTGCGAGTCCTGAGGCTTTTGTACCTTCTACCTGATGGCAGCAGCAAGAATAGAGCATGGCCTGGGTGGTGGGATCTGTGATGATTGATGCTGCTATCCTACAGCAGTGTTTTCTATAGATGTGCTCAATGGTTGGGAGGGTTTTACCCATGATGTACTGGGATGAATCCACTACCTTTTGTGTGATTTTCTGTTCAAAGGCACTGGTGTTTCCACCAATGAAGCATGCGCTGATTTCTTGAAGGATGATTGACGCAGAGACCGGGTACAAAGTGATCCAAACATTTTCCGTTTGGCATTAATTACCAAGCTTGACTGCACTTCAGTGAATACCTGTGGTCAGCTTGGCATGTTGGTTACTTCCTTGACATTGAAATAAGGGAAATCTTTCAACAGCATCTCTATTTAAATTACTTTTATTCTATCTAAAGTCATATATAAAAAAATTATAGTACAAATATTTTCCTGTCTGGCAAAGATGAAAAGTGCTGTCATCACATCAAGAAATAAAGTTGAAGGGTTATACATTTATATTGTAGGGATATTAGAATCATGAAAAACTAGAATGACACAAATATTATGAAAAAAATCTCAAGAATTAGAGCATTGTTCATTGGAATGGAAAAGGTTAAGGAATTTTGAACACTGTCCACCTCAGAAGTGTCACACAACCATGCCATGACACTACAGTTCCAAAAGGAGTTCACTAGGCTAGTTCCTGGCCTAAGATGGCTGTCCTATCACAAAAAAACTAAAGAGATAAGATCTGTGGAGCTTACTAGAATGAGGGATAACCCTAATGTGTTACACAATTGTGGCGGTGGACAAACCCAAGCACAGAACACGAGCGCGGAGGCAGGTGTTATTGATGTAGCGAGCGTGGAATCGGTATCCAGGAGAGAATCCAAGAGTGATGCTAGACTTAGAACTGACTGTCCTAATAACCATGAAACGAGGTTACTCACACCAGAGTTGACCAACGAACTGGCAGCTCCTTGTTGTGATCACAGGGTCTTTATCCTGCATTTCTGATGGAAAGCAGGTGTGTGTAGTTAGTGGAACCTGGGAATGATTGGAAGCTAAATGAGGGGATTGAGGCCCAATTCCTAAGGTAAATAGCAAGCTGGGGGATTGCCAGAAGGGACCATGACATAATGATGCATACAAGATCCTGAGGAGACATGACATGGTGGATACTGAGATGGTTCCATTAGTAGAACTTTGAACATTGAGACATTGCCACAAGATTTAGGGGGGGGTCATTTAATATTGAGGTGTGTAGGAATTTCTAATAACATTCTTTATCCGAAGAATGGATGGTAGGGATATGAAAGGTTATGCTCCTAGTGCAGATCAATGGGAGTAGGCATTTTAAATGGTTCAGCACGGACTAGATGGGTGGAAGGGCTTATTTTTGTGCTGTGCTTTTCTATGACTCTAAAAAAGTACATACAGTAATGCGCAAAAGCCTTAATCAAAAGTGTTCCAGCATCTTCAGAATCTTTTGTGTTTATCAGTCACACCCCATGTTCTTTCCACCTGAGTACTCACTGACCTCTGAACTTCCACCTATGGCTTTGCCCTGTTTGCTTTGCCATCCAGACAGATCATTTCAAACATTAGTACATCAAGGCAGTAACAATGAAAAGGAGAATTCAGAATAGAAGTTTATGACATTATGAGACACAGTACTTTGCAAAAGTCTTAAGCACATATATATAGTTAGGGTGCCTAAGACTTTTGCACAGTACTGTAGTAATTTTATGTATTGCACTGTACTGCTGCCACAAAAACAAAAGAATTTCATGACATAGGTGAGTGATGATAAACCTGATTCTGATGTGGGTCTCTATTGTGGGCTGAGAGTGGGAAGGGGACAGGGAGAGGGGAATCATGGTTGGGAAAAGGGGAAGGGAGAGGGGAGGGTGCAGGAAGCACCAGAGTGCTATTCTGTGATGATCAATAAACCAATAGTTTGGAATCAAATAACCTTACCTGGTGTCCTACCCCAGCACTCTTTCTCTGCCTCCTGTCTCACATGCCTCCTGCATAACCCACCCTCACCATTCCCAGCATCCTTTGTGCCCGCCAGGTTTAGAAACTTGCTCTCCGCTCCATGTTGTCAAAGACAGGACCGTGCAAAAACCTTAGACACCCTAGCTACGTATAGCTAGGATGCAGCAATAATTGAACTCAATGTCAGTAAGACCAAAGAGCTGATTGTGGATTTCAGGAATGGTAAGACAAGGGATCATGAACCAATCCTCATAGAGGGATCTGAAGTGGACAGAGTGAGCAATTTTAAGTTCCTGGGTGTCAGGATCTCTGAAGATCTGACCTGGTTCCATCATATCATTGCAACTATAAAGAAGACAAGACAGTGGCTATATTTCATTAGGAGTTTAAGGAGATATGGTTTGTCACCTAAAACACTTGAAAACTTCTGCAGATGTACTATGGGGGGGAGGTTGGTTCTACTGCACAGGGTTTAAAGAAGGTACAGAAAGTTGTAAAATTAGTCAGCACCATCTTGGGGACTAGCCTTTGTCGTATCCAAAACATCTTAAAGGAGAGATGCCTCAGAAAGGTGGGTTCCTTCATTAAGGACCTCCATCACCCAGGATATACCCTCTTCTCATTGCTACCATTAGGAAGGAGGTACAGGAGCCTGAAGGCACACACTCAATGGTTCAGGGACAGCTTCTTCCCCTCTGCCATCCAATTTCTGAATGGACGTTGAACCCATGAACCCTACCTCACTTCTATTATTTCTGTTTTTGCACTATTTTAAATTTAACTATTTATTATACTATTTATTAGTGGTGCTAGAAAGTTTGTAAATCCTGTAGAATTTGCTCTATTTCTGCATAAATATGACCTAAAATGTGATCAGATCTTCACATGTCCTATAACTATATAAAGAGAACCCAATTAAATAAACAGCACAAAATACATTATACCTGTTCATTTATTTATTGAGAAAAATGATCCAATATTACATGTATGTGTTGGAAAAAGTATGTGAACCTTTGCTTTCAGTAACTGGTTTGACCCCCTTGTACAGCAATCGCTTCAACTAAACATTTCTGGTAACTTTAAAGAGGAACTTTAGGCCATTCTTCCTTACAAAATTGCTTCAGCTCTGGGATGCTGGTGGCTTCCCTGTGTGAACTGCTTGCTTCAGGTCCTTCCACAACACTTCTATAGGATTAAGGTCAGGACTTTGACTCGGCCATTCCAAAACAAGAATTTTCTTCTTTTAAAATCATTTTGTTGTTGATTTACTCTTGTGTTTCAAATTGCTGTTTTGTTGCATCATCCAATTTCTATTAAGCTTCAAGTGACTAACTGCTATCCTGACATTCTCCTGTAAGACATTTTGATACAATTTTGAATTCATTGTTCCCTCAACGATTGCAAGCTGTCCAGACCCTGAGGCAGCAAAGCAGCCCCAAAACATGATGCTCCTTCCACCATGCTTCAGCGTTGGAATGGGGTTTTGGTGTTGGTGTGCAGTGCCCTTTTCCTCCAAACAGAGCAATGTGCATTTCTGCCACAAAGTTCTACTTTTGCCTCATCTGTCCACAGAACATTATCCCAGAACCATTGTGGAACATCCTGGTGGTCTTTTGCAAACTTGAGACGTGTAGCAATAATTTTTTGGGGAGCAATGGTGTCCTTCCATGAACACCATTCTTGTTCAGAGATTTTCTTACAGTGGACACATGAACAGAGAATTTAGCAAGTTCTAGAGATTTCTGCAGGTCTTTTGCTGTTACCCTTAGATGCTTTTTCACCTCCTCTGGCTAGGATCTTTATGTCCTCGTTGTCCACGGGAATGTAACCGGAGGATTGGAGGGAGGCGAATGTTGTCCCCTTGTTCAAAAAAGGTAGTAGGGATAGTCCAGGTAATTATAGACCAGTGAGCCTTACATCTGTGGTGGGAAAGCTGTTGGAAAAGATTCTTAGAGATAGGATCTATGGGCATTTAGAGAATCATGGTCTGATCAGGGACAGTCAGCATGGCTTTGTGAAGGGAAGATCATGCCTAACAAGCCTGATAGAGTTCTTTGAGGAGGTGATCAGGCATATAGATGAGGGTAGTGCAGTGGATGTGATCTAAATGAATTTTAGTAAGGCATTTGACAAGGTTCTACACGGTAGGCTTATTCAGAAAGTCAGAAGGCATGGGATCCAGGGAAGTTTGGCAAGATGCATTCAGAATTGGCTTGCCTGCAGAAGGCAGAGGGTCGTGGTGGAGGGAGTACATTCAGATTGGAGGGTTGTGACTAGTGGTGTCCCACAAGGATCTGTTCTGGGACCTCTACTTTTTGTGATTTTCATTAATGACCTGGATGTGGGGGTAGAAGGGTGGGTTGGCAAGTTTGCAGATGACACAAAGGTTGGTGGTGTTGTAGATAGTGTAGAGGATTGTCGAAGATTGCAGAGAGACATTGATAGGATGCAGAAGTGGGGCTGAGAAGTGGCAGATGGAGTTCAACCTGGAGAAGTGTGAGGTGGTACACTTTGGAAGGACAAACTCCAAGGCAGAGTACAAAGTAAATGGCAGGATACTTGGTAGTGTGGAGGAGCAGAGGGATCTTGGGGTACATGTCCACAGATCCCTGAAAGTTGCCTCACAGGTAGATAGGGTAGTTAAGAAAGCTTATGGGGTGTTAGCTTTCATAAGTCGAGGGATAGAGTTTAAGAGACGCGATGTAATGATGCAGCTCTATGAAACTCTAGTTAGGCCACACTTGGAGTACTGTGTCCAGTTCTGGTCGCCTCACTATAGGAAGGATGTGGAAGCATTGGAAAGGGTACAGAGGAGATTTACCAGGATGCTGCCTGGTTTAGAGAGTATGGATTATGATCAAAGATTAAGGGAGCTAGGGCTTTACTCTTTGGAGAGAAGGAGGATGAGAGGAGACATGATAGAGGTGTACAAGATATTAAGAGGAATAGACAGAGTGGACAGCCAGCGCCTCTTCCCCAGGGCACCACTGCTCAGTACAAGAGGACATGGCTTTAAGGTAAGGGGAGGGAAGTTCAAGGGGGATATTAGAGGAAGGTTTTTCACTCAGAGAGTGGTTGGTGCGTGGAATGCACTGCCTGAGTCAGTGGTGGAGGCAGATACACTAGTGAAGTTTAAGAGACTACTAGACAGGTATATGGAGGAATTTAAGGTGGGGGGTTATATGGGAGGCAGGGTTTGAGGGTCGGCACAACATTGTGGGCTGAAGGGCCTGTAATGTGCTGTACTATTCTATTAGTATTGCATGTTGTGATTTTGGTGTGATCTTTACAGGATGTCCACTCCTAGGGAGAGTAGCAACAGTACTGAATTTCCTCCATTTATAGATAATTTCTCTTACTGTGGACTGATGAACACTCAAGTGTTTAGAAATGCTTTTGTAGTCTTTTCCAGCTTCATGCACCTCTATATTTCTTCTTCCAAGGTCCTCTAAATGTTGATTTGATGGAGGCATGGTGCATATAAACAGATCTTTCTTGAAAAGAGCAAGCTCTGTCAGTAACCTGACTTTGTGTGTGTTTTTTATAGGGCAGGGCACCTCTACAACCCTCACCTCCAATCACATCTCATTGATTGCAACACCTGTCTCCAAACAGCTTTTGTAGAAGGCATTTCCTACAAATACATGTAATATTGGATCATTTCTCTCAATAAATGAGTGAACAAGTATAATGCTTTTGTGCTATTTATTTAATTGGATTCTCTTTATCTAGTTTTAGAACTTAAGTGAAGATCTGATGACATTTGAGGTCATATTTATGCAGAAATAGAGAAAACTCCACAGGATTCACAAACTTTCTAGCTCCACTGTGTATATAGTTATTGTAATTGATTTACTTTTTTTTCTATATTATCATATATTGCATTGTACTGCTGCTGCTAAGTTAAACATCTTCATGACATATGCCAGCTACATTAAACCTGATTCTGATTCTGATTCTGATTTGTGTGCCGAAGACTTTTGCACAGTACTGTCAATCAGGGAACAGAGGGGACTAGAGCACCGGCATTGAAGAGGAATCAGGTCAACCGATCACATTGAGGGGCCAAATGGCCTAAACCTTCTCCTAGTTTGCAATTTTGGGTAGGGTGTTAGAAGAGTGTAATGCTTTCCAGTGCCAACAGTAAGATTAGGGTTCAATTCCTGCCACTGTCTTTGAGGAGTTTGTACGTTCTCCCGGTGATCCAGGTGCTCCGATTTCCCCCCATTTTCCAAAACCATACGGTTTGGGATTTGTACATTGTGGGCATATAATGTTGACTCCGCAAGCATGGCAACACTTGTGGGCTGCCCCCAGCACATCTCGGATTCTGTTGGTCGTTGACGCATTTCACGGTATGCTTCGATGTTTCAACGTACATGTGAGAAATAAAGCTAATCTCTTTCTTCCTAACATCTTTCAAAATTCTGCAGAGGTTACATCAGCATTGCCTCTACAGAATCCAAGTCCACCGTCAGGATAGGCAAACTGATGTCAGATCAATGTCAGTGTAGGAGCCATGTATCTGTTCTCTATCTGCTTTGCATTCTGTTTTGAGCATTTAATATGTTTATTGTGGTAACCGTCACATGAGTGGTGACGTGGTAAGGTAAAGGAAATAAGTTACGTTTTCTTGCATATTTCAGGGCAGTTTGTAGCTTGGGATCAGTGGAAGTCATATCTTTTGCTGGCCACTTAATATTGATGAATAATGCTTAGCTTACACTTAGCTTAAGTTCATTGCTTCAAGATTGTACGTTTGCTAATTGCTAACAAAGGATTAGGTTCATTAGAACAATCATTTCATTGGAGCTGAGAGTGCATCATGCAAGTGTAACGACCCTGTGGAGGTCCCAGGCTCGTAGCAAATGTTTTGTTCTGATTTTACAGCTACAAGCAGGATGTCTAATGTAACTGGACAGTACATGGTTAATGGCAGGACCCATTGCTGTGGGGTCCTCTTCAGGGTTTCATCCCAAAAAGTAGACAATTCCTTCCCTCCCACAGATGCTGAGTTTCTCTAGGATATTGTTTGTGAAGCTGGATTTCAGCATTTGGAGTCTTCTTGTGTCTCCAAGTTAGGCTCGGTCAGGTGACATTTCTCACGCACCGAACACCATGTACTCGGAACAAGACACTAATTCCAAGCTCAGTCAGGTGGATAGAGGTACTGGTTGGGTGGTGGTGTGGAGACAGGTCTTGGTAGTTCAGGTTATGATGTGTTTCTGGCTTCTGTTCACTTTTTTTTGTTGCTATTTTGGGTGATTTTGATTGGGGCAGTCTATAGATAAAGAATTGAGCTGAGTTGAATTGAATATGCCTCGACTCTTTCAATTTTATGCCTTTTTTGCCATTTGTGCAATTTGTTATATTTTCACAGATGAGGGAGGTTGTGGTTGAAGTTTTTCTATGAATGGGTTCAGCCTCAGGCAAGGAGCCCTCCCACCAACCAAAATCAGGGTCACGTGAACCCATGGGAGCAGGTGGTGGATGGTCGTGTGAGCAACTGATGCATATCACAAGTCCTGGTTATGTGACCACTGACACCAGGCAGACAATCTCTGAAGAGTATTGATAATGGCTGGGGTCACCCGTCTTGTAAAGACACTGCCCAGAAGAAGTCAATGGCAAACCACTTCTGTCAAAAAATTTGCCAAGAACAATTGTGGTCATAGAAAGACCATGAGCTCCCATGTCATATGACATGGCACATAATAATGATGGTGAGAGTTAATGGTGCTGCTTTATGATTGTTATATGTAGCAAAATGCAGTGAAAAGCTTGCCTTATACACTGTTCATACAGAAAAACAGTGCATTGAGGTAGAAGATGAAACAATAACAATGCAGAATAAAGTGTGACAGCTACAGAGAAATGCAGTGCAGGTAAATGATAAAGTGCAAGATCATAACAATGTAGATTATCAGGTCAAGAGTCCACCTTATAGTACGAGTGATCCATTTAAGTGCCTGACAGCAGCAGAATGGAAGCTGTCCTTGTGCCTGGTGGTATGTGCCTTCAGGTTTTTCTATCTTCTGTCCGATGTGAGAGTGCAGAAAAGAAGAGATGGGGTGACTCAGGGATATTCTCAATGTATCTTCAAAGAGGTTTAATATCCAAGCTGATTGAACAAAGAATGAGCATTGAAAACGAGAGTTTGTTTTTACGAACATTTATAGTCCATTGAGAACTCCAGTGTAAATGGTGGCAGATGTGCGCCACCTCCCAAGCTGAGCCTATAGTGGAGTTTCCGGGTTGCACATTGGCTTCATTTGGTATTTTCTGCCCTCAGGAATGGCCAAGAAAGAGACAGAGGCTCTGCCATACTTTTAGAAAGATCTTTTTAGAAAGTACTGGATCTAACAACGTGGAGCAGACAGCGAATTTGCAAATCTGCTGGAAGAAAAGGATGTTGGGAGTGGCGAGGATGGAGCGCTGTGGAAGGGGGTGTGGGACAGGTGGCAGAGAAGGAGTGCCAGGGATGGGGAGGGGGTGGAGCAGGTGCAGACATGCCCAGCCCTGAGACACCAAGCAAGGTCATTTGTTTCCAAACAATTGGTTTATTGATCATTACAGAATGTCTCTCTGGTACTTCCCACTCCCTCCCCTCTTCCTTCCCCTTTTCCCAACCACAATTCCCCTCTCCCTGTCACCTTCCCATTCTCAGTCCACAATTGAGACTCATATCAGAATCAGTTTTATTCTCATTCACATGTGTCATGAAATGTGTTTGATTTTGCTACAGCAGTACAGTGCAAGGCATAAAATTCCCTCCTTCCAAACTTAGTTCACCTCTTTCTGTTAAATCCGGATATGGAATCAAGTTGCCTCAAGTACAGTTTGTTCCTGGCCTTCTTTCTAATTATTGGTTATCCAATAGAAGGCAGAGAGTTGGTATAAATGGGTGTTTCTCTGGTTGACATTCAGTGGTGAGTGGGGTGCCGCAGGGGTTGGTGCTGGGCCCACAGCTTTTTACCATTTACATTGATGATTTGGAAGAGGGGACTGAGTGTAACGTAGCAAAATTTGCGAATGACAGTAAACTGAGTGGAAAAGCAAATTGTACAGAGGATGTGGAGAGTCTGCAGAGGGATATAGATAGGTTAAGTAAGTGGGCCAAGGTTTGGGAGATGGAATACAACGTTGGTAAATGTGAGATCATCCACTTTGGAAGGAATAATAGAAGAGCAGATTATTATTTAAATGGTGAAAGATTGCAGCATGCTGTTGTGCAGAGGGACTTGGGAGTGCTTGTGAATGAATCGCAAAAAGTTGGCTGGCTTGCAGGTACAACAGGTTATTAAGAAGGCAAATGGAATGTTGGCCTTCATTGCTACAGGGATTGAATTCAAGAGCGGGGAGGTTATGCTGCAACTGTACAGGGAACTGGTGAGGCTGCAACTGGAGTACTGTGTGCAGTTCTGGTCTCTGTACTTGAGAAAAGATATACTGGCTTTGGAGGCAGTGCAGAGGAGGTTCACCAGTTTGATTCCAGAGATGAAGGGGTTAACCTATGAGGAGCGATTGAGTCGCCTGGGACTATACTCTCTGGAATTCAGAAGAATGAGAGGGGATCTTATAGAAACATACAAAATTTTGAAAGGGATAGATAAGATAGAAGCAGGAAAGTTGTTTTCATCGGTAGGTGAGACTAGAACTAGGGGACATTGCCTCGAGATTCAGGGAAGATTTAGGACGGAGATGAGGAGAAACTGTTTTTCACAGAGAGTGGTGAATCTGTGGAATTCTCTGCCCAGGGAAGCAGTTGGGAGCTGAGTTTACGGACAGATCAGCCATGATCTTATTGAATGGTGGGGCAGGCTTGATGGGCCGGATGGCCTACTCCTGCTCCTATTTCTTATGTTCTTATGTTATGTTTATCGTTGTAATGCTGATTAAGAACCATGCAGCAAACCATTACTTTTCATTTAGTAAATAATTATCAAACAAACCATTGCTTTAATTTAGTAAATAATCACTAAATCACTAACTCAGACATTCTCCCTTCTCTGATCTTCAGTTGGATAGAACATAGAAATCTACAGACCATACACACAAAAAATGCTGGTGGAACACAGCAGGCCAGGCAACATCTATAGGGAGAAGCACTGCCGATGTTTCAGGCCGAGACGTCGACAGTGCTCCTCCCTATAGATGCTGCCTGGCCTGCTGTGTTCCACCAGCATTTTTTGTGTGTTGTTTGAATTTCCAGCATCTGCAGATTTCCTCGTGTTTGCTCTTTGAACCTACAGGCCATTACAGGCCCTTCGACCACAATGCTGTGCGACCATGTAACCTACTCTAGAAACTGCCTAGAACGTCCCTAGCGCATACCCCTCTATTTTTCTAAGCTCCATGTATCTATCTAAGGGTCTCTCAAAAGACCCTATCATATCCGCTTCCACCACTGCCGCCAGCAGTGCATTCCGTGCACTCACCACTCTCTGTGTCAAAAACTTAACTTTGACAGCCCCTCGGTACCTATTTCCAAGCACCTTAAAACTATGCCTCCTCGTGTTCGCCATTTCAGCCCTGGGAAAAAGCCTCTGACTATCCACACCATCAATGCCATCAATACACCTCTATCAGGTCACCTCTCCTCCTCCGTCACTCCAAGGGGAAAAGGCTGAGTTCACTCAACCTATTCTCATAAGGCATGCTCTCCAATTCAGGCACCATCCTTGTAAATCTCCTTTGCACTCTCTCTATAGTATCTACATCCTTCCCATAGTGAGGTGAACAGAACTGAACTCAGTACTCCAAGTGGGGTCTGACCAAAGTCTTATATAGCTGTAACATTACCTCACAGCTCAATCCCACGGTTGATGAAGGCCAACTCACCATACGCCTTCTTAACAACACTGTCAACCTGCGCAGCGGCTTTGAGTGTCTTTACAAAAACCTGACAGCATGTACGACCAAAATCGAGGACAGCTTCTACCCCACGGCAGTAAGACTATTAAGTGGTTCCCTAGTATAATCAGATGTTCTCTTGACCTCACCATCTACCTTGTTATGATCTTGCATTTTTACTGATTACCTGCACTACACTTTCCCTGTAGCAGTTACACTTTATTCTGCACTGGTAAGGTTTGCTTCAATGCACTGTATAATGATATTATCTGTATTATCGGAAGAAACCCACATGGTCACAGAGAGAACGTACAAACTCCTTACAGGTAGTGGTGGGAAATGAACCCAGGTCACCTGGTTTGTAAAGCGTTGTGTTAACCATTAAGATCCCATGCCTCCTCAATGCCAGTAGAACTCAGGGCTTTAGGAACTCAACTTGAAAATTCCAATGCAACTTTTATCATCCTTGATCAGCTTTCGGCTACAGTACTTTCTTTAGAGGCAGATTAATGAAGAGAAACAATCTACTAAAGGTGAAACAAAACACAAAAATACAATGGTGTGGATGTTGGAAAGATGAAGTTGAAAGGACATGCTGGAAATATTCAACATGGCAGGCAGCACCTATACAGAGAGAAATAATGCTCAAAGTCCAAGGTAAATGTATTATTAAGGTACATAACACATACAACCCTGAAATTCATTTTCCTGTGGACATACTCAAGAAATCAGAGTGCAAAAGGCAACAAACTGTACAAATACAAAAAGAAAGAAATAATAATGATTAATAAGTAATAGATATTGAGAATGTGAGATGAAGAATCCTTGAAAGTGAGTCATAGGTTGTGGGAAAGTTCAATGATGGGGCAAGTGAAGTTGAGTGAAGTTATCTCTCGGTTCAAGAGCATGATAGTTGAGGTGTAGTAAATGTTCCTGAACCTGGTGGTGTGAGCCCTGAGGCTTCTGTACTCCTTCCTGATGGCAGCAGCGAGAAGAGAACACGATCAGGGTTATGGGGGTCCCTGATGATGGGTACCGCTTTCCTGCAACAGTGTTTCATGTAGATGTGTTCAATGGTAGGGAGGGCTTTATCCAGGGGTTCCCAACCATTTTTTTTTATCATATTGGTATACCATTAAGCAAGGGGTCCATGTCCCCAGGTTTGGAGCCCCGGTCTTTACCCATGATGGGCTGGGCCACATCCACTACTTTTGTAGGATTTTCCATTCAAGTGCACTGGTGTTTCCATACCAGGCTGTGATGCAGCCAGTCAGTGTACTCTCCACCAGACATCTATAGAAGTTTGTCAAAGTTTTAGATGTCATGCCGAATCTTCGCAAACTCGTAAAATAACACTGGTTCTTTATAGCCACTGTTCATTTTGAGATATGGTAGAATATTAAGTGATCACTTCTGTAGTTGCAAGTGTAGAAAAGGGGAAGGATCTCATTGACAGAGTAACCTTTCAGGTTAGTAAACACTTCAGCTTTGAAAGGTGATTCTTTGTGGAATTTATTGGAACACTTTCTCTAAGGACAATAACTACAAGGATAGGTGGTAATTTTAAACTACATGTAATTTTAGTGGTTAGCAGAATGCTTTACAGTATTAATGGTGCGGGTTAATTTCCTGCTGCTGCCCGTAAGGGGTTCATACATTCTCCCCGTGACTCTGTGGGTTTCCTCCGGGTGCCTTAGTTTCCTCACACAGTTCAAAGGTGTACCAGTTAGTTGGTTAATTGGTCAGTGTAAATTGTTTTGTGATTAGGCTTATGGTTAAATTAGGGGGTTTGATGGGCAGTGCGACTCGAAGGGCTGGAGTGGCCTGTTGCATGATGTATCTCAATAAATAAATACATTTCGATAGATTTTTGTTAAAAGGGTTAAAGGTAGGGGGTAAAAACAGGTGTATTTTGGGAAATCATAGGTCAGTCATGATTGTAGAATAAGTTTGTATGGACATCATCTGTGTTGATCTTCTTAAACTGATCTACCTATTTGGAATTTAACTTTCTAAATTCCAATGGATTCCCTGATCTGCAGAAAGTAGCTTGGGAGTGAAAAGATCAGTTGAAGTTTTTTTATTTATTGGAGAGCTTTACTGCGTGCTGAGAGCTTTTTTATCCTTTCTACACACAAGCTGAAAGAGATAAAAGGCAGATGCCAAGTAATCTCTCAAACTTTAAATAATAAGTGTTTGTCTACAGGTACATCCTTTTCGGCATTGGAGAATAATCCTAATCCTGTATAATGGACATCAGTACCAAGATCCGTTCTGTATCTCACCAGAGGAAACTACGGATATAATCCAGAAATGAAACGAACAGGGTGTTAAAAGCATTTCGAAGATTTTTTTACTCTAGATGCATCTCGTGAATGCGTATACAGTGCCTCCTTTGTTTGGACATACTTCTTACTGCCGAATTTGAGAAAGAACAAGGGATGAATTTAAAATTATTTTTGTTACAAAAGGGAAAGTGAGTTATGGTATAAAACTGGACATTATCTGGTATGGAAGCCTATCAATATTGTCAGGTGTGACAATAAAACTTTAAGATATAAGAGCTGAATTGGGCCATTTGGCCCATCGAGTCTGCTCCGCCTTTTCATCATGGCTGATCCATTTCATCACGCTGTGATTGGATAGAAGATGGAATAGGGATAACCTTCTCACCCCAACACAGAGGTTTCACCCGATTCCACAACCTATGGACTCATTTTCAAGAACTCTACAGCTCCTGTTCTCCATAGTTATTTATTAATTATTCATTATTATTATTTTGTTTTACTTTTAGTATTTGCACAATTTGTTGTCTTTTGCATATTAGTCATTTTGTATGTCTTTGTGTAGGTGTTTTTCATTGATTCTACGTGTTTCTTTGTATTGATTATGAATGCCCACAGGTAAATGAATCTTAGGGTTGTATACAGTGACATATCTGTCATCATCATCATTATGTGTCGTGTCATATGTTGTGGGTGATCATGATTGTTCTTGGCAAATTTTTTTACAGAGGTGGTTTGCCATTACCTTCTTCTGGGCAGTGTCTTTACAAGACGGGTGACCCCAGCAATTATCAATACTCTTCAGAGATTGTCTGCCTGGTGTCAGTGGTCGCATAACCAGGACATGTGATATGCACCAGTTGCTCATACAACCATCCACCACCTGCTCCATGGCTTCATGTGACCCTAATCAGCAGGGGAGGGGTTGCTAAGCAAATGCTACACCTTGCTCAAGGGTGATCTTCAGACTAGCAGAGGGAAGGAGCACCTTGAGCCTCCTATGGTAGAGATATATCTCCACTCTGCCACCCTTATACGTATAAAAGTGCATATATGTACTTTGATAATAACTTTACTTTGAACTTTTTGAACTTTGAGTAGTCCAATTTATAGTTAGTCTGCAACTTGGTTTAAAGCACCCTGTTTAGTTGGGTCATGCACAGAAAAGCAGAGTTTAATACTCGCACCAGAGTTTGCTGATAATGTGTTAAAAATATAGGATTACTGTCTGTAAACGTTCCATCGATTAGGTCTCACTTTGATTATGTTATATTTACATAGAGGTTGCAGTTACAATCTGCTGTAGTTTAAAATAATGCGTTACAGTACAGGTGACCTGGGTTCAGTTCCCACTGCTTGTACATTCTCGCTGTGACTGCGTGTGTTTCCTCCGGGTGCTCTGGTTTTCTCCCACATTCCAAAGATGTACCAGTTGGCAGGTTAATTGGTCATTGTAAATTGTTTTGTGATTATAGGCATCTGTTAATCATGAGACCATGGATTTGTGTTTTGGAAGGTTTCCAGGGCGCAGGCGTGGGCAGGGTTGTATGGGAGACCGGCAGTTGCCCAAGCTGCAAGCCTTCCCCCTCCATGCCACTGATGTTGCCCAAGGGAAGGGCACTAGGACCCAAGCAGCTTGGCACCGGTGTCATCACAGAGCAATGTGTTGTTAAGTGCCTTGCGCAAGGACACAAACACGCTGCCTCAGCTGAGGCTCAAACCAGTGACCTTCAGTTCACTAGACCGATGCCTTATCCACTAGGCTACGTGCCAACACTTTTGTGATTAGGCTAGGGTTAAATCAGGGGTTGCTGGGTGGTTCAGCTCAAAGGGCCAGAAGGGCCTGTTCCACACTGTATGTCAATAAATAAATAAATACAAACACAAAACTCCGCAGAAGCAGGAAATCAAAAGCAACATACAGAAAATGCTGGAGGAAATCAGCAGTTCAGGAAGTATCTATGGAAAAGAGTCGATGTTTTGGGCCAAGATCCTTCTTCAGGACAGCTGCTCATACGACCATACACTGCCTGCTCCCATCGGGGGGGGGGGGGGGGGGGGAGAGGCACTAAGCAGGTGCTACACCTTGCCCAAGAGTGACCTGCAGGCTAGTGGAGTGCCTTACACCTCCTTTGGTAGAGACATGAGCCATATCTCCACCTCCCCCCCCCCCCCCCCAATTCTGTTAACGTCAGTCACTGTTTAATTGTGATTAATAAATAGGCGGTGCCTGCACTGGAATGTAATTAAACACTTAGTTTGGTGATATTAGGTTTGCAGCAGTCATGGGGTTAAGGCAATTACCTCTGCAAGATGCATCATCCTGTTTTTATTCGCTGGGCCTGCTTTCGACATGCTATAGATCACTCTTTTAATTATAAAGGGCAGTTATTCAGAAGCTGATAAGAGGGTAACCCTCAATTTCCTGTTCAGTGGGAGGACTTCTGAGACTTCCAAATGCCGGCAGCTGCCAAACATAAATTTGCTTCTCCCTCTACAAGTTTTATTAAGATCCTTGCTTTACTTTCCTTGGGTGTTATTTCATTTGCGGTGAAACCTGGTGGCATTAAAGAAGTCTGTCTTATAATGCTGCCTTTTCACGTCAGTCAATAATACACCAAGGACAATCCACAATGCTAGCTTTATCGAAGACAAGAAAACCTGTTTGTTTTCTTATCGCTAGGGGATTGAAAAGGTTGTCTGTAAAAACATGATAGAAATTCAGTAATTCTCATTTATCTTGCAATATTGATTTATAAAATAAAATTATTTATTGAGATACAGGCCTTTCTGGCCTTTCAAGCCACACTGCCCGTTAAATCCTCTGATTTAATCCTAGCCTAATTACAATGACCAATTAACCCACCAACCGGTACGTCTTTTGACTGAGTGAGGAAACCGGAGCACCCAGAGAAAACCTACACACACACACACACACACACACACACACACACACACACACACACACACACACACACACACACACACACACACACACACACACACACACACACACACACACACACACACAGAGAGAAAGGAACGCACAAATTTGCCACCACTCAGAACGGGGTTGCCGTTCCTCCCTGCTCCTTGCAGTGCTGATGCACCATCAATAACTCTCGGAGACAGGAGGTGAACGATAGGCTTTTATTAGCAGCAAAAGGGACCATGACATCTTGGAGGCTGAGGGGGGAGCAGTGCCTCCAATCGCCTTTATACAGGGGTCTGTGGGAGGAGCCACAAGAGCAGTCAGCAGAGGGGCGTTTCCAGATAGGTATACATAGTTTACCACAAGTGCATCAGGCGGCAACCTTACCGTTTCTTCAGCAATTATCTGTGTTTTACGAGACAGAGTTGCTAGCTCGATATTCAACCCAGCAAGGATGGAAAGCATGCAAGGAGCTTGCTGGATTCATTTGCCTTGAAGTCCAGAGCTGATGGAACTACCCCTCCAGCTGGCTAGAATGGAGTTGAGAGGGGATAATAGATCAGCTCTGATTCTTGATTGCTCAGGTCCTGAAGGGATAGGGGGAGAAGGCAGGAAATTGGGGCCGAGAGGGAAATGGATCAGCTATAATGAAATGGCAGAGCAGACTTGATGGGCCAAATGGCGTAATCCTGCTCAGATATCTTATGGTTTTAATGTGGAATGGCAAAACGGACTCAATAGGCTGAATGGCCTAATTCTGCTCCAGTGTCTTATGGCCTTGAAATGAGGAACGCTTGGGTTACAAAATGCATGTTCGGCAAGCACTTGTGTTTTATACAGGACTCTGCACAGACCTGAAGACAAATGTTCCGGGGTTCAAATCCAGCAGGCTTTCCATCTATGCTGAGTTGAGCATTGAGCTAGCATCTTGCCTCGTAAAAAGCAGACAAATGCTGAAGTGGATGGAATAGGGACTTGTGTTGGTGGGGTGGGGAAAAGCATGGATAATTTGATTAAATACATTCATGAAAGAACCAGATTTGTGGGAAAGGCAGCTACAATGTCCTGGTTATTTTTCTCAGGGAAAAGACAAACAATTTTATAATGACGGTGTTTGCTTTTGGGGGAGGGTATCTCCTTGTTCCTCCAACTCTTTGTGTGTCTCTCTCTAAAAACGCAACCTTCTTAGCACGGACTGAATATTTAGTGGTTTAAAGAGAGAGAAAAATAAAAGGAAGAAGTCAATGCCTGTGGGACAAATACACACCTACAAATTACACACAGCCTCTGTCAGTGGGTAAATAAAGACAATGGTGCATTATAATTTGGTCTATTATCTCTTTCAGTG
This sequence comes from Hemitrygon akajei, assembly GCF_048418815.1. Classification (NCBI taxonomy): domain Eukaryota; kingdom Metazoa; phylum Chordata; class Chondrichthyes; order Myliobatiformes; family Dasyatidae; genus Hemitrygon; species Hemitrygon akajei. The sequence continues at coordinate 124,362,985 of NC_133130.1, read as the reverse complement.
GCCTTTGTTCTGCATGCAATACCCATAGTAAGCATTATGATTGGCCCAATTGCTATTCTGCCTTTAAAGGATTCCAACAATGGGCAGCCCATATCTCTTGCAATCCAAAGTACTGGAATGCAAGTGAAATAATGATTATGTCCAAAAAACAACAACTTATGTGCACTTAGTTGTGATTACTTGAAGTGAGAGGAGTGAAAGAGGTGCCAGAGGTTTCTGAGGACCTGGACAACTTCTTTGAGTTCATTTATGAAGCAGCTTAAATCTTCTGTCTCATGTCTGTTCTTTTCCCTTTCAAGGTTGCTGGGCTCAAACTGCGTTCTTCACTGACAGTGGGTTCTCGCTCTTCGGAAGTTGCCGAGCCGCCTGCATTTCGGGATCTCCAGGAGCAGCTTGTAAGATGTGCACGTTCCGGGTGCAGCCCTGTTGCATGACCCGATTTCCTGCCAATTGAAGCGTCACAGGAGATGGGAACATCGAGACAGCGGGCATGGCTGTTGGAGGCCTCTTTACTCTCTCTCTCTCTCTCTCTCTCTCGATGGTGAGAGAAAGTCTGCCGATTCTTGAATCCAGGAATTTGAAACTAGTGATGCTGTAGGCTGTAATATCGAAAGAGCAAGCTGTTGGCTCCCCTTTTGCTGTGGCAGGAATGATATCTCTTTCTCCCTCGATTGTGAGAGAGCGGGCCTATTGAGATGTCAAGGTGATGAGGTGGACAGTTGTTTTTGATAGACTCCAGACCATGGTCTCTCGGAGCTTGCAGTTGGCGTTCTAACATTTTCTGGCATTCACTCTTTGGTGTTTTTTTCTGTTTCGTGGATGTTTGTGAAGAGTAAGGATTTTAAGTTGTTTACTGTATCTATTCTCTGATATTAAATTAAACCATTAAACATGGTTCCTTTAACGTAGTAAGATTTCCGGCGTTTTCTGGAGTCATAGAGGTATAGTGCACTACAGCACAGAAACAGGCCCTTCAGCCTGTCTAGTCTGTGCCAAACCTTTAATCTGCCCAGTCCCATCGACATGCATCAGAATCATACCCCTCCCATCCATGTCCTCTTTATCTCATATTCTTGTTATTTATTGCTATTTCTTTTATTTACATTTGCACAGTTTGTTGTCTTCTGCACTCTGGTTGAACCTTCATTAATCCTATTTTGGTTACTATTTGATAGATTTGCTGAGTATGCCCACAGGAAAATGAATCTCAGGGTTGTATATGGTGATATACAGTATACGTCCTTTGATAATCAAATTTACTTTGAACTTACTTATCTAAATTTTCTCATTAATGTTGAAATGGACCCTGCACCAACCACTTGCGCTGGCAACTCATTCCACACTCTCACCACCCTTTCATTTCCCCTCATGTTCCCCTTAAACCTCACCTTTCACCCTCAACCCATGACCTCTAGTTGTAGTTCCACCCAGCCTCAGCAGAAAAAGCCTTCTTACATTTACCCTATCTATACTCTGCATAGTTTTGTAAACCTCAATCAAATCTCCTCTCAATCAAGATTTTCTCAATCAAGAGAACACCAAATTTCTTGGTGTTCACCTGACGGAGGATCTCACCTGGTCCCTCAACACCAGCTCCATAGCAAAGAAAGCCCAGCAGCATCTCTACTTTTTGTGAAGGCTGAGGAAAGCTCACCCCCCACCCCCCACCCTCCTCACATTCTACAGGGGTTGTATTGAGAGCATCCTGAGCAGCTGCATCACTGCCTGGTTTGGAAATTGCACCATCTCGGATTGCAAGACCATGCAGCGGATAGTGAGGTCAGCTGAGAAGATCATCGGGGTCTCTCTTCCTGCCATCACGGACATTTACACTACACGCTGCATCCACAAAGGAAACAGCATTATGAAGGACCCCACGCACCCCTCATACAATCTCTTCTCCCTCCTGCCGTCTGGGAAAAGGCTCCGAAGCATTCGGGCTCTCACGACCAGACTATGTAACAGTTCCTTCCCCCAAGCTATCAGACTCCTCAATACCCGAAGCCTGGACTGACACCTTGCCCTACTGTCCTGTTTATTATTTATTGTAATGCCTGCACTGGTTTTGTACACTTTATGCAGTCCAGTGTAGGTCTGTAGTTTAGTGTAGCTTTCTCTGTGTTTTTTTTTATTAGTTCAGTCTAGTTTTTTGTACTGTGTCATGTAGACCATGGTCCTGAAAAACATTGTCTCATTTTTACTATGCACTGTACCAGCAGTTATGGTCAAAATGACAATAAAAGTTGACTTGACTTGACTTTTATGAATTATAGATTTGATATTGCAATCCTATCTTCTTGGACAAGAAAGAGATACATAGGTATAAAAAACATATTCAGTAAATTTGATTGAGTATAAATAAATGGCTCTTTAATCCTATTACCTTCTGCAAGGTGATTTCTGGCCTGTTGAGTGACTCCGTGATTTTCTTGTGCACATACCTGACTTGTATTTATTGATTTATTGTGATACAGTGTGGGTTAGGCCCTCCCAGCGCTCCCAGTCACATCACAATGCACTGATTCAACCCCAGCCAAATCACAGGACATCACAATGACCAGTTAACAACTTTGCTGTATCTCAAAGTTCAAAGTAAATTTATTCTCAAAGTACATATATGTCACCATTTACAACCCTGAGATTCATTGTCTTGCGGGCATACTCATTAAATCTATAGAATAATACCATAACAGGATCAATGAAAGACTGCCCAAACAGGGTGTTTAACCAGTGTGCAGAAGACAACAAACTCTGCAAATACAAAAAGAAGAAATAATAAAAATAAATAAATAAGCAATAAATATCAAGAACATGAGATGAAGAGTCCTTGAAAGTGAGTCCATTGGATGTGGGAGCATTTCAGTGATGGGGTCGACCCGTGAACTGTGGGAGGAAACCAGAGTATCGAGAACATACAAACTCCTTACAGGCAGCAGCGAGAATTGAACCTGGCTCACTGGTTCTGTAGAGTATTGTGCTAACCACTATGCCACCATGCTGCCCAAATCACTGCTGCCATTCCCTGATATTTATTGACTTCTAGTTGAGCAAAGCCTTAATTTTAAAGTTCATAGCCATTGTTTCTCTTACCTTGGTAGAACTCCATAGCTCTGTGTTTCCCAACACTGGGCTAAACAAGGCAAAAAGTACTGTACAACAAATGACTAAAGGTTTAATAAGTGTCTGCCAAACAGCAGTTGCATAGAGAATCCACAGAGCTGCAGAATGCTACCAAGATACAGACAGCAAATAGCTATAAACTTTCAAATTGAGGCATTGCTGAACTAGAAGCCAATAAAAGTCAGGGAACATAGCAGTGATTTGTAAATCAGAGTTAAGAATGTGTGCAAAAAATCATGGAATTTCTCAGCAGATCAGAAATCACCTTGTAGATTTAAAAGCTATTTATTCATACTGCAATCAAATTTACTGTATATTTTTTATGCCTGTGTATCTCTTTCTTGCCCAACATAGAATTGCAATATCAAATCTGTAACTTATAGTATTGTATAGTATAGGAGCTCTATAAGTTGGCCCAGCTGTTTAAAAACTTTCTAAAATAGACCCACAATTCAACTGCTTCTAATTGCCAAATTAAAAAGATCAGGATGCTGGAGCTGGAGGCAAGGGACGGGCCAGTTCTGGTTGCTGCTCTGCAAGGTTTACTTGCCTCTGAGCTGAACTGACACTGTGGCCTGCTTTGGCTGCAGTGATGCCTAACTTCATGTCTGTGGACACACTTTCATAAAACTTCAGTCTGAATGTTATTTGCTTATTTTTACTGTTGCACTATTTGTTTTTTTTACTCTCTGAACACTGGGTGTTTGACGGTCTTCTCTTTTTAATGGGTTCTATTGAGTTTCTTTACTTTGTGTAAAGAGACAAATCTCAGTTATACTTTAACAATGAATGTACTTTGAACTTTGAAATTAGTTCTCTTTAAGTGCAAGTCACCTTTGCCTTTTGATAGTTTTCATTAGATCTGATCAAACACCTGTAGAATCTCATTTTTCTCTGGTTTTTCTGGAAGTTATTTTACAATGAGCACCTGGATTAGAAAGAACCATTGACCAGGAGTTCCGAACCATTTTTATGCCATAGGCCAATTAAGCATGAGCAGTTATTGCCCTACAACCATCAGGCTCCTGAATCAGTGTGGAAAACTTCACTCACCTCAACACCGAACGGATTCCACAACCTATGGACTTAAGGACTCTACAACTCATGTTCTCAATATTATTTATTTACTTATTTATTATTATTATTAGGAGGTTTTTTTGTATTTGTAGTTTGTCTTCTTTTGCGCATTGGTTGTTTATTAGCCTTTGTGTGTAAATTTTCATTGATTTTATTGTATTTCTTTGTTCTACTGTGAATCCTTACTGCCCATCACACCACTGGCATTTAGGGCAGCAATGAACGCCTTCCCCCCCATTTCTGTCTGTCCTTGGGCACACAGATGTAGAAAGATTCTTCATTGTTGTTTCTATAACAGTTTCGTTTGACTAGTCAGGGTTGTCGGCCCTGAGCTAAACCCCCAAACCTGGAGGACTGGTGGACGACGCTTAGTCTGGCCTCTGACCTTTGACCTATTTGGTATGGGTGACCCTACCGAGAGCCAAAGTATAAAGCTCTAACTCAACCCAACATATAACTGTCTGGGTCACTGAGGCACACAAACCTCCAAGCCACAACAACGTTCCAATGTGAATGTCCACAAGAAAATGAATCTTAGGCTAACGGTGGTTGTCCATTGTTGTCAACTTTGACAGGAAACTTTGGCAGGAGAGTTTTTAAAGTGGAAAAGTCCCTGCACTGGGGAAATTCCACTCCCCCAGCCTCAGAAGTCCAGGTCTAGTGGTACGAACAAGCATCACAAGCTGGGGTCTTCCTTGGTTGCAGTGGATGACCATGACTTCTTTTATGGCATATATGTAATTTGATAATACATTTGCTTTGAACTTCGATCTTTGGATATTTGTGTTTTTGATAGCCCAAACTTTGTGGTGAAGTAATCATAACTAATCAATTGTCAATAATCAAAGGAGAAAGTTGTGGCCAATAAGAGATCATACAGGAAATTAACTCACACAGGCAAAGAACGACACATAACTTATTAAAAATATTTTGTTATTGTAACTTACAGTAATTTTTAAAAGTGTATTGCACCATAAAGCCGCCAGAAAGAGCAAAATTTCATGACAATCGACCCGATTCTGATTGCGATTCATGGCTCTTTAACAAGGAAGATGATGATGTCAAATATGAAAGAAGTGTGATATAGCTGAGAAATTGTATAGATTAAAAATTGATTCTGGACAGTAGTTTTACAAGTCTGGTTGGCTCAATCTCTGTGCAGATTATAGTAACCCAGGACTGCAGTCGTGCATCTACTTACCAATTTAATGCCATCCCCAACAACAGCACCTCTATTTTGGGGTCTGTATATAACTTGCATGGGTGGACGTCCGTCTCTACCAAAGGAAGTGTAAGGCTGTCTTTCCCTCCTCAAGCCACTCCCACCCCACCCACCGTTCAGAGTTATGTAAAGCCATGGGAGCAGCTGATGCTTATCACAAGTGCTGGTTATGTGACCACTGACATCAGGCAGACAATCTCTGAAGAGTATTGATAATGGCTGAGGGATCAGCCATCTTGTAAAGACACTACCCAGAAGAAGGTAATGGCAAATCATTTCTGTGGACAAATTTGCCAAGAACAATCATGGTCATGGAAAGACCATGATCGCCGAAGTCAGATTTAATATCACTGCCATCTGTCGTGAAATTTGTTGAGTTTACGGCAGCAGTACAATGAAATGCATAATATTAGAGAGAAAAAATATGAATTACTGTGTGCATTTCTCTCTCTCTCTCTCTCTCTCTCTCTATATATATATATATATATATATATATATAAAATAGTTAAATGAGTAGTGCAAAAATAGAAATAAAAAAGTAGTGAGGTAGTGTTCATGGGTTCAATGTCCATTCTGAAATCGGATGGCTGAAGGGAAGAAGCTGTTCCTGAATCATCGAGTGTGTGTCCTTATGTTTCTGCATCTCTTTCCTGATTGTGGTAATGAGAACAAGGCATGATCTGGGTGTTGGGGGTCCTTAATGATGGATGTTGCCTTTTTGAGGTATCACTCCTGGAAGATGTCCTGGATACTGCAGAGACTGGTGCCCATGATGGAGCTGACTGAGTTTACAACTCTCTCTAGCTTACATCGATCCTGTGCAGTTGCCCCCACCCCACATCAGACAGTGTCACAGCCAATTAGACTGCTCTCTACAGCTGTAGAAATTTGTGGGTGTCCTTGGTGACATACCACATCTCCTCAAACTGCCAATGAAATATAGCCACTGTCGTGCTTTCTTTGTAACTGCATCGATATGTTATGATGATGATGATGATATAACTTCTCCAGCTTTTCGCATTTCTTAGCTCTACCCATGCAGATTCCCCATCACCTCAACTAACATCCTTCCTCCTTCTTGCTTAATCTCATTTATAACTGATAACGTTATCACGTTTTTTTTCCTTTTTGCATGTCATACATGTCCCTCTTCAACTTCTCTGCAACTTATACTAACTTTTTTTCCTTCTTAATTCTAATGAATAATATTCGGCTTGAAATGTTAAAACTGTTTGTTGCAGGAGCATCAACTCATATTCCATCTGGGTAGCCTCCAACCTGATGGTTTCACCGAGAACCTGCACCTTGTACTCGTTCCCCTTTCCCCACCTTCCTATTCTGATTCTTCCCCCTTCCTTTCCAGTCCTGATGAAGGGTCTCAGAACGTAATGTTGACTGCCTATTCCACTGCATAGATGCTGCCTGACCTGCTGAGTTCCTCCAGCATTTTGTGTGTGTTGCTTTAGATTTCCAGTATAGTTTGTTGCTTGATCTTTTGGGTGCTTTCAGGATCTTCTGTTCATTTTTAACTATTTCAACTTGAGAGCTTTGGTGCATCCCACACTTTCCCAGTGGTTCTACAACAAAACATAACTGCAGGCATTCTGGGTAATTTATTTTATAAAAGGAGGCAAAGATTCCAAGTATATTCATTATCCAAGTATGTATGCAGTATTCAACCCTGAGATTCAGCTTCTCCACAGACAGCCACAAAACAAAGAAACACCAAGGGACACGTTCTAAAGAATCATCAAATACCCAATGTGCAAAAAAAAAGTGAACAAATTTTGCAAATGGCAAAAAAGTGAAAAACACAAATTAAAACACTAAACCACAGAATCATTGAAACAGTTTAGGAATATTCAGTTTGGTCCAGTTCAGTTCAATTTAGCGCTGAGTCATTCATTGACTGCAGGCCGCAGAGCCAGTCAAAATCACATAAAATAGCAGTAAAGAAAGTAACCAGAAATACATCAGAACATGAACAGCAGAGTCCAATCCACAAACTGCGTTGATCAAACCTAATACAGAGGTGAAAGATTATATACAGGTAATGATCAAATCCACAGAATGCTGGAGTAACTGAGCAGGTCAGGTAGCATCTATAGAAATGAATGTTTTGGGCTGACACCCTTCTTCTGGACTGAGAAGGAAGAGGGAAGATGCCAGAAGAAAAAGGTAGTGAAAGGGAAAGAAGGCTAGCTGGAAGGTGATAGGTGAAGCCAGGTGGGTAGGAAAGGTAAAGGACTGGAGAATAATGAATCTGATAGGAGAGGAGAGTGGACCAAGGGAAGGAGGAGAGGATCCAGGAGGAGCTGATAGGCAGCTGAGGAGAAGTAAAATGTCAGAATGGGGAATAGAGGAAGGGAAAGGGATTTTTTTTTCCCTGGAAAGAGAAATCAATATTCCTGCCATTAGGTTGGAGGCTACCCAAATGGAATATAAGGTTTTGCTCCTCCATCCTGAGGGGGCCTCCCCTTGGCACAAGAGGAGTCCATGGACAAACATGTTGGAACACTATCAGATACACTAATTCAAATTAAACAAGTTAGGATACAATCAATGGAATGCCAGTTTATCACACTCAAAACCCATGGCGTGGAACAATAAGATAAGAGTGCTTGACTAATCTATTGGAGTTTTTCGAGGATGTAACCAGGAAGTTAGACAAGGGAGATCCAGTGGATGTAGTGTACCTCGATTTTCAGAAGGCATTTGATAAGGTCCCACATAGGAGATTGGTGGGTAAAATCAGAGCTCATGGCATTGGGGGGAAGATATTGACATGGATAGAAAACTGGTTGGCAGATAGAAAGCAAAGGGTAGCGGTGAATGGGTGTTTCTCGGAATGGCAGGTGGTGACTAGTGGGGTGCCACAGGGCTCGGTATTGGGACCACAGTTGTTTACGATTTACATCAATGATTTAGATGAAGGCATTGAGAATAACATCAGCAAGTTTGCTGATGATACTAAGCTGGGTGGCAGTGTGACATGTGATGAGTATGTTAGGAGAATTCAGGGTGACTTGGATAGGTTGAGTGAGTGGGCAGATACTTGGCAGATGACGTTTAATGTGAATAAGTGTGAGGTTATCCACTTTGGGAGTAAGAACAGGAAGGCAGATTATTCTCTGAACAGTGTAGAGTTAGGTAAGGGAGAAATACAAAGAGATCTAGGAGTCCTTGTTCATCAGTCACTGAAGGTGAATGAGCAAGTGCAGCAGGCAGTGAAGAAGGCTAATGGAATGTTGGCCTTTATTACAAAGGGAATTGAGTACAAGAGCAAGGAAATCCTTTTGCATTTGTACAGGGCCCTGGTGAGACCACACCTGGAGTATTGTGTACAGTTTTGGTCTCCAGGGTTAAGGAAGGACATCCTGGCTGTAGAGGAAGTGCAGTGTAGATTCACAAGGTTAATTCCTGGGATGTCCGGACTGTCTTACGCAGAGAGGTTAGAGAGACTGGGCTTGTACACGCTGGAATTAAGGAGATTGAGAGGGGATCTGATTGCAACATATAAGATTATTAAGGGATTGGACAAGATAGAGGCAGGAAATATGTTCCAGATGCTGGGAGAGTCCAGTACCAGAGGGCATGGTTTGAGAATAAGGGGTAGGTCATTTAGGACAGAGTTAAGGAAAAACAACTTCTCCCAGAGAGTTGTGGGGGTCTGGAATGCACTGCCTCAGAAGGCAGTGGAGGCCAATTCTCTGGATGCTTTCAAGAAGGAGCTAGATAGGTATCTTATGGATAGGGGAATCAAGGGATATGGGGACAAGGCAGGAACCGGGTATTGATAGTAGATGATCAGCCATGATCTCAGAATGGTGGTGCAGGCTCGAAGGGCCAAATGGTCTACTTCTGCACCTATTGTCTATTGTCTATTGATGAGTCTTTGTGTTAAATGAAGAGAGAACAATTCTGTCTCCACACACCCTGGCTTCTCTCTAGTGTTGTTTACTAAGCACTTGACAACATTGCATCCATTTCCCCAACTTCTCACCTACTCTTTTCCAGGACTGAGTAAGGTCAGAATTACCCTGGTCCTCCCCTTCCAGTCCATCAGCCCTCGGATTCAACAGATTTGAATTACTGCCCATTACACCGCTAGCGTTCAGGGCAGCAATGAAGATCCTCCATCTCTGGCGGTGTTCAGGGCTTCCTTCATCATGTCAGTAGCTTCCTCTCAGTTCTCACTACTGTCAGTCATGTAAGTCCTGGATGGAGATTCAGGAATACTGCTGCACTCAGATGTAGAAAGATTCTTCATTGCTGTTTCTGTAACAATTGTTTTTTGACCAGTCAGGGTTGTTAGCCCTGAGCTGAACCTCCGAACCTGGGAGACCAGTGGACCACTCTTCGTCTGTCTCCTACCCTTTGACCTGTTTGGCATGGGTGACCCTACCAAGAGCCAAAGCATAAAGCCCTGACTCCAGTCCATCAGCCCTCGGATTCAACAGATTTGAATTACATTACATTGTAATGGGACAAGGCAGGAATTACACCATTACACAATTACAATTACAATTACACAATTACACCATTACACCATTACGGAATCCCATTACACCGCTGGCGTTCAGGGCAGCAATGAAGATCCTCCATCATCATGTCATTGAGGCACACAAGCCTCCAAACCCTAATTCAAGGTTGTGATATAAAATATTATAATCCACAAATTTTACCACCTAAGTGTTTTCAGCTCTTGAAAGGCCAGATACATCTTTCCCTCTCATCCCCTTTTTGCATTTCACACGGTCTGTTCACTTTACGACCTCCTGGTCCAATATACCATGCCCCTAGTAAACAATGACCAATTCAGTGGATTGCATTCACTGCCAACATTGTGGTTACATTTACATTGGAGACACAAAACATTTTTTGGAGATTGTGTTGCAGTGCAATTGCATACAGTCCATATTAGCAACACCGAGCATCCAATTGCCCACCACTTTAACTCCACATCACACCCCAACACTTTAATTCATTGAAAGGGCTGTCACAGGTTGATAGGCCGCACATTGGCCTTCATAAATCAAGGTATTGAGAACAGGAGATGGGATGTTATGTTGAAGTTATGTAAGAACATAAAAAATAGGAGCAGGAGTAGGCCATCTGGCCTGTCGAGCCTGCTCCACCATTCATTAAGATCATGACTGATCTGGCCATGGACTCATCCCCCACCTACATGCCTTTTCCCCATAACCCTTAATTCACCTATAAGACGTTGTTGAGGCCTAATTTGGAGTATTGTGTGCAATTTTGGTCACCTACCCACAGGAAAATATCAGTAAGTTTTAAAAAATGCAGAGAAAATTTACAAGGATGTTGCCGAGACTGGAGGGCCTGAGTTATAGGGAAAGATTGAATAGGTTAGGACTTCATTCTCTGCAGCATTGCAGAATGAGGGGAGATTTGATATATACAAAATTATAAGGGGTATAGACAGAGTAAATGCAAGCAGGCTTTACCCACTGAGTACTACAACTAGAGGTCATGGGTTAAGGGTGAAAGATGAAAAGTTTAAGGGGAACATGAGGGGAAACTTCTTCACTCAGAGGGTGGTGAGAGTGTGGAATGAGCTGCCTACACAAATGGCACAAGTGAGCTTGATTTCAATGTTTAAGAGATGTTTGGATAGATATATGGATGGTAGGGTTATGATCCCAGTGCAGGTCGATGGGAGTAGACAGTTAAAATAGCTCAGCGTGGACTAGATGGGCTGAAGTGCCTGTTTCTGTGCTGCACTTTTCTATGACTTTATGCCTTATTAGTATGCAGTCCTCTGAAGTGATGCAATGGGGTCAACGTAAATTTAATTAACAGGTTCGGGGTTCAGCTCAGGGCTAACAACCCTGACTGGTAGCAATGAGGAATCCTTCTACATCTGAGTGTGACGATATTCCTGAGTCTCTATCTGGATTTGCATGACTGACAGAAGTGTAAATCAAGAGGAAGCTACTATCATGATGAAGGAAGCCCTGAACACCACCAGAGATGGTGGACCTTCATTGCTGCCCTAAATGCCAGCGGTGTTACGGGCAGTAAGTAAATAAGGAACAACACCTCATCTTTCATACGGGCACATTCTGAACTTGCTATTCACTTCTGTAAGCAATTTGATTTCTCAGACTATATCAGTCATCTATCTGTGATATTGACCCAATATTTTGTTTCTTCCCCACTGGGAGTAGGTACAAAAGCCTGAAGGCCCACACTCAATGATTCAAAAAGTTTCTTCCCCTCTGCCACCCGATTTCCTAACTGTCCATGATGTGGATATGATAGGGTCTTTTAAGAGTCTTTTAGATAAGTACATGGAGCTTAGTAAAATAGAGGGCTATGGGTAAGCCCAGTAATTTCTAAGGTTCACCACAACTTTGTGGGCTGAAGGGCCTGTATTGAGCTGTAGGATTTCTATGTTTGTATGATAACTATTTTCTTACTTCTTATACTATTTTCTTAGTTTTGCACTATTTATTTATAATATGTGTATGACTTTGTAAGATACTGCTGCTGCAGAACAGCAAATTTCATCTCATATGAGGCCATCCCCGTTGGTCAGGGTCGACTACGAAAGTTGCATCCTGGCTGTCTACGTGATGCTAGATTTGCTGAGTATTCCTGCAGTAAAATAAATCACAGGGTTGTATATTGTGACATACGTACTTTGATAATAGAATTTACTTGAATTACCTCATCCTCCGAGAATGCCTACATTTCCCAGTAGGCGCGGCGGCAGCAGCCGGAAGCTGGAACCAGAGCGCGCTTGCACAGACCGTATTGCCGCCGTCGGTGGACATGATGTGACGTGCGTACTTCGGTTGAGAGACGGTCATCGAGCGTGCGTGCTGACACCGTGGTTGCCTTGGTAACGAGGGCGGAGCCTACATGCTGGTGCGGGCCCGGTGAGCTGGGGTCTCGGTGGGAAGGGGGGATCTCAGAGTACGGGCGGCGTGACTGGAATGGGGAGGGTTACCTTCCTGCACGGGAGTGGAGAGGAGGGGCTCCCTCACTCCACTGGGAGGGAATGGGAGATCCCTCACTCATTTCACTTGGAGGGATCCCTCATTCCATTGGGGACTAGACTCAAAGAGTTGTTCAGGCCCTTCAACCCAACGCTTTTGTGGTGACCATTGATTCTATTGTATTTCTTTGTTCCACTGTGAATGCCTGTAAGGCAATGAATCTCAGGGTAGTATATGGTTACAAATACTTTTTTAATACTAAGATGATAATAAATTTACTTTGAAGTGTCTATAAGAGGTGGTCCCATTTGCCTGTGTTTGACCTTTATCCCTCTACGAAACCTTTCTATCCATGTATTTGTCTAATGTCTTTTGAATGTCATAATTGTACCGTCCTCTAGCAGGGGTTCCCAACTTGGGTCCATGGATCGCTTGGTTAATGGCATTGGTCCATGACATAAAAAAGGTTTGGAACCCTGTCCTAGAGTCTCCTCATGGCAGCTTGTTCCACATACCCACCATCAAAATCAGGTTTAATATCACCAGTATATAGTGTGATATTTGTTGTTATAGGGCAGCAGTATGTTGTATTACAGTCAGTATATATTTTACAGACAGACGTACTTTATTGATCCCAAGGGAAATTGGGTTTCATTACAGCCGCACCAAGAATTATGAAGAAATATAGCAATATAAAGCCATAAATAAATAAATAATAATAAGTTAATCGTGCCAAGTGGAAATAAGTCCAGGACCACCCTTATTGGCTCAGGGTGTCTGACACTCCGAAGGAGGAGTTGTAAAGTTTGATGGCCTCAGGTAGGAATGACTTCCTATGACACTCAGTGTTGCATCTCGGTGGAATGAGTCTCTGGCTGAATGTGCTCTTGTGCCTAACCAGTACATTATGGAGTGAATGGGAGTTATTGTCCAAGATGGCATGCAACTTGGACAGCATCTTCTTTTCAGACACCACCGTCAGAGAGTCCAGGTACACCCCCACAACATCACTGGCCTTATGAATGAGTTTGTTGATTCTGTTGGTGTCTGCTACCCTCAGCCTGCTGCCCCAGCACACAACAGCAAACATGATAGCACTGGCCACCACAGCCTCATAGAACATCCTCAGCATCGTCCGGCAGATGATAAAGGACCTCAGTCTCCTCAGGAAATAGAGATGGCTCTGACCCTTCTTGTAGACAACCTCAGTGTTCTTTGACCAGTCCAGTTTATTGTCCATTGGTATCCCCAGGTATTTGTAATCCTCCACTATGTCCACACTGACCCCTTGGATGGAAACAAGGGTCACCGGTGCCTTAGCCCTCCTCAGGTCCACCACCAGCTCCTTAGTCTTTTTCACATTAAGCTGCAGATGAATCTGCTTGCACCATGTGACAAAGTTTCCCACCGTAGCCCTGTACTCAGCCTCATCTCCCTTGCTGATGCATCCAACTATGGCAGAGTCTTCAGAAAACTTCTGAAGATGGCAAGACTCTGTGTTGTAGTTGAAGTCCAAGGTGTAGATGGTGAAGAGAAAGGGAGACAGGACAGTTCCCTGTGGAGCCCCAGTGCTGCTGACCACTCTGTCTGACACACAGTGTTGCAAGTGCACGTACTGTGGTCTGCCAGTCAGGTAATCAATAATCCATGACACCAGGGAAGCATCCACTTGCATCACTGTCAACTTCTCACCCAGCAGAGCAGGGCGGATGGTGTTGAACGCACTGCAGAAGTCAAAAAACATGACCCTCACAGTGCTCGCCGGCTTGTCCAGGTGGGCGTAGACACGGTTCAACAGATAGACGATGGCATCCTCAACTCCTAGTCGGGGCTGATAGGCGAACTGGAGGGGGTCTAAGTGTAGCCTAACCATAGGCCGGAGCTGCTCTAGAACAAGTCTCTCCAGGGTCTTCATGATATGGGAGGTCAATGCAACCGTTCTGTCGTCATTGGAGCCACTGGGGCGCGGCATCTTCAGTGCAGGAATGAGGCAGGACGTCTTCCAGAGCACAGGAACCCTCTGGAGACTCAGGCTCAGGTTGAAGACATGGTGCAGTACTCCACATAGCTGGGGGGCACAGGCTTTGAGCACCCAGAGGCTGACACCATCCGGGCCTGCAGCCTTGCTTGGATGGAGATGTTTCAGCTGTCTTCTCACCTGTTCAGCTGTGAAGCCCACCGTGGTGGTTTCAGGTGAGGGAGGGGTGTAGTCACGAGAGCAGGGTGGGGGGCTGTGAGGAGGGGTAGGAGGGGAGAGTGGAGTATGTTGGTTGGGGGCCGACAACAGATGAATCATGTGGGGGATGATTAAAAAGTTAAATAGCGCAAAAAGAGAAAAAAAGTAGTGAGGTAGTGTTCATGGGTTCAGTGTCCATTCAGGAATCGGTTGGCAGTGGGGAAAAAGCTGTTCCTGAATCACTGAGTGTGTGCCTTCAGGCTTATGTACCTCCTCCTTATTGCTAACAATGAGTACAAGGCATGTTTCTATATCCTGGGTTTCTATGTTTCTATATCCTGGGGACTTAATGATGGAGACCACCATTTTGAGGTATTGCTCCTTGAAAATGTCCTGGATGCTGGGGAGCATTTTTCTATGTGGAAAAAGTCGCTCCTTGGGTCTTTAGTAAATATTTCTTCTCTTACCTCTAGTTTTACACTATTCTACCCTGCGGAGAAAGTACTGCAGACATTCTCCTTATCTACACCCTTCTTGATTTTGTATTACCTCAGAAGGTCACCAGGAGCCTCCCACGTTCCAGAAAGAGGTTTCCTAGCCTCTCCAACCTCCTTATAACTCAAACCTTGCATCCTTCTGTGTATGGAGTTCAAAAGAATCAATAACGTAAATCATAGAAGACTACAACACAGTAACAGGCCCTTTGGTCCATGCCGATCTGTTTCCTACCTAGATCCATTGACCTGCACCTATCCAAATCACTCTTAAGCATTGAAATCGAACCTGCATTCACCACTTCCATTGGCAGCTCGTTCCACACTCTGAATGAAGAAGTTCCCCCTCAGGCTCCTCTTAAATATTTCAAAGTTCACCCTAACCTATGACCTTCAGATCTATCTCACCTACCATAGTCGGAAAGGCCCTCTTCCATTTACCCTATCAATAATTTTGTATACCTCTATCAAATCTCCTCTTAATCTTCTTTATTCCAAGGGAATAATGTCCTAACCTATTCAACCTTTCCATGTAGCTCAGGTCCTCCAAGTCCCTGCAACGTCCTTGTAAATTATTTATGCACTCTTTCAATCTTATTTATATCTTTCCTGTAGGTAGGTGACCAAAACTGCATATAGTACTCCAAATTAGCCCTCATCAAGGTCTTATACAGCTTCAGTATAACATCCCAACTCCTGAAGATTGTTTAATTCAAGATTGGAGATAGTTTAATGTCATTTCCTGTATACAAGTGTAAAAGAGAACAAAAAGTTACTCTGGATCTGATGCAGTACCAAAAAATCCACAGAGCTAATGAACACAATAATAATAAAGCACAATAAATATAAAAACATAAGGTAGCTTATCTTAGCAATCCATAATCCATCATCAGGGACCCTCACCACCCAGGACATGCTCTCTCTCACTGCTGCCATCAGGGAGAAGGTACAGGAGTCACAACACTGGGTTCAGGAACAGCTATTACCCTTCAACATCGGGTTCTTGAACTAGAGGGAACAGCTTCAGTCATCTTCACTATCCCATCACTGAACTGTCCCACAACCTACAGACTCACTTTCAAGGACATTTCACCTCATGTTCTCGACGTTTATGTATTTATTATTATTTTTTCTTTCTTTTTGTACTTGCACAGTGTGTTCTCTTTTGCACACCTCAGATCCACCTCATTAGTGCGGTCTTTTATTGATTGTATTATGGTTATTGGATTTATTGAGTATGCCCGCAAAAAATGAATATCAGAGTTGTATATGGTGACGTATATGTACTTTGATAATATATTTACTTTGAACTTTATATACAGTACTTTGCAAAAGTCTTAAGATCGTGGTGCATTCAATTTCCCTCTCAACCCTCCCTAATAAATCTATCTGTTTGAATAGATTCTTGATTAGAAAGTCTGCCAAAGGTGAAAGGGAGAAGCAGGAGAATGGGGTTGAGAGGGAAATTGAATGAAGCATGATTGCATCATGAAGCAGACTTGATGGGCTGAATGGCTAATTACGATCATAAGACATAGGAGCTGAATTAGGCCATTTGGCCCATCAAGACTGCTCCACCATTCCATCAGGGCTGATTTATTATCCCTCTCAATCCTATTCTCCTGCCTTCTCCCCATAACCCTTGATACCCTTATAATCAAGAACCTCCACAGGTATCTGTGGCAATGAATTTCACAGATTCACCACCCTCTGGCTAAATAAACTCATCCTCATCTCTGTTCTAAAAGGATGAGGCTCGATTCTGAGTCTGTGCCTTCTGGTCCATGACTCTCCCTCTACAGGAAACATCTTCTCCATGTCCACTCCATTCAGGCCTTTCAGTATTTGTTAAATTTCAATAGGATCTCCTCTCATTCTTCTAAAAACTCCAGTGAGTACAGGGCCAGAGCCTTCAAATGCTCCTCAAATGTTAACCCTTTCATTCCTGGGATCATTCCTATGAATCTCATAATTCTACTCCTCTGACTTATGGTGAGATATTAAAGAAAGCCTTTCTACTCAGACAGAAAACATCCTTGGGTGGTATTTTAAAGCAGAGCAGGGGAACTATCCCAGGTGTTGCCAGCAATATCTAGCTCAGAACAAACATGACAGAAATGAAATACTTCAGTAAGCCCTTGAGTGTTGTGCTTCCTACATTACAGATGTGACTGTAATTCCAAAAACCTCTCATTTGACTGAGGTGGTAAAAGTGAGGTTGTACAATCATACAAGTTCCTCTGTTTATCTTTCTTTAAGTGCTGTACTTACAAAGGCCATAAACCCAAGAGCTTCTGCAGATGCTGGAAATCCAGACAACCACTCACAGAAAATGTTGGAAGAACTCAGCATCTATGGAAATGAATAAACAATAGACAATAGACAATAGGTGCAGAAGTAGACCATTTGGCCCTTTGAGCCTGCACCGCCATTTTGAGATCATGGCTGATCAATTACTATCAATACCTGGTTCCTGCCTTGTCCCCATATCCCTTGATTCCCCTATCCATAAGATACCTATCTAGCTCCTTCTTGAAAGTATCCAGAGAATTGGCCTCCACTGCCTTCCGAGGCAGTGCATTCCAGACCCCCACAACTCTCTGGGAGAAGTTCTTTTTCCTTAACTCTGTCCTAAATGACCTACCCCTTATTCTCAAACCATGCCCTCTGGTACTGGACTCTCCCAGCATCTGGAACACATTTCCTGCCTCTATCTTGTCCAATCCCTTAATAATCTTATATGTTTCAATCAGATCCCCTCTCAATCTCCTTAATTCCAGCGTGTACAAGCCCAGTCTCTCTAACCTCTCTGCGTAAGACAGTCCAGACATCCCAGGAATTAACCTTGTGAATCTACGCTGCACTTCCTCTACAGCCAGGATGTCCTTCCTTAACCCTGGAGACCAAAACTGTACACAATACTCCAGGTGTGGTCTCACCAGGGCTCTGTACAAATGCAAGAGGATTTCCTTGCTCTTGTACTCAATTCCCTTTGTAATAAAGGCCAACATTCCATTAGCCTTCTTCACTGCCTGCTGCACTTGCTCATTCACCTTCAGTGACTGATGAACAAGGACTCCTAGATCTCTTTGTATTTCTCTCTTACCCGACTCTACACCGTTCAGATAATAATCTGCCTTCCTGTTCTTACTCCCAAAGTGGATAACCTCACACTTATTCACATTAAACGCCATCTGCCAAGTATCTGCCCACTCACCCAGCCTATCCAAGTCACCCTGAATTCTCCTAACATCCTCATCACATGTCACACTGCCACCCAGCTTAGTATCATCAGCAAATTTGCTGATGTTATTTTCTATGCCTTCATCCAAATCGTTAACGTAAATGGTAAACAGCTGTGGTCCCAATACCCAGCCCTGTGGCACCCCACTAGTCACCACCTGCAATTCCGAGAAACACCCATTCACCGCTACCCTTTGCTTTCTATCTGCCAACCAGTTTTCTATCCATGTCAATGCCTTCCCCCCGATGACCTGAGCTTTGATTTTACCCACCAATCTTCTATGTGGGACCTTATCAAATGCCTTCTGAAAATCGAGGTACACTACATCCACTGGATCTCCCCCGTCTAACCTCCTGGTTACATCCTCGAAAAACTCCAACAGATTAGTCAAGCATGATTTACCCTTGGTAAATCCATGCTGGCTCGGCCCAATCCTATCACTGCTATCTAGATATGCCACTATTTCATCCTTAATAATGGACTCTAGCATCTTTCCCACCACCGATGTCAGGCTGACAGGTCGATAGTTCTCTGTTTTCTCCCTCCCTCCTTTCTTAAAAAGTGGGATAACATTAGCCATTCTCCAATCCTCAGGAACTGATCCTGAATCTAAGGAACATTGGAAAATGATTACCAATGCATCCGCAATTTCCAGGGCCACCTCCTTTAGTACCCTAGGGTGCAGACCATCGGGACCTGGGGATTTGTCAGCCTTCAGTCCCATCAGTCTTCTCATCACCGTTTCCTTCAGAATGTCAATCTGTTTCATTTCCTCTGTTACCCTATGTCCTTGGCCCATCCATACATCTGGGAGATTGCTTGTGTCTTCCTTAGTGAAAACAGATCTAAAGTACTCATTAAATTCTTCTGCCATTTCTCTGTTTCCCATAACAATTTCACCCAATTCATTCTTCAAGGGCCCAACATTGTTCTTAACTATCTTCTTTCTCTTCACATACCTAAAAAAGCTTTTGCTATCTTCCTTTATATTCCTGGCTAGCTTGCGTTCGTACCTCATTTTTTCTCTCCGTATTGTCTTTTTAGTTAAGTTCTGTTGTTCCTTAAAAACTTCCCAATCATCTGTCCTCGCACTCACCTTAGCTCTGTCATATTTCCTTTTTTTTAATGCTATGCAATCTCTGACTTCCTTTGTCAACCACTGTGGCCCCTTTCCCCCCTTTGAATCCTTCCTTCTCTGGGGGATGAACTGATTTTGCACCTTGTGCATTATTCCCAAGAATACCTGCCATTGCTGTTCCACTGTCTTTTCTGCTAGGCTATCCGTCCAGTCAACACTTTGGGCCTAGATCGAAAAGAAGGGGGAAGATGCCAGAATAAAAAGGTGGTTGGAGGGAGTGGAAGGAGGATAGCTCAAAGGTGATAGCAGAAGTCAGATGAATGGGAAAGGTAAAGGGCTGGAGGGGAAGGAATCTAATAGGAATGGAGAGTGGACCATGGGAGAAAGGGAAAGAGAAGGGGGCCCAGGGGGAGGTGATTGGCAGGTGAGAAAAAGTAAGAGGCTAAATTGGAGAATAGAAGAGGTGATGGGGAGGAGTGATGCTGCCTTTCGAATGTTGAAAGGCCTCGATAGAGTGGATGTGGAGAGGAGTGGTGAGGGAATGTATAACCAGATGAATCAGACTCAGAATAGAGGGTTGTCCTTTTAGAGCGGAGATGAGAAGGAATTTATTTCGCCTGAGAGTGGAGAATCTGTAGAACAGGTGGCTGTGGAGGCCTTGGGTATATTTAAGGCAGAGGTCAATAGATTCTTGATTAGTCAGGGCATGAAGGGATTGGGGCAGAGAGTGAAAATGGATCAACCATGATGAAGTGGTGGAGCAGACTCGATGGGCCAAATGGCCTAATTCTGCTCCTATATCTTATGGTGTTATTAAATAACCATACCGTACTTCTGATTTTGATGATGTAAGTGAAGCTCTTCACTAGGCGGTTGAAGTTTTTATTCCTTTCAGCTCGCAACTGAGTGCCAACATGCTAGTGTAACTAATCCTTTTAGAATGTAAGATTAAGCACTAGTGAGTATGCCTTAATAGGGGAATTGGGTTTTGAGGTGATGACACTAACACAATTCTGTTTCTCTGTGCCCACATAAGATCAGGAACCTATGGTGGTGTTCTCTGTCAATTTTGTTGTGTGACATTGGGTGGCCTGGTGGAGATAACATCTCCTTCCTTCTGCTAGCCTGGTGTAAGGGGTCCTTTCCTTCTGTTAGCTTGCAAGTCACCCTTGGATAAGGTATAGCATCTGCTTAGCAACCCCCCCTCACCCCACTGCCGATCAGGGTCACGTGAAGCCATGGGAGCAGTTGGTGAATGGTCATATGAGCAGCTGGTACATATCACAAGCCCTGGCTATGCGACCACAGACGCCAGGCAGACAATCTCTGAAGAGTATTGATGATGGATGGGGTCACCTGTCCTGTCAAGATGCTGCCCAGAAGAAGGCAATGGCAAACCATGTCTGTAGAAAAATTTGCCAAGAACAATCATGGCCACGGAAAGAGCAACAGTGTGAAGGGGGTCTTCCCCACAGACAACAATCCCTCACGTGGTAGACAGATTAAAGGCATATATAAGACCATGATTACCCATGTCATACAACATTGCACATAATGATGATGATGATGACATTAGTAATCATTCAGGTTAAATTTTAGGTCAGTGAGCACCAACCACCTTTTTTTGCAGTGATAGGAAAAAATATATTTCAAAGTTCGAAGTACATTTATTATCAAAGTATGTATATGTAAAACATAGAACATAGAAGAGTACAACACAGGAAGAGGCCATTTGGCCCACAATGTTGTGCCTAACCAACTAGAAAGCAAATCTAATCCCTCCTACCTACACCATGTCCATATCTCTCCATCTTCCTCACATCCATGTGCCTATCCAAACATCTCTTAAAAAGCCTCTAATGTATTTGCCTCTACCACCATACCAGGCTGCACATTCCAGGCATCCACCACTCTCTGAGTAAAAAACTTAACCTTCACATTCCCCTTGAACCTACCCCCTCTCATGTTCAATGCATGCACTCTGGTGTTAGGCATTTCTACCCTGGGAAACAGATACTCTGTCTACTGTATCTGTCCCTCTCATTATCGTATAAACCTCTATCAGATCTTGCCTGTCCAGAGAAAACAACCCAAGTTTGTCTAGCCTCTTGTGATAGCACGTGCTAAACCTCCTTCAATAACCTGCAGTAAATCCCATCAGGCCCTGGGGACTTATCCACCTTAGAACTCATTAGGAGGCCCAACACTTCCTCCTCCTAGACCTCTAATTGCCCTAACATATTTATACATTCAGCACTGATCTCCTAGTCCTCCACATCCTTTTTGTTGGTAAATACTGAAGGAACGTTCTCATTAAGTACCTCATTCACATTCTCTGCATCCAAGCAAATGTTCCCCCCCCCCCCCCCATCCTTGAGTAGTCCTACCCTCTCCCTAGTTATCTCTTGATATAGAATGCCTTGGGACTCATCATTATCTACTGTACGTTATACAACCTTGTGATTCATCTCCTAGCAGGGAGCCAGGAAACAAAGAAACCCAAAAAAAAAACCCCATAAAGAAGACAGTCAAATACCCAATGTGCAGACAAAAAAATCAGGCCTCCACGCTGCCTGTGACAGAAGTTGACAGATTCTTGATTTTTCAGGGCATGAAGGGATACGGGGAGAAGGCAGGAGATTAGGGCTGAGAGGGATATTGGATCAGCCATGATGAAATGGTGGAGCAGACTTGATAGGCCAGATGGCCTAATTCTGCTCTTTTATCATATGGTTTATCATAAATCATGCAAACAATAAACACAAGTGAGTAGCATTCTGAACTGAAGTCCACAAAAAGAGTCCGTACACAGACCTTTAGTTCAGCACAAAGAGGAGCAGTGAGCTGAACCGGCCCATCCCACACCTTGGCTCAGACCACAATACCCTGACCTTTTCAATTTGGCCTGGTGCCAAAATTGTGGTCCAAACATGGAGTTCAGTCTCTTTGATCTGCTCTGGGGGCCTGTACCCTGCCGCCTTGAGTCAGTCCATACCCAACCTTTCCCATTCAGCCACACATATGAAACATAACAAGCTCATTGAGACTTATGTAAGACAGCTTACCTTGCAGGAACTTCAATTGTTGTCTGTAGCTGAGATATATTTTACATTCTGTTGCCCTTGGGCACTAAACAGTGAAACTCCACTTAAAGACATACAATGAGGTTTAATTTCATATTGTTGACACTGCTTTCATAACTATTGCAATGCAAATATGCCGACAGTTTATAAAGTTCATTTTCTATCCCTCTTAACAGCTGCTGTGTTCAATGTGTGTGGGCTGGTGTAACTATTATGCGTGTTGCCACCTATCTACAGTCTGACCCTATTTCCCCAGACGATGGAGGGTACAGGAACCAACACAGAATGATTATCACATCTTGTGCTGCTTTCAGAGCACACATTTTCAGCTGGAGTGATATTGAAACCCTTTCAAAAGTCAACAGTTAAAAATAATTGCTGTTTATGTTCATTTTCACTAAATAGAAAGAGTCGAGGAAAATTATTTGTTCCTATTTAGATTCATCCATATAAACATAATGTGCTGTCTCTTGCTCAGATTATAACATTCAGTCAATTAATACCTTTATCTTTGTTGTTCTACTAACATGTCTTCAGGACTTCCGGCTGGCTGCCGGTTGCCAGTGGAGTTCTACAGGGGTCGGTGTTGGGACCGCTGGTTTTTACGATGTATGTCAGTGATTTGGACTATGAGATTAATGGATTTGTGGCTAAATTTGCTGAGCATACAAAGATAGGTGGAGGAGCGGGTAGTGTTGAGGAAACAAAGAGCCTGCAGAGAGACTTAGATAGTTTAGGGGAATGGGCAAAGAAGTGGCAAATGAAATACAATGTTGGAAAGTGTATGGTCATGCTCTTTGATGGAAGGAATAAACGGGCAGACTATAATTTAGATGGGGAGAGAATTCAAAATGCAGAGAGACAAAGGGACTTCGGAGTCATTGTGCACGATACCCTAAAGGTTAACCTCCAGGTTGAGTCGGTGGTGAAGAAGGCAAATACAATGTTGGCATTCATTTCTAGAGGTATGGAATAATAGAGCAGGGATGTTAAGGCTCTATAAGGCACACGTGAGACCACACTTGGAGTATTGTGTGCAGTTTTGGGCTCCTTATTTTAGAAATGATATATTGACATGAGAGTGATTCCAGGAATGAAAGGGTTACTGTATGAGGAACATTTGGCAGCTCTTGGGCTGTATTCCCTAGAGTTCAAGAGAATGAGGGGGGATCTTGTAGAAACATTTCAAATGTTAAAAGGCACGAACAGATTTGATATGGCAGTTATTTCCCATGGTAGGGGAGTCCTGGACAAGAGGGCACAACTTCAGGATTGAAGGATGCCCATTTAGAACAGAGATGTGGAGAAATTTCTTTAGTCAGAGGGTGGTAAATTTGTGGAATTTGTTGTCATGAGTGCCTGTGGAGACCAAGTAATTGGGTGTATTTAAGGCAGAGATAGATCTTGTTTAATCAGGGCATCAAAGGGTATGGGGAGAAGGCAGGGGAGTGGGGATGACTGGAAGAATTGTAACAGCCATGATTCAATGGCGGAGAGAGCCCAGGAAATTATAGACCAGTGACTCTTACTTCAGTGGTTGGTAAGTTGATGGAGAAGATCCTGAGAGGCAGGATTTATGAACATTTGGAGAGGTATAATATGATTAGGAGTAGTCAGCATGGCTTTGTCAAGGGCAGGTTGTGCCCTACAAGCCTGATTGAATTTTTTGAGGATGTGACTAAACACATTGACGAAGGAAGAGTAGTAGATGTAGTGTATATGGATTTCAGCAAGGCATTTGATGAGGTACCCCATGCAAGGCTTATTGAGAAAGTAAGGAGACATGGGATCCAAGGGGACATTGTTGTGCTTGCCCACAGAAGGCTGAGTGGTTATTCATTTCTCTGCAACTTTCATGGTAAATTCC
This sequence comes from Hemitrygon akajei, assembly GCF_048418815.1. Taxonomy (NCBI): domain Eukaryota; kingdom Metazoa; phylum Chordata; class Chondrichthyes; order Myliobatiformes; family Dasyatidae; genus Hemitrygon; species Hemitrygon akajei. The sequence goes on along the minus strand of NC_133130.1, from coordinate 124,338,656 downwards.
TTTAGAGATGCTCAGAGTCATCTCAAATTTTTGCTGATTTGCCCTCGAATGTCCTTCAATGAAGTTACCTCAGTACTGAATGTTATGTGCATCATGTCATACTGGGTGTCTTTGTACTTTACCATAGAAATTACAGAGCTGGATTACGTAATTCAGTTTTGGCTCATTGTGCCTCTACTGGCTGTCTGAGTGAGCTGTTATCTCAGCTTTACTTCCCTGACCATGTTGTTACAGTTTTTCTTCTAAAATATTTATGTACTTCCTTTGAAACTACCTTATCAATCCTTTCTTTATTCATCAGCATCATTATGTGCCGTGTTGTATGACATGGGTGATCCTGGTCTTTCCACAGCCATGATTGTTTTCTACACAAATCATTTTCCATTGCCTTCTTCTGGGCAGTGTCTTCACAAAACAGGTGACCTCAGCCATTATCAATACTCTTCAGAGTTTGTCTGCCTGGTGTCAGTGGTCACACACCCAGGACTTGTGAAATGTATGAGCTACTCATACGACCGTCCTCCACCTGCTTCCATGGCTTCCTGTGACCCCGGATTTTGGTGGTGGGGGGGGGGGGGGGGGAAGCTAAGCAGGCGCTGCACCTTGTCCAAAGGAGACCTGCAGGCTGGAGAGAGTCCTTTGGAAGAGAGGTATCTCCACCGCGCCACCCAGCTGTCCAGTAAAACCATGCCCAATGCTTGGTCTACTTTTTTCAGTTCAATCCATTTTAGTCATTGAGGGCCCAACATACATTTCAGTCCACTTAAAAATAATATTCTAATCTGCCTGACAGTGTAAAAGGTGAACATTTGTATATTCCTCAAGTGGGTTGAATACCTGACTATGAATCATGGCTACTGTTTTGCCGGTGAATGGAAGTTAGAACATAGAACAGTACAGCACAGGAACAGGCCATTAGGCCCACAGCTAAAAAGCAAACCCAAAACAGCCAAACATTAATCGTTCCACCTACACAATGCCCGTATCTCTCCATCTTCCTTACATCTATATGCTCGCCAAACATTTCTTAATGCTGATAAGTGTGAGGTGCTACATTTTGGTAGGAATAATCAAAATAGGACACACATGGTAAATGGTAGGGCATTGATGAATGCAGTAGAACAAAGTGATCTAGGAATAATGGTGCATAGTTCCCTGAAGGTGGAATCTCATGTGGATAGGGTGGGGAAGAAAGCTTTTGGTATGCTGGCCTTTATAAATCAGAGCATTGAGTCTTGGAGTTGGGATGTAATGTTAAAATTGTACAAGGCATTGGTAAGGCTGAATTTGGAGTATTGTGTACAGTTCTGGTCACCGAATTATAGGAAGGATGTCAACAAAATAGAGAGAGTACAGAGAAGATTTACTAGAATGTTACCTGGGTTTCAGCACCTAAGTTACAGAGAAAGGTTGAACAAGTTAGGTCTTTATTTTTTGTAGTGTAGAAGGTTGAGGGGGTCTTGATAGAGGTATTTAAAATTATGAGGGGGATAGATAGAGTTGATGTGGATAGGCTTTTTCCATTGAGAGTAGGGGAGATTCAAACAAGGGGACATGAGTTGAGAGTTAAGGGGCAAAAGTTTAAGGGTAACACGAGGGGGAATTTCTTTACTCAGAGAGTGGTAGCTGTGTGGAACGAGCTTCCAGTAGAAGTGGTAGAGGCAGTTTTGATATTGTCATTTAAAGTAAAATTGGATAAGTATATGGGACAGGAAAGGAATGGAGGGTCTTTGGCTGAGTGCAGGTCGGTGGGACTAGATGAGAGTAAGCGTTCGGCACAGAGACTAGAAGGGCCGAGATGGCCTGTTTCCATGCTGTTATGGTTATATGGTTATATAATGTGTCTGCCTCTACCACCATAGCAGGCAGTGCATTCCAGGCATCCCCGTCTATGTCGCCCCCCCCCCCCCCCCCCGTATCTGTCGTCCCCTCCGTCTCTGGCCGATCCTATCCCCAGCATCTCTCTCTCTCCATGTCACCCCTCTGCCCACCATTTAAAATGCCTTGTTTCACTAAAAGCTGATTGAACTTAAAAAAATGACCATATCTTTGGCAAGATGTCAGCGGAGATGCCAGGAGTCCAGCACCACCCAAATTCCAGGAATCTAATTTGGAGCTATTTTGCTGTTGTCACATGTACGAAGATAGAGTGAAAAGCTGTTGTTTGCATGCCATACAGACTCTAGTTTCCACTCTTCCCCTCCTCTATCCCGGTGACGACTAATCTGTGTGTTTCATTTTGTTTTCAGTGCTCTACAAGCTGAATGAGTAAAACTGCAAACTCCACAATTTTGCTGATTTCAGAGTAAGGTCTGGAATCAGAAACGGGTTTAATATCACAGGCTGGTCACCGAATTATAGGAAAGATATCAATAAATTAGAGAGAGTGCAGAGACGATTTACTAGGATGTTACCAGGGTTTCAGCACTTAAGTTACAGAGAAAGGTTGAACAAGTTAGGTCTCTATTCATTGGAGCGTAGAAGGTTGAGGGGGGATTTGATCGAGGTATTTAAAATGTTGAGAGGGATAGATAGAGTTGACGTGAATAGGCTGTTTCCATTGAGAGTAGGGGAGATTCAAACGAGAGGACATGATTTGAGAGTTAGGGGGCAAAAGTTTAAGGGAAACACGAGGGGGTATTTCTTTACTCAGAGAGTGATAGCTGTGTGGAATGAGCTTCCTGTAGAAGTAGTAGAGGCCAGATCAGTTGTGTCATTTAAGGTAAAATTGGATAGGTATATGGATAGGAAAGGAGTGGAGGGTTATGGGCTGAGTGCGGGTAGGTGGGACTAGGTGAGATTAAGAGTTCGGCACGGACTAGGAGGGCCGGAATGGCCTGTTTCCGTGCTGTGATTGTTATATGTTATATGTTATATGTTATATGTCATAAAGTTTCTTGTCTTTGTGGCAATAGTACAACACAATGCATGATAATAGAAATAAACGTGAATTACAGTAAGTGTAGCAAGTAGTTAGATTAAATAAGTAATGCAAAAATAGGAAATAAAAAAGTAGTGAAATAGAGTTCATGGGTTCAATGTCCATTCAGAAATCGAATGGCAGAGGGGAATAAGCTTTTCCTGGATCGTTGAGTGTGTTTTTTCAGGCTCCTGTACCTCCTCCCTGATGGTAACAATGAGAAGAGGGCATGTTCTGGTTGATGGGGTCCTTAATGATGTTGCTGCATTTTTGAGGCATCACTCCTTGAAGATATCCTGGATACTAAGGAGGCTAGTACCCATGATGGAGCTGACAAATTTTACAACTCTCTGCAGCGTACTTATATCCTGTGCAGTAGACCGCCCCTTCCCACATACTAGACAGTGATGCAGCCAGTTAGAAAGCTCTCGATGGTACATCTAGAAACTTACGGGAATCAGATTAATCAAAACAGACAGTAAAAAAGTTAGTTGTGTTAATAAGCAGAGCATGTGCTGTGGGCAGTCCAGTGTCGCCAGAGTCCAGTGCCAACATTGTTTGGCCACAATATTTGGCAGAACCTGTAGCCGGCTGTGCTGTCAGAATCACGTTTAATATCACTGACATTTGCATGAAATCAGTTGATTTTGTGGCAGCAATACATAATAAACATTGCTCTCTCCCATTTCCCTGTTTCATTTCTCTTGAAAGTTTTACGATTTAGAAGAGTTATGGCCTCAGATGTGTTCTTTTGTCATATCTTGTAAGAAGTTCAATTCCTGACACTGTCTATAAGGAGTTTGTACATTCTCCTCCATGACCACGTATGCAGGTCTTTCGTAGCAGCGAGTGTTTGAAAAATCAGGGGGCGGGGGGGGGGGGCACCTGTACCCTGTCTATACCCCTCATTATTTTGTATATCTTAATCAAATCTCTTTTCAATCTTCTACATTCCAAGGAATAAAGTCCTAACCTATTCACTCTTTCTTTACAACTCAGGTGCTCCAGTCCCAGTGACATCCTTGTAAATTTTCTCTGTCTTTCTATCTTTGGAAATGTTAATTGTCCCATGATTAAGCGAGGGTTAAAGTTGTAGGTGTGGCTCGAAGGGCCGGAAGGGCCTGTTCTGCACGGTATCGCAATAAAGTAAAATAAAAAAATAAATAGTACTTGAATGTGTCAAAACTTTAAATCACGTGTTTCTTTGAAAAGTTTTATCCATCAGGTACACAGTTTTACGCTTTTTCCATTTATCTTGCATAAGCGGAAAGAGAATGTATTCAGGCCTTACTGACCAGGTGAAATTCCAAGCTCCTGTTTTTAGCCGTTGACCTGTTTTGCTGAAGGTTCGTTGCTGGCAATGGTTTACAGCTTGTGGTCACAGCGTACATGGTGAAGGATTAATGGCTTTGTGTTATTCATTGCAAGTTTCATCTGGGGTAATGTTAAATAATTAACTACTGGAAAATAATCCAATCTCAGAGTCAGAATCAGGTTTAATATTACTGGCATATGTCGTGAAATATGTTAACTTTGTGGCAGCAGTACAATGCAATACATGATAAATGTAGAAAAAATCTGAATTACAGTAAGTATATATATATTAAATAGTTAAATTATGTTATGTCGTGCAAAAGCTGAAAATTTTAAAAAAGTAGTGAGGTAGTGTCCAAGGGTTAAATGTCCATTCAGAAATCAGATGACAGAGGGGAAGAAGTTGTTCCTGAATCATTGAGTGTGTGCCTTCAGGCTCCTGTACCTCCTTCCTGATGGTAGCAATGAGAAGAGGGCATGTCCTGAGTGGTGGGCATCCTTGATGATGGACGCTGCTTTTCTGAGGCATCTTGAAGATATTCTGGATGCTATGGATGCTAGTGCCCTTGATGGAGCTGATTAATTTTATAATTCCATGCAGGTTGCTTTGATCCTGTACAGTAGCAACACGCCCCCCATACCAGATGGTGATGCAGCCAGTCAGAATGCTTTGCACGGTACAATTGTAGAAGCTTTTGAGTGTTCTGGGTGACAAAGCAAATCTCCTCAAACTTCTGATATCTTGCCTTTATACTTAGCTGCATCGATACGTTGGGACAAGGTTAGACCCTCGGAGGTGAAGTTAATCGGAAATTAATTTCAGTTTCTCTTTTTCAATCCTCTGTAACTTTTCAGATATGGTTCACTCATTCATTACTGGGTCACTGTCATTTAATGAACTACAAAGCAATAAAGTAGCTTTCTCTGAACTTAACAAGAAACATCCTGAATGCCAAATAAATGTGACATTCTGTAGTATCTGGAATGACAGAACTCATGCCAAAAGTTGGAAATAGAATTGGCAAGTCTTGTACAAGTTAACTTTGAAAACTTCCTCAAGTTTTAATAGAATCCATGTTTTTAAAACTTTATCTAAATCCTACAGAGTCCTCTATAAGTGCTCATGGGTAACAGAATCATGACTCTAATCAATCTGTTCTGTCTTTGTCAAAAGTATTGGACTTGTATAGAATCCATTCTTCTGACACTGATCCTGTTCTCCTTACTCTGTCTGTACGCCGTGTTCTGTTATGAATCCATTTTAAAAGTTTAGTACACCATTCATCCAATCTTAGCACACAAAAGCTAATCGGTATCTTTCTGGAGCAGTAATTTGTGAAATAATGCCGGGGTCAAGGGTGCCACTGTCAGTCATACAGACGCATCCACTCCCGAGAATGCATCTTTGGCGCACTGCAATGGGACCTGGATCTTTTGAAGCCAGGAGGAATTGCCAAGCAAGCCCTTCCAAAGGCTGGGCCTGATAGTGGTTTCAATTGAATTAGGGTCTCCGGTCCCTCAGGTGCTGACAGAAGCCCCGGCTCGCGATTATTTCTGATTTAATAACATGAAGGGGAAGCAGGCTTTTGCTTGATAATTAGGCCTAATTAGTGAGAATGTGTTGATGGACAGGCCATCATACGGTCACAAGGAAACAAACTTTCTTTATCCAAGGCTTAGAGTCAGATTACAGTTCCTGTGTTATCTGCTTCTGCCGACTACAAGGCCGACTCATGGTTACTTCTTCAAAGAAGGATAGGATCCACGATATATGGGATTGGGAAGAGAATATTGAAAAAGAATATCTCTTTGATTCATTTTAACTAAATTAATTATACCCTCCCCCCATTAAATTATCACTGTCTTTTAGTTGGAATTACAGAAGTGATCCAATTTCAGGTTTGGTAAAGCAATGAATAAGAATCTTTTATCAATTTATTTCTAAATGAGTTCAAAGCTGCCTATTGCTTAATGCAGATAAGAAGTATTTAGTAATTGTACAGTTTTGATAAAATACTGCCTTTGTTTTTCTGCTGTCTCATTGAAAGAAAAGAATGGAATGGGCACTGTGAGCCACTAATTGATTTCAGCACTCTTTGTCACGCACTGATCACACAAAGTGGATGTTGTCTTTTCCTGTTTACTAATTTCTAAAATGCTGTATCTCAGGCCATAAGGTGCAAGAACAGAATTAGCCCATTTGGCCTGTCGGGTCTGCTCAGCCATTTCATCATGGCTGGTGCATTTCCCTCTCTGCCCCAATCTCCTGCCTTCTCCCTATATCCCTTCGTATCCCAATGGATCAAAAATCTATCGATCTCTGCCTTAAATATACCCACAGCCACCTGTGGCAATGAATTCCACAGATTTGCCACTCTCCGGCTAAAGAAATTCTTCCTCAGCTCCATTCTAAGTGAACATCCCTCTATTCTGAGGTTGTGTCCTCTTGTTCCCCATCTCCATTCTAAGCCGGGCGGCACAGTAGTGTAGTGGTTAGCACAATGCTTTATAGTACTGGTGACCCACTGCTGCCTGTGAAAAGTTTATATGTTCTCTCCAGGGCCGCCTGGGTTTCCTCCGGGTGCTTTGGTATCCTCCCACAGTCCAAAGACGTACCAGTTGGTGGGTTTAATTGGTCATTATAAATTATACCATTATTAGGCTGGGGTTAAATTGGGGAATTGCTGGGTGGCGTGGCTGGAAGGGCCTAGTCCACACTGCGTCCCAAATCACAAAGAAGAGAAAATCTGCAGGTGCTGGGTCCAAGCAACACACACAAAATGCTGGAAGGATGAAGTAAAGAGCTGGGAAGTTGATTGGTGAAAGAGAAACAGGGCTGGAGAAGGGGGAGTCTGATAGGAGAGAACAGAAGGCCTTGGAAGAAAGAAAGGAGGGGAGGAGCACCAGAGGGGGGTGATGGCAGGCAAGAAGATAAGGTGAGAGATGGGGAATGGTGAAGGAGGTGGGGAGCATTACTGGAAGTTCAAGAAATCAATGTTCATGCCATCAGGTTGGAGGCTATCCAGATGAAGTATAAGGTGTTGCTCCTCCAACCTGAGTGTGGCCTAATCGTGACACGGGAGGAGGCCATGGATGGACATATTGGAATGAGAATGGGAAGTGGCCATTGGGAGATTGTGCTGCTTCTGGCAGATAGAGTGTAGGTGCTCGGCAAAACGGTCCCCCAGTCGATATCAGGACACACCGATATACAGGAGGCCACACGAAGAGCACCGAACACAGTATATGACCCAAACAGACTCACAGGTGAAGTGTTGCCTCACCTGGAAGGACTGTTTGGGGCTGTTTGTCATGAGGGAGGAGGTGTAGCATTTGTTCCACTGCAAGAATAAGTGCCAGGAGGGAGATCAGTGGTGAGGGACGAATGGACAAGGGAATGATCCCTGTGGAACGCAGAAAGTTGCGGGGGGGGGGGGGGGGGGGGAGAGGGAAAGATGTACTTGGTGGTGGGATCCCGTTGGAGATGGCAGAAGTTTCGGAGAATTATATGCTGCACATGGAGGCTAGTGGGGTGGTAGGTGTGGACAAGAGGAACCCTATCCCTGGTAGGGTGGCAGGAGGATGGGATGAGAACAGACATACATGAAATGGAAGAGATGCAGTTGAGGGCAGCATTGATGGTAGAGGAAGGGAAACCCCTTTCTTTGAAAAAGGGGGACATCTCCTTCATTTTAGAATGAAAAGCCTCATCCTGTATCTCAATCTGAATCAGGAATTAGAATCAGAATCAGGTTTAATATTACTGGCATATGTTGTGAAATTTGTTAACTTTGCGGCAGCAGTACAATGCAATACATAATAAATGTAGGGAAAAAAACTGAATTTCAGTAAGTATATACAGTGTATGTTTGTTAAATAAGTAGTGCAAAAAAAAATAGGAAATTAAAAAAGTATTGAGGTAGTGTTCACGAATTCAATGTCCATTCAGAAATCAGATGGCAGAGGGGAAGAAGCTGTTCCTGAATCATTGAATGTGTGCCTTCAGGCTTCTGTACCTTCTCCTTGATGGTAGCAATGAGAACAAGGCACATCGTGGGTGATGGCGGTCCTTAATGATGGATGCTGCCTTTTTGAGACATCGCTCCTTGAAGATGCTCAGGATACTATGGAGGTTAGTGCCCATGATGGAGCTGATTAAGTTTACAATTCTGCAGCTTATTTCGATCCTGTGCAATGCTCCCTCCCCCTGCCCCCCCCCCCCCCATACGGTGATACAGCCAGTTAGAATAAATAAATAAATGCAGTCTTAAAAGTTAAAATATTTGAATATTAAACAATCTGGTATATAATTTTTCATCTCTGCACCCGTTTCTGATACTAAAAATGTCTCACTGCTCATGGTGCAGCCTGTAACACTTTTTTATGTATGTAGATCTTCAGCTATGACAGTATTGTGAAATTAATTGCTATTAAAATAACATTCCATATGTTTGACAAAGGAGTGATAAGTGAAAGCCTTTTTGTCAAACATATGTTCAAAGGAGCAATGAGCTAGCACAAAACATACTTCCTAACAGTTAAGAGAACATGGCTGTGAGAACTTCTTAATCCTTCAACGTTTACTTAGGAAGCATTACCCTGCAGTGGCTTTAATTAGGGAGGCTGGGCGGACAAATCTGAGTGGTTGACAGATTAGCAATGCACAATTAAGCCGGGGCTTTTTAACCAAGCAGTTTTCTAATCGCAACAGGATATCCAGGTCCTTTTTTCCTCTAGATGTTTGCGGACATTACTCACCGAGGCCAGTTTGCACGTAGCATCAAAAATAAATCATGAGACTTGCTGTTTGAAGGAGAAAATTCTTGCCTTCAGTATTCTTAGACTGGGTGTCAACATCTATCTTGGGCCCAACATATCGATGCAGTTACAAACGAAAGCACGACAGTAGCTATAGTTCATTGGGAGTTTGAGGAGATTTGGTATCACTTGCAAATTTCCACTAATGTACCATGGAGAGCATTCGAGCTGGCTGCATCTCCATCTGGTGTGGTGGGGGGGGGGGGGGGGTGCTACTGAACAGGATCAAAAGAAGCTGCAGAAAGTTGTGAACTCAGTCAGCTGCATCATGGGCACCACCAGCCTCAGTAGTATCCAGAGCAATGCATCATTAAGGCGGCATCCATCATTAAGGACCCACATCACCCAGGACATGCCCTCTTCTCGCTGTTACCATCAGGAAGGAGGTACAAAAGCCTGAAGGCACACACTCAGCTATTCAGGAATAGCTTCTTCCCCTCTGCTATCCGATTCCTGAATGGACATTGAACCCATGAACACCACTGTTCACTACTTCTTTGCACTACTTATTTCATTTAACTGTTTTATATTTATAATTCTATATCCACAATTTTTATTATGTATGCTATATTACTGCTGTCGCAAAACAACAAATTCCATGACATAAGCCAGTATTATTAAACCTAATTCTGATATCATTCGTAAGAGGGATTGAGTTGGTGGGGAAGAGAAGAATGTTCAAGTCTTTCACGTGATACATACTTTATTCGTTGTTCTTACTGTGTCATGCTGCTGGTCAGCTTGGGCTGGTTCCGGCCTGCAGTCAATGAATGACACAATGCTAAATTGACTGTTTCAAGGACTCTGTGGTTTGGTGTTTTATATTCTGTGTGTTATTTGCTCTTATTTTTGCCATTTGCCCAATGTATTCTTTTTTTTGCGTGTGGGGTGTTGGATGTTTTTTGAACGGTTTCCAAGGTGTTTCTTTGTTTGGTGGCAGTCTGTGGAAAGGCAAATCTCAGAGTTGTATACTGCTTATGTACTTAGATAACAAATATATTTTGATTCTTTTTGAACTTCAATGTTTTCAACAGAGTAGCTTCACGGGAAGTAAGTGCTGCTAAACAGACATGGAACAAACCTGAGGACAAGTCATAAATAGAGGTTATAGGTACCATCCCGTGCAGTCAGTGTAGTTTAGGTCATGCAAGTGTTAAAGAAGATTCAAAATCATTAATCGTCATTCTTAAGTACGTGAATGTAAAGGAGATCAAAATAATTGTTACTCCGGATTTATTGTAGCACAAAAAACATTAAAAACATAATAAATATATATAATACCAATTGTATAAAACACAATGTACCAGTGACTGAGTGTGGCTGTAAGTACACAAGATTAGCATGTATACATATTCTGATTGTATGTACATGAAGTGATGCCAGGCCCAGGAGTTCAAAGTGAATTTATTATCAAAGTACCGATATATCACCACATGTAGCCCTAAGATTCATTTTCTTGCTGGTATAAAGCCAATAACCATAACAGAATCAATGAGAGGGTGGACAGTCAATGTAAAGCAGTTGCTGATTGGTAGGAGGCAAAGAGTGGGTATAAAGGGAGCCGTTTCTGGTTGCCTGCTGATGATTAGTGGTGTTCCACAGGGGTCTGTATTGGGACCAATTCTTTTTGCACGATATGTCAACGACTTGGATGACAAAATTGAATGGCTTTGTTGCAAAGTTTGTGGACAATACAAAGATAGGTAGAGGGAGATGTAGTTTGAGAAAGTAGAGAGGCAACAGAAGGATTTAGACAGATTAGAAGAATGGGAGAAGAAGTGGCAGATGAAAAAGAGTGTCAGGAAGTGTTTGGTCATGCACTTTGGTAGAAGAAACAAAAGGATACTCTATTTTCTAAATTGAGAGAAAATTCAAAATTCCAAAGGGACTTGGGAGTCCTTGTGAGGGATTCCCCGAAGGTTAATTTGCAGATTGAGTCTGTAGTGAGGAAGGCAAATACAATGTTAGCATTTATTTTGAAAGGACTAGAATATAAATGCAAGGATGTAATGTTGAGACTTTATAAAGTACTGGAGAGGCTTCACTTGGAGTATTGTGAGCAGTTTTGCGCCCTTTATCTAAGAATGGATGAGCTGACATTTGAGAGGGTTCAAAAGAGGTTCACAAAAATGATTCCACAATTGAAAGGCTTCTCAAATAAAGCTTTTTAATTGCTCTGGGCCTGTGCTCACTGGAATTCTGAAAATGAGGGGTGACCTAATTGAAACCTATTGAATGTTGAAAGGCCTTTATAGAGTGGATGTGGAGAGGATGTTTCCTATGGCGGGTGAGTCCAGGACCAAAGGGAACAGCCTCAGAATAGATGGGCACTCATTTAGAACGGAGATGAGGAGGAATTTCTTCAGCTAGAGAGTGGTGGATCTGCGGAATTTGTTACCAAAGGTGGCTGTGGAGGCCAAGTCATCAGGTATGTTTAAGGTAGAGGTTGATAGATTGTTGATTGGTCAGGGCGTGAAAGAATAAGGGCAGAAGGCAAGAGATTGGAGCTGAGAGGGAAATTGGATTAGCCATGGTGAAATGGTAGTGCAGACTCAATGGGGCAAATGGTCAAATACAAAAAGAAAGGAATATAATAATAATAAATAAGAAATAAATATTGAGAGTGTGAGATGAAAAGTCCTTGAAAGTGAGTCCATAGGTTGTGGGAGCATTTCAATGACAGGGTGAGTGAAGTTATCCCCCCTGGACAAGAGTCTGATGGTTGAGGGATAATAACGGTTCCTGGACCTAGTGGTGCGAGTCCTGATGCTCTTGTACCTTCTTCCTGATGGTAACAGTGAGAAGACAGCATGACCTAGGTGGTGGGGGGCGCTGATGATGGATGCTGCTTTCCTGCAGCAGTGTTCATTGTAGAAGATGTGCTCAAATGTAGGTGGGGCTTTACCCCTCATAGACTGTGTTATCTCCACTCTGTAGATGTGCAAGTAGATGGATGTTAAATTAAATGTATTGTTGAGAAATGCAAGATATAGCTTTGAAGGGGAGAAGTAAATCACTCTATGATCTTTCTGTTGCACGTGGGCAAAAATTCTGTCTTTTTATTGCATTTCTCTTAAATTACATGGTTAAAGTCAGAAACTCTACCAATGGTAAATGAGATTTACCATACTTGGACTCTGCCCCAGGTATCACGGGCACATTCCTCCCCACCATGGGTAGTATCTGTGGGAGGCACTGCCTCAAGAGGGCAGCATCTATCATCAAAGATCCCCACCGTCCAGATTATGTCAGCTTTTCTTAGCTTTGTTATAGAAGCCTAAAGTCCCACACCATCATCTTCAAGAACAGGTACTTCCTTTCAACCAATTGGTCCTTGAAACAATCAGCAAAACTGGAATCACCACAGTTTCTTGTTAAAGATGTGGACAACTTGTGTTTAAATTATGTTTTTCTTGTGAATGCTGCTTATCTGATGCTACACGTCTGATTGGACTACAAGACAGTTTTTCATTGTGGCTGTGCTTACATGCACAGTGCTGTGCATAAGTCTTAGGAACAAAATATGGCTAGGGTGCCAAAGAATTTTGCACAGTATTGTAGTAATTTTATGTATTGCTGCTGCTGCAAAAAAAAGTTCATGACATATTGAGTGATGATAAACCTGATTCTGATATGAGTCTCTATTGTGGACTGAGAGTGGGAAGGGGAATCTGGTTGGGAAAAGGAAAAGGGCCAGGGAGGGAGCAGGAAGCATCAGAGAGACATTCTGTAATGATCAATAAACGGATTGTTTGGAAAATGACCTTGCCTGGTGTCTCAGGGTTGGGTGTGTTTGCACCCAGACCACCCACCTCCTGCGATGCTCCACCGCTACCATTCCCAGCATCCTTTGCTCCCACCAGATGTACAAACTTGCTCTCCGCTCCACGTTGACAAATATTGTATTGCGTAAAAGTCTTTGGCACCCTAACTATATGTATGAGCTTAAAACTTTTGCATAGGACTGTACAATGACAATAAACTTGATTTTGACCTTTGACCTAAAATTTTGTTTGTTCTAATATATGGTGTTACCAGGAAGATTATTCATTTTAGATATATATCGTACCCAATAATGTCTGTTTTGTGCTGTATCCACTGAGTGACCCCTCCACCTGTGTTTTCTGAATCTGCTCTGAATAATTGCTATTAGATGCTTAAATTTGTTATAAAATATATTCTACTATCCTCATGTAGCTCAGAATATGTGAGCTATTTCTATGATTTACCAAACAAAATTTAGAATGTCATTTGGATGTCATAACCAACCTCCCCAGTGCATTGTGAATTATAGAATGTTAGAGCAATATTCTTGAAACTCTTCATAAAAAGTAGTAGATATGGCCCGCTCTGTTACGGGTAAAGCCATCCTCACCATTTGGCACATCAACGTGAAATGCTGTTGTAGGGAAGTAGCACCCTTAATCAGGGACCCCCACCACCTTCTTCCTGCTGCCATCAGGAAGAAGGTACAGGAGCCTCAGGACTCGCGCTACAAGGTAAAGGAACAGTCATAACCCCTCCACCATCAGGCTCTTGAACCAAAAGGGAATAACTTCACTCAACATCACTTGCTCCATCACTGAAATGTTCCCACAACTTATGCACTCACTTTCAAGGACTCTTCATCTCATAAGACATAGGAGCAGAATTAGGCCATTCAGCCCATCAAATCTGCTCTACCATTCCATCATGGCTGATCCCAGATCCCACTCAACTCTATACACCTGCCTTCTCACCATATCCTTTGATGCCCTGACTGATCAGGAAGCAATTAAATTCTGCCTTAAATGTACCCACAGACTTGGTCTCTGCTGCAGTCTGTGGCCAAGCATTCCACAGATTCACTACTCTCTGGCTAAAAAATCCTCCTTATCTGTGTTCAAAAAGGTTGCCCCTCAAATTTGAGGCTGTGCCCTCTAGTTCTGGATACCCCCAGCATAGGAAACATACTCTCCACATCCAACCTATCTAATCCTTTCAACATTTGAGAACCCCCGCATTCTTCTAAATTCCAGTGAGTACAGGCTGAAAGCTGCCAGATCCTCCTCATGTGTTAACCCCTTCATTCCCAGAATCATCCTTGTGCAGCTCGTCTGGACTCTCTCCAATGACAACACATCTTTTCTGAGATATTGTGCCCAAAACTGTTGACAATACTCCAAGTACAGCCTGACTAGTGAATTTTAAAGGCTCAGCATTATCTCCTTACTTTTATATTCTATTCACCTTGAAATAAATGTCAACATTGCATTTACTGCCTTTACCATAGACTCAACTTGTAAATTAACCTTTTGGGAGTCTTACACAAGGACTCCTAAGTTCCCCTGCACTTCTGATGTTTGAACCTTCTCCCCATTTAGATAATAGTCCACACTATTGTTCCTTTTACCAAAATGCATTATCATACATTTCTCAACACTGTATTCCATCTCCCACTTTTTGACTCATTCGTCCAATTTGTTTAAGTCCTGCTGCAATTGCATTGCTTCCTCAGCACTACCTACTCCTCCACCTATCTTTGTATCATCTGCAAACTTTGCTACAAAGCCACAAATTCCATTATCCAAATCATTGACAAACAATGTGAAAAACAGCGGACCCAATACTGACCCCTGAGGAACACCACTAGTCACCGGCAACTGACCTGAAAAGGCCTGTTTTATTCCCACTCACTGCCTCCTGCCTGTCAGGCATTCCTCTATCCATGCTGGTATCTTTCCTGTAACACCATAGGATTTTATCTTGTTAAGCAGCCTCATGTGTGGCACCTTTTGAGAATCTAAGCAAATAACATCCACTGCCTCTCCTTTGTCCACCCTGTTTGTTACTTCCTCGAAGAACTCTAGCAGATTTGACAGGAAAATGAATCTCAGGGTTGTATATGGTAACATACATGTACTATGATTTACTTTGAACTTCCCATAATTTATTGGCTGTTTCTCTCTGCAGAATAGTGGTACACCCATGGCCTTACATCCCCCTGATCCAAAGTTTGTTCTTCGAGGGACCGGAGCTTCAGTAAACACGCTGCATTTCTGCTGCCGAAGCCCAGTGAACTGTGATTCAGTACTCTTCTCAGGGTGAGGAGCATCTCCTGCACCTCCTGAAGGGCATGGAGTTTCGTGATGAAATTTAGTGGCAATGTTGCATGTGTGTGAGACCAACAAAGTGGAAGATGAAAGGTGAAAAGATACCGAAAGTGGTGCAGGCACCCTGTCGTGTGAGGCTAAATGAAAAGTGATCCTTAAAACACAAAATGCTCAAAATGTTGAGGAACTCAACAGGTCAGGCAGCAAAGTTCAAAATAGATTTTATTATCAAAGTACATGTATGTCACCATAGACAACCCTGAGATTCATTTTCCTGTGGGCATACTCAGCAAATCTAAAGAATAGTAATTATAGCAACATCAATGAAAGATCAAGTAGAGTGCAGAAGACAGCAAACTGTGCAAATGCAAATACGTATAAATAAGTAGTAATAATGAGAACATGAGAAAAAGAGTCCTTAAAGTGAGATAATTATTTATAGGAACATTTCAATGATCGGTGTGTAGTTATCCCATTTTATTCAAGGACCTGATGGTTGAGGGGTAGTAACTGTTCTTGACCCTGGTGGTGCTATTTGTTGTTTTCACGATTTGTTTCTTTTCTTTCTCATCACAATGGGTGATGGTCTTTTTTATGGATTGTTTTGGGTTTCTTTATTTTGTGGAGATGAATCTCAAGGTTGTATAACATCATGTACTGGTAGGGAGGGCTTTACACATGATAAGGTTTACTACTTTTTGTAGGATTTTCCATTCAAAGGCATTTGTATTTCCATACCGGGCTTGATGCAGCCAGTTAATATACTCTCCACTACACAAAACTTTAGATGTCATGCCAGATCTCCATAGTCTCTTAAGGTGTGAAGGCGCTGTCGTGCTTTTTTGCAAAGGCACTTATGTGCTGGGCCCAGGACAAGTCCTCTGAGGTAGCAACACACAGGAATTTAAAGTTATGAACCCTCCCACCTCTGATCCTCCGATGAAGACTGGCTCATGGATCTCTGTTTCTTTCTCCTAAAGCCTATGTGCCTATCTAAGAGTTTCTTAAATCTTTCTAACGTACCTACCTCTAACAGCACCCCAGATGATGTTAGAGGTAGCATCTTCCACACAAGAATATCTCAGCTCTTTGGTCTTGCGGACACTGTGCGAGAGGTTGTTGTTGTGGCACCACTGAGCCAAATTTTCAATCTCTGTCCTGTATGCTTATTCATCGCCACGACAGGACTGAAACCTGATGAAGGATTTCGGCCTGAAACAACAACTGTTTACTCCTCTCCATTGATGCTGCATGACCAGCTGAGTTCCTCCAGCATTTTGTGTGTATCTTACTCTGGATTTCCAACATCTGCAGAATCTCTTGTGTATAGATGATCCATAAATAAATTTTTACTGCAAGTTCCTTATTTTCACCATGCATCATAAGGATGCCATAAGGTTATAATATAATTTTTACACAGAGAGTGCTCTTTGATGTTCAGTGTTCACTGAGCTCGGCAATCAGCTTGTAGACGTTCCACCACCAGTTGAGGTGACATGCTCAGTGTGCAGTAGTTGGTGTTTCTCTCTGGGAGTGCTCGCATTTATATAGGCCTCCATTTGCTTGCCTCAGTCCTGACTGGCTACCCCTTCAGTGACCTTTGAATTCTTTCGGCTCAAGTTTCTTTGGCTCTTAGGGATTTGTAAATGGCGTCTATTTCTCTTGTTTGTTTATGGAGTTATCAGAAGAGGACCACACTTCTGAAAATTCTCATGCCTTCTTTGTGTTTGCCTGTGTCAGAACATTCACAGTGTCCCAGCTAAAGTGTTGCCCTTCTTGGTCTTCATGTGGTCCATTGTTGCTGATTTCAGTACATGTCCTTACTGCCAGTTTGTGTTCCCGTAAACTTATTGATAGTTTACATTGTGGCTGATTGATGTAGTTCTTGTTGCAGTCTTCACTGGTGATCCTGTACACCACATTGCTTTTGTCAGTTGTCTTTACTGGTACCTTGGTTCTTGAGGCAAGCTTCCTTAAAGTCACAGTTGGTTTGTGAATGATTGTGATGCCAATTTCAAGCTGTCATTTCTGAGATATTCTTGTGTGGAACACACCATCTGGGGTGATGTTAGAGGTAGATACATTAGAGAGATTTAAGAAACTCTTAGATAGGCACATAGAAGAATGGTTCAAAGATTTATTTTATTGTCAAAGTGTACATGTACAGTACAACTCTGATATTCATCTTATTCAGATAGCCATGAAATATAGAAAGACCATGAGAGTTGTGAAAGAAAAGACATCAACCCCCTCTCCTGCTAAGAAAAGGAATAAATCTCGCAAACCCTAAAATACCCCCTACCCCTCCCTCGCAGATAAACAGCAACAATAGCATTAAAATCTTCCACCCCCTCCCTGCAGGAAAAAACACCAACAATGACATCAACTCCCCGAACCACTCACTCGCAGAAAAGAACAGTGACGATAGCATCTAATACACACCTCATATTCACACACACACACACACACACAGTCAGACACACAGATCACACACACACACACACACACACACACACACACACACACAGCAACAATAGCATTTAAATCTTCCACCCCCTCCCTGCAGGAAAAAACACCAAGAATAACATCAACTCCCCGAACCACTCACTCGCAGAAAAGAACGATGACAATGGCATCTAAACTCCCAACCACCCTCATACACACACTACACACGCACACGCACACACACGCGCACGCAGACATGCACACAGAGACAGCATCAATAGCATTCAAATCTTCCACCCCCTCCCTGCAGGAAAAAACACCAACAATAACATCAACTCCCCGAACCACTCACTCGCAGAAAAGAACGGTGACAATGGCATCTAAACCCCCAACCACCCTCATACACACACTACACACACACACTACACACACACACCACACACACACACACACACACACACACACACACACACACAGACAGATATAGACAGACACACAGATCACACACACACATACACACACACATCACACACATAGAAAAACACCAACATCACCTCAAAAAAAAGGATGAAAGAAAAATGGAGTGCTACACGGGAGGGAAGAATCAGATTCATCTTGGAATAGGTTAAAAGGTCAGCACAATATTGTGCACCAAAGGGCCCTTACTGAGCTGTGCTGTTCTATGTTCTGCTGAGTTTTTCCAGTGTTTTGTATGTGTTCCGGTTTTGTGTTTTATTAGAGCCATACAGAGGTACAGCACAGAAACAGGCCCTTCAGCCTTCAGTCCATGTGTGCCATTTAAACTGCCTACTCCCATATAGAATTACAGAATATTTTTCTAATAACCTTCATACAGCATTCATACAAATGATGAGCAATAAACTGATATTATTTCTAGGTGGAAATAATTCAGAAGATGTGTAGCTCGGGTGGATGATGGTTGAGTTAAGTTGTTCTCCAATCTTGGCAATTTACTTGTAAACGCTTTGTCACCACGTGAGGAAAGATTGTCAGTACGCTGTTAATTAACAGTTCACTGATGATGTCTCCTCACTTGGTGATGAAATCTTTGCAAGTGCAAGTAAATTGTCAAGATTGGAGAACGACTCAACCCAAGTATTTCTGGGTTTTAAATGTGGGGGTCTTCTTTGTGACCTAGAATTTTTTTCATTATATATTTTATATAGCTGCTTGTGGGAGGGGAGGGGAGATTTAGGGTTCTAACGTTTCTGTCATTCATTCTTTGAGTTTTTTTTTCTGTTTCGTGAATGTCTGGGAAGAGTAAGGATTTCAGGTTGTATACTGTATATATTCTCTGATAGTAAATGGAACCATTGAACCATTGTTTCAGCCCTGTAAGGAGCTGCTTTAGAAAACAAATATCATGCTGATTATTTGGAATATTTAATGGTAATACCCCTACAAGGTGGACATTACAGTCTGGTGTTATATCTCTGATCATGGTATTGCATCTCCTGTCTGATAGTTTAACTTTTGCTGATGACAAAAATGAAATAGCACAAATGATAAGTAGTATTTATGTGGCACCAGTATGTTTCATCAGCGATACTGTAAAATACCCAGGAGAAGCTAGAACCAAATTTTGGCTGTGGTCTGAAAAACTAAGGACTGCTTGGAAATGGGTGCAGAGTTTTTAAATTGGGGCTGGCATCAAGATTGGGGTGTACTGGACAGGGAGGAAGGCTACCATGGCTTGTAGAGGGATCTGCATCAGCTGGAAAAATGGCAGATAGAATTTTATGCTGACAAGTGCAGTTTAGCACTTTGTTAGGAACGACCAAGGTAGGTCTTACACAGTGAATGTTAAAGCACTGAGGAATGTGGTAGAACAATAAGATCTGGGAATGCAGGTCTATAATTCATTGAAAGTGGTGGCACAGGTAAATAGCGTTGTAAAGAAAGCTTTTGGTACATTGGCCATCTTAAATCAATGTATAGAGTACAGGAGATGGGATGTTACATTGAACTTGTATAAGACGTTGGTGAGGCTTTATTTGAAGTATTGAGTGCAGTTTTGGTCACCTACCTACAGGAAAGATGTAAACAAGGTTGAAGGAGTACAGAGAAAATTTACAAGGACATTGCTGGGTATGGAGGACCTGAGTTATAAGGAAAGATTGAATAGGTTAGGACTGTATTCTCTAGAATGTAGAAGACTGAAAGGAGATTTGATAGAGGTGTACAAAATTATCAGGAGCATAGAAAGTGTGAATGCAAGCAGACTTTTTCCACTGAGATTGGGTGGAACCACAACCAGAGGTCATGAGTAAAGGGTGAAATGTGGGAAGTTTAAGGCGAACATGAGAGCAAACTTCTTCACTCAGAGGGTTGTGAGTGTAGAATGAACTCCCAGTGCAAGTAGTGCATGCGAGCTCGATTTCAAAGTTTAAGTGAAGTTTGGATAGATAAATGGATAGTGGAGGTATGGAGGTTCCCATAGTCCCAGTGCAGGTCGATGAGAGAAGGCAGTTTAAGTGGTTTTGGCATGGACTAGATGGGCCAGACTGTGCTGTACTTCTCTTTGACTCTATTTATGAAATGAAATCAGAAGGATTGGTATTGCTAAATGCACATTGAGCAAGATACTGAGGAATAACGTAATTTCTCTGGGTATGAAACTCGGAGTGTTGCAGTGCTGTGTTCACTCTGCACTAACATATGGAAGCAAATGTTGGACAAAAGTAAATGAAGGAAGACTCGAAGCTGCAGAAATATGTTTTTGAGAAGAATGATGAAAATATTGTGGAAAGGCAGAAATGACAAAGTGCTGCAAAAAGCTAGAACAAGAAGAGAGTGATATCAGTCAAGAAATGGTAGCTGGCATTTTTGGGACATGTTCTGAGAAAAGAGAAGCTCGTGCTTCTCACAGTGATGGGAAATATTGATGGAAGAAAAAGTCACGGTTGACAGCACATGGCATTCATGAGTTACATCAAATGATGGACAGGCAAAAGTTTTGAAGAGCTTATTAGAAATTCTCAGATTAAAGACATATGGAAGAACATGAATGCCCTTGTCATACGACACGGCAAGTGATTATGATGATGCTATGGATAGAGAGAGTGCACTGTCTTTATCTGGCACCCCATTGGCTTTATTAAAGATTTAATTCTTGGTGGGCTTAGGCTAGAATTAATGCTGCATCTCTTGTTCCACTTGAAAAGATGGCAGTGATAGGTGACTAGAAAGATTTAAGTAAAGGCAAGCAGTCAGTGGCCCTAGTAATGATTTCACAATGAGGTATATGTAGAGTGAGAACCAATCAACATTAAAGCAGAGGGAAAATTTCAATATTCTTTGCCGTGTGATAGCTGTGTTTCTCCCCTCCCCCTCCCCCCACTTTCTTACTCTGGCTTCTTCCCCCTTCCTTTCCAGTCCTGATGAAGAGCCTTGGCGTGAAATGTCAACTGTTTACTCTTTTCTATAGATGTAGCCTGGCCTGCTGAGTTCCTCCAGCATCTTATGTGTGTTGCTATGGAGCTGGCTGAATCAACAACCCTCCACAGCGTCTTGAAATTCTGTGTGTTGGAGCCTCTATACCTGGCTTTGATACAGCCAGTCAAAATGCCATCCACCGTATACCTATAGAAATCTGCGAGATTCTTTGGTGACATCTCCACAAATTCCTGACGAAGTGGAGCTGCTGGCATTCCTTCTTTGTAATTGCATCTGTGCTGGTCCTAGGATAGTGTTGATCGTCAGGAATTTAAAGCTGTTTACCATTTCCACCATTGACCCTTCCAACAAGGATCAGTGCATGTTCTCCCAACTTCCCTTTCCTGAATCCACAATCAATTCCTTTGCTTTGCTTAATCTAAGTACCATATCTGTCCATCCTTCTACTCGTGAATGCAGTCAAAAACTTGTTCTCCACTTATATTTTGCTGCCCCACCTCAGTGAGCATCACCATCCAACAGTTTTGAGGGTTGAACTGGTTGTTATTTGTAAATGTGCTTTTGTATAAGGGTCCAAGGAATTCAAAGTCTTAAGTTCAAAGTACATTTATTATCAAAGTATGTATATACTTAAGTCAATCAAACATCAGCCCTTAGGCCTGGGCCCCACTGCCTTGACTCGGTTCTGCCACTTCGAATCATCTCCAGGTCTGCTCCAGCAATAGCAAAATATAGTATACCTTGAGGTTCATTTCCTTATAAGCAGCTACCAAAAAAAAAATAAACCCAGCACCATAACATAGCAGTCAGCACAACGCTTTACAGTACTAGCAAACCAGATTCAAATTGCGCTGCTGTTTGTAAAGAATTTGCACATTCTCCTTATGACCGCGCGGGTTTCCTCCAGGTGCTCCGGTTTCCATCCGCAGTACAAAGTTGTTAGGTTAATTGGTCATTGTAAATTGTCCCATGATTAGGCTAGGGTTAAATCGGGGGTTGCTGGGCGACGTGGCTTGAAGGGCCAGAAGGGGCCTATTTTGCGCTGTACTAAAATAAATAAATACATAAATAAGAAAGAAAACTGTCAAACACCCAATGTACAGAAAAAGGGAACAAATCATGCAAACAAAAGTAAGCAAATAACATTCAGAACTAAAGTTCACAAAAGTGAGTTCACAGCCACAAAGCCAGTCATCATTGCAGACAGTCCAGGAGCCTGTTAGTTGCAGGCCACAGCCTTAGTTCACTGCAGAGATGAATAAACCTGTCCAAGAAGTGAGCTGATTAATGGCCCGTCCCTCGCCTCTGGCCCTGACACCCTGATATTTTCAGTCTGGCTTGGCACTTAAGTCAAGCCCTCAGGTCTGGGCCCCACTGCCTTGACTCAGATATGCCACTTTGAATTGTCTCCAAGTCCGCTCCAGCAATGGAAAACTGCTTGTTCCTTGCTCTCAGACCTGGACCCTGCTGCGTCAATTCGACTTGTACATACAACACCACCACCATTGTGCAATTATTCCTTCTGATCTTTTTGATCCAAAGCAATAATTAAGAATAATAGGCATGAAACAAGCTAGATTATAGTTACCACTATTTGTCATTGAGTTGAATGATGGAACTCCTGCTGGGTGTTACCAGTACCAGGTCGTAGGTTGTTGCATCACACCATCATTTACAAAGGCATATTTTGAAACTGGAGAACAGGTAATTTGGTACTGATTTTCAAAATAATTACAATCTTTTAGAAGGAAAGGGATGAACAAGGTCAAGTTTCTTCTTGACTTCAATACTGGTGCTTTGAATATCTTGCCAAATATCTTTCAGTTTTCAAAAGGACTGAAATAACTCCCTTTATTCAATGTTTCTTAACATTTCCATAGGGATGTTTGAGATTGAAATAGTAGAGAATATGAATTTGTAATTTAATTTGGGTCTGCCTATTTATTATATAATTTCATCAGTTTTAGTTATTTACTGTAGTATGTTTTCTGTATTTAAGAAATATTTGGGTTTTTTCAGCTAAATGACTCTTAAATGGGTTGGCACGGTGACGTAGTAGTTAGCGCAATGCTTTACAGTACAGGTGACCCTGGCTCAATTCCCGCTGCTGCCTGTAAGGAGTTCGTACATTCTCCTTGTGTCCACGTGGATTTCCTCCCACAGTCCAAATATGTTTCCGTCCGAAGGTTAATTGGTCATTGTAAATTGTCCTATGGATTAAATCAGAGGGTTGCTGGGCAGTGTGGCTGGAAGGGCCTATTCTGTGCTGCATCTCAATAAATAAATAAATAAATAAATAATCTGTGCTCTGTCTTGTTACCAGGAAGGACCAGAGTGGCAGTCAATCAGAATCAGGTTTAATATCGCTGGTATATGTCAAGTTAGTTTTTGTTTTGCAGCAGCGGTACATTGCAATACATAATAATACTTAACTATAAATTATAATAAGAATATACAGTATATAAAAAATTAAATAAGTAATGCAAAATAGTAAGGGAAAAAATAGTGGGCTAGAGTTTATGGGTTCATTGACCATTCAGAAATCTGATGGCGAAAGAGAAGAAGCTATTCCTGAAATGTTGAGTGTGTGCCTTCAGGCTCCTGTACCTCTTCCATGAGCAATGAGAAGAGGGCATGGTAAAGAAATAAAAATCGATGCTGTTCTATTTCTCTCAGCAAAGATCAAGTTCTCCTCCAAGTCCTCCAAGCAAATGCTGAAGATGTTCTATAGGTCAGTTGTGGAGAGCGCCCTCTTCTTTGTGGTGGCGTGTTGGGGAGGAAGCATTAAGAAGAGGGACGCCTCACGTCTTAATAAGCTGGTAAGGAAGGCGGGCTCTGTCGTGGGCAAAGTACTGGAGAGTTTAACATCGGTAGCTGAGCGAAGGGCGCTGAGTAGGCTACGGTCAATTATGGAAAACTCTGAACATCCTCTACATAGCACCATCCAGAGACAGAGAAGCAGTTTCAGCGACAGGTTACTATCGATGCAATGCTCCTCAGACAGGATGAAGAGGTCAATACTCCCCAATGCTATTAGGCTTTACGATTCAACCGCCAGGACTTAAGAACTTTTTAAAAGCTATTATTAATGCTTTTTGAGATAGTGATTTAGATGCATATCATATTTTTTACTGAGTTAAGTATTGTATGTAATTAGTTTTGCTACAACAAGTGTATGGGACATTGGAAAAAAGTTGAATTTCCCCATGGGGATGAATAAAGTATCTATCTATCTATCTATCTATCTATCTAATACACTGTCCTCCAAGCAAATACACTGTAGTGATCATTCTAACTGGTTGCATCACCATCTAATACAGAGGGGCTACTGCACAGGATCGGAAAAAGCTGCAGTGGGTTGCAAACTCAGCCAGCTCCATCACGGGCACTAACCTCCACAGCCCTAAGGACTACTACGAAAGGTGCTGCCTCAAAAAGTCAGCATCCATCATTATGGACCTCTGTCACCCAGGACATGCCCTCTTCTTATTACAATTATCAAAGAAGAGGTTCAGGAGCATGAAGACACACACTCAATGATTCAGGAACAGCCTCTTCCATCCATTATCAGGTTTGTGAACAAACAACCCATGAACACTACCTCACTATTTTTACTTATAAAATTTGCGCTATTTATTTAATTTAACTTTTAAAATATATTATTGTAATTTATTGTTTTTTAATGTATTGCACTGTACTGCTGCTGAAAAAGCAACAAGTTTCACACCATATCAAAGTTCAAAGTAAATTTTACTATCAAAATACTTATATGTCACTATATACGACCCTGTGATTAATTTTCTTGTGGGTATACTCAACAGATCTATAGAATAGTAATTATAATCATTTGCAGATGATACTAAGATAGGTGGCGTTGTGGATAATGAAGTAGGTTTTCAAAGCTTGCAGAGAGATTTAGGCCAGTTAGAAGAGTGGGCTGAACGATGGCAGATGGAGTTTAATGCTGATAAGTGTGAGGTGCTACATTTTGGTAGGACTAATCAAAATAGGACATACATGGTAAATGGTAGGGCATTGAGGAATGCAGTAGAGCAGAGTGACCTAGGAATAATGGTGCATAGTTCCCTGAAGGTGGAATCTCATGTGGATAGGGTGGTGAAGAAAGCTTTTGGTATGCTGGCCTTTATAAATCAGAGCATTGAGTATAGGAGTTGGGATGTAATGTTAAAATTGTACAAGGCATTGGTAAGGCCGAATTTAGAGAATTGTGTACAGTTCTGGTCACCGAATTATAGGAAAGATGTCAACAAAATAGAGAGGGTACAGAGAAGATTTACTAGAATGTTACCTGGGTTTCAGCACCTAAGTTACAGGGAAAGATTGAACAAGTTAGGTCTTTATTCTTTGGAGCATAGAAGGTTGAGGAGGGACTTGATAGAGGTATTTAAAATTATGAGGGGGATAGATAGAGTTGACATGGATAGGCTTTTTCCATTGAGAGTAGGGGAGATTCAAACGAGGACATGAGTTGAGAGTTAAGGGGCAAAAATTTAGGGGTAACAGAAGGGGGAATTTCTTTACTCAGAGTGGTAGCTGTATGGAACGAGCTTCCAGTAGAAGTGGTAGAGCGCAGGTTCAATTTTGTCATTTAAAAAAAAAATTGGATAGGTATATGGACAGGAAAGGAATGGAGGGTTATGGGCTGAGTGCAGGTCGGTGAGACTAGGTGAGAGTAAGCTTTCGGCACGGACTAGAAGGGTCGAGATTGCCTGTTTCTGTGCTGTAATTGTTAAATGGTTATATAACAGGATCAATGAAAGATCACCCAGAGAACATGAGATGAAGTGCCCTTGAAAGTGAGTCCATTGGTTGTGGGAACATTTCAATATTGGGGCGTGAAGTTGAGTGATATTAAACCTAATTCTGATTCTGAAATCCTGCATCATCCTGGTTTGGAAGAATACTGTTCTTTCCCTGGGGCAAGGTTCAGACCTTCTCAACCAACAGTGCTGTTGGTGTATCGTCAGTGCTGTTGGTGTATCGTCAGTAACTGACTGCCGTGGTTTGAAGTAAAGAGCGTCTTTCACCTCTGTGAATGCTGATGTTACTGTCATTCGAAACAGTGGACTATTTACATGTCCAGTTCCACACCAGACTGGACTCTGATCAGATACTGAAAGACCTGCTCTATGGACAGCTGGCAGAGGTTGCTTGTCTAGTCGTTTGCCCACAGCTTCACTTCAAGGACGTCTGCACCGGGGACTTGCATGACTGACAGTAGTGAAAACCGAGAGGAAGCTACTGACATGATGAAGGAAGCCCTGAACACCACCAGAGATGGAGGAGCTTCATTGTTGCCCTAAACGCCAGCAGCGTATTGGGCAGGAAGTAAGATCAATCTAACCCTTAAGTCCTTATGTCAACAGTCTGCCTGTGTAGTTCTTCAATGAGTTTGCACTGGAATTTGCACAGAAGTTCATTGCTAAACATCTGACATGACTCTGTATCCATCTGCACACATTATCAGACATTTTGGGTCAACTATCAACTTTATTGGGTGACGAGGAGGAGATGGGTCTCTACCAAAGGAGGAGTAAGGCGCCCCTCCCATCTGCAAGCCTGAAGGTCACCTTTGGACAAGGAGCCCCCACCCTCTGCCAATCAAGCTCGAGTGAAGCCATGGGAGCAGATAGTGGATGGTCTTGTGAACAGTTGGTGCATTTCACAAGTCCTGGTTATGCGACCACTGACACCAGGCAGACAATCTCTTAAGAGTATTGATAATGGCTGGAGTCACCCATCTTGTAAAGACACTGCCCAGAAGAAGGCAATGGAAAACCACTTCTATCAAAAAATTTGCCAAGAACAATCATGGTTACCATGATCGCCCACATCATACAACACGGCACATAATGATGATGATGATCAGTTTATGCCTTTGGGAATAGCTAAGTGCATGAACTTTGGATTAAATATTCAAATTGGGTTAATTCCATCTAATACTGATGTACAATCTTGTAGTGTAGTAATCATTAGGGGCAGCACAGTAGGTTTTACATTACAGATTCAATTCCCACCCCTGACTTTGAGGAGTATGTACATTCTGTCCGTGGCTGTGTCAGTTTACTCTGGGTTCTCCAGTTTCCTCCCACAGTCCAAAGACATACAGTTGGTAGGTTACTTGGTTATTATAAATTATCCTGTGATTAGGCTAGGATTAAATCGGGGATAGCTGGGCTGTTTGGCTCGAAGGGCCTATTCTGCACTGTATCTCAGTAAATAAAAATAACTACTTTTTTTTCTATTAACAGGTCAGCTAATGGATTAATACACATATGGAACTTAAAGACACACAGGGCAGATACAGTACTGGAAAGCCATGATAAAAATTCAGTATTATGGATACAAACATTGCAATGGAGATACTCTCTCATCAGGTTAGTATGCACCAGAATTTCACTACTTGGAAGCAGTATATTCAAGAATGTAGATTTCTGCACATTTGTTGAAATTCCTGAGAACCACAATGTTTTAACACAGAGGAAATTGACAGGTTAGATTAGAATAACGCACCAGTCAGGGGTACCAAGGATGCATCTCCTGAATTGTTACCCCAAATAAGATCAGTTAAACACCCAAAATGCTGGAGGAACTCAGCAAGTCAGGCAGCATCTATGGAAATGAATAAACAGTTGACGTTTCGAGCCAAAACCCTTCATCAGGACTAGAAAGGAAGAGGAGAACTCAGAGTAAGAAGATGGGGAGAGGGAAGGAAGAAGTGGAATGTGGTTGGTAATAGGTGAAACTGGGAGGGGGTAAACTAAAGAGCTGGGTACTTGATTGGTGAAAGAGATAAAGGGCAGGAGAAGGTGGAATCTGATAGGAGAGGATAGAAACAGTAAGGATTGAACTAGAAATCTCCCTGACACCTGAAGTTGAGCTTCTCATTTGTCATCTCACGGAGTTATCAAATACATCAAATGGTTTAATTTAATATCAGAGAATGTTTACAGTATGCAACCTGAAATTCTTACTCTTTGCAGACATCTATGAAACAAGAAACCCCATAGAATGAATGATAGAAACATCAGAACATTGGATTGCAGACCATAGTCTCTTTGGAGGCTTTGCTATTGCTTGCTTGGTGGGTGGTGGGCGCTGATGCTTCTTGTTGGTACAAGTGGGGGGAGGGAAGGAGGGACAGTTGATGTTGTGCTGCTGCTTAATTGTGGGAGGGGGGTTTGGGGGGGACTTCAGGGTTTTGATGTTTCTATCATTCATTCTTTGATGGATGTTTTATGGATGTCTTTGAAAAGTAAGATTTCAGGTTGTATATTCTCTGATACTAAATGGAACCATTGAACCCCGGTCCTTTCTACCCCCTATCGCACAAGCAAACTTCAAAGGGAACTTCTTAAATAATTCAATAAGTAACAATGAATTGGGGAACGTTATTTGTGTGAAACTAAATTCTTATCCCACTGATATTTGCTCTGTTTAAGCCAGGTGCCACCAATCTTTTTTTAATGCTATGGTCCCCAACCATTAACTGAGGGATCCATGGACCCCAGTTTGGGATCCCCTGGCTTAAGTGATTTAGTGAGGACATATAAAGGAAGTTGAAAATACAATCTGTTTCCACTCAGTTTCAGATTTGTATCTTTCCAGGTGTATTTTCTGCAGATTGTTTCACATAGGACTGCTAGGTCCTGGCTCATTCCAAATGACTGTCAAGCACTTTAGCCCAAGTTCTTAGGGCATAAGCCAATTGAATCTGGCCCACTTTTAACTCGTGAATCTCCTCGGCTATTGACAATAGTAAGAACCTCTGCCAACCCAGAAAGCCCATAGCTTTTGTCTAAGCTGGAACCCAAACACAGCCTCAGCCCAGATCATCAGCAGGCTGGCTCGCTACTGCATCTGACTAACAACTGAAAATCAGTCTTGGCAAGAAATTAAAGTTGCTCCAACCTGATGGCATGAATATCAATTTCTCCTTGCGGTGAACAAATTTCCCCCCTTCCCTCTTCCTCCATTCCCCACTCTGCCCTTTTACCTCTTCTCACCTACCTTTTACTTACCCTGGGTCCCCTCCTCCTTCCCTTTCTCCACTTGTTCACACTCCTCTCCTATCAGATTTCTTCCTCACTAGCCCTTGACCTTTCCACCCACCTTCCAGCTATCCTCTTTCCCTTCCCTCCACCTTTTTTATTCTGGCACTTCCCCTTCCTTCTCAGTCCTGAAGAAAGGTCTCGACCCGAAATGTTGACTGTTTACTCTTTTCCGTAGATGCTGCCTGACCTGCTAGTTCCTCCAGCATCTTGCATGCATTGCTTTGGATTCCCAGCATCTGCAGACTTCATTGCAGCATTATCACTGAGGCCTGACTTGGTCATTCTGTCAGAAACCTCAAAGTAGTTAGTGGTCAAAATAGAGCTGACAGTGCTTTGGGACGAACAGATTGAGGAGGTGTCTGAGCATAAAAAAGCCAAATACCAAGAGCTGGTAGAGCAGTGCCAGAGACAAGGTTGGAGGGCACGATGCCAGCATATAGAGGTGGATGTAGAGGTTTTGCTGGCAGCTCGCTGTGCAGAACCTACTCTCTCTTTGGCATTACAGGTAGGGGTGGGGTGATGGGGGACTGCAAAGAAAAGAGCCATCAGGACTGCTGAGCGAGCCTCTAGGTGGTTGTGGATCAAGAGGTATGGCCCTTGGAGCAATGCTGCTGGGACACAAGCCCGGCTGGGTCACCTGGGCATGAGTGTCTGATGTTGAAAAACCTGAAACACCCGATGGCCCCAAGTTACATCACTGATGATGTGTCCCAGCGCACCCTAGGATGTATCTCAGCATCAGGGAAGTGTGTTTGCACCTGTGTGTGTTTGATAAGATAGATGTGTATTGTGCACAATGCACAATGTGTATTATATTAGCCTTTCTCGTAGCAATGTCTTTTCCAAAAGCTCCCTTCTAGAAAGTACTATAGGGTTGTTAAATCAAAACCTTCACACTATTCAAAAAATGTCTTCCCCCCATGCCCCAAGGCTGTTAATCTGATTAATCATTCTAGTTAGCCCACTCCCACCCCTTCTATCTCAGTCAGTGCACTGCACAACCTTCAAGCCACATTTATTAATGCTGTTTACATTGTAAATACAGTACCATGTGAAAGTCTTAGGCACATGTGCAACATGAAGATGTTTTCAAAAATAATGAATTGCCAAATTTACCTTAAGAAGCAGTAAACCATAGAACTGTAGAACATTACAGAAACAGCCTTTTGGCCCTTCTTGGCTGTGCCGAACCATTTTTCTGCCTAGTCCCACTGACCTGCACCTGGACCATATCCCTCCATACACCTCTCATCCACATACCTGTCCAAGTTTTTCTTAAAAGTTAAAAGTGAGCCAGCATTTACCACTTCATCTGGCAGCTCCATTCCACACTCCCACCACTCTCTGTGTGAAGAAGCCCCCTCCTAATATTCCCTTTAAATTTTTCCCCCTTCACCCTTAACCCATGTCCTCTGGTTTTTTTCTCCCTAGCCTCTGTGGAAAAAGCTTGCTTGCATTCACTTTATCTATACCCATCATAATTTTATACACCTCTATCAAATCTCCCTTCATTCTTCTATGCTCCAGGGAATAAAGTCCTAACCTATTCAACCTTTCTGTGTAACTCAGTTTCTCAAGTCCTGGCAACATCCTTGTAAACCTTCTCTGCACTCTTTCAACCTTATTAATATGCTTCCTGTAATTCGGTGACCAAAACTGCACACAATTCTCCAAATTCGGCCTCACCAATGCCTTATACAACCTTACCATAACATTCCAACTCATACTCAGTACTTTGATTTATATAGGCAAATGTACCAAAACTCCCTTTACCACCCTATCTACCTGTGACACCACTTTTAGGGAATTTTGTATCTGTATTCCCAGATCCCTCTGTTCTACTGCACTCCTCAGTACAGTAAAATAATAAATGAAATCAAGCCCAAGAGTACATCAGAGCGGCAGGGCCAGGATCCGAGAGAGAGGTATGATCCGAGATTAGGAAGATTTAAGCACTGGACATGATTGAAAAGGCCAGGGTATCAGGGCCAGAGGCAAGGGATGGGTGGTTCCGCTCACTGCCCGATGAGGTTTACTCAGCTCTGCACTGAACTGAGGCTGTGGCCTTATAACTAATGGACTCCTGGATCGCTTCAGAGATAACTGGCTTTGTTGCTGTGGACTCACTTTCATCACCTTCAGTTGTTTGCTTGCTTTTATTGTTGGCATGATTTGTTCTTTTTTCTGCACATTGGGTGTTTGGTGGTCTTTTTTAAAAAATGTTTTCTGTTGAGTTCTTTGTTTTGTGGCTACCTGTAAGGAGATGAATCTCAAGGTTGTATAATGTATACTTACTTTGATAATGAATGTACTTTGAACTTTGTACTTCATTTGGTGTGACTACCCTATGCCTTTAAAACTACATTAATCCCCTTAGGTACACTGTTGTGCAGTTTTATAAGAAAATCAGTTTGTAGGTGTTTCAGTCATCTTGGAGAATATGCAACAGTTCTTCTGCAGACATTGGGGTTGCTCAGCAATCCCTCAATTTAATCCTAACCTAATTCCAGGACAAAATACAATGACCAATGAACCTACTGTAATGTCCTGGTAAGCTTTGAGTGTCCTATTGACTTGGACCCCAAGATCCCTCTGATCCTCCACACTGCCCAGAGTCTTACCATTAATACTATATTCTGCCATCATATTTGACCTACCAAAATGAGCCACCTCACACTTATCTGGGTTGAACTCCATCTGCCACTTCTCAGCCCAGTTTTGCATCCTATCAATGTCCTGCTGTAACCTCTGATAGCTCTCCACACTACCCACAACACCCCCAACCTTTGTATCATCAGCAAATTTACTAACCCATCCCTCCACTTCGTCATCCAGATCGTTTATAAAAATCACAAAGGGTAGGGGTCCCAGAACAGATCCCTGAGGCACACCACTGGTGACCGACCTCCATGACCCGTCTGCAGCCACCCTTTGCCTTCTTTGGGCAAGCCAGTTCTGGATCCACAAAGCAATGTCCCTATGGATCCCATGCCTCCTTACTTTCTCAATAAGCCTTGCATGGGGCACCTTGTCAAATGTCTTGCTGAAATCCATTTCGTTGTCGTGGCTATCCCTCGAGGTCGAGGATGATTGTCTTTGTTCTGTGATCTATTTATGGGTTCTCAAGTGGCTTATGCCAATCTTGACTTTGAAAGTTCTTCCGCATTCAGCACGGGTAGTTCCAGATGGCAGATCGGGCTTTGGTTGTTGCTGCCTCTCTTTCCATTTTCTTCTCTTTTCTTCTAATTCTGCACATCTGTTGGCTTCAAAAGTTGCTGTTCCTTCTTGGATGATGGCTTGCCAGAGTTTCCTGTCCTTGGCATTGGTTTCCCAATTGTTGATGTTACATTTCTTCATGTTGGCTTTTAAGACATCTTTGAATCTCTTCTGTTGTCCGCCTCTTTTACGTTTGCCTTCTTTAAGCTGGGAGTAGAAGATTTGTTTCGGCAGATGTTCGTCTTTCATCCGAACAACATGACCACTCCGCCTTAGTTGGTTCTTGATGATGTGGGCTTCAATGCTTGTTGTTTTTGCTTCATTTAGCACATTGACATTGGTTCTTTTATCATCCCAGCTGATATTTAAGAAGTTTCGAAGACAGCGTTGATGGAACTTTTCAAGTCCCTTCAGATGTTGTTGGTATGTTGTCTAGGTTTCTGATGCATACAGGAGCGTTGAGATTACCACTGCTTTGTACACTATCATTTTGGTGTCTGTTCGGATGTCATGATCATGAAAGACTCTTGTTCGGAGATGTCCAAAAGCTGTTCCAGCGCATTTAAGACGATGTTGGATCTCATCATTAAGGTCGACATTGGAGGAGAGGTGACTTCCAAGATACGGAAAGTGGTCCACATTTTCCAGGGTTATCTCGCCAAGTTGAATTGATGGTTCAATCCGATTTGTCTCAGTTGGTGACGGTTGGTAGATGATCTGAGTCTTCTTGGAATTGATGGTAAGTCCAAGTGTCGTGTATGCACGGTTGAAGGCAGTCAGAATCTGTTGTAGGTGGTTTTCTGAGAGAGCTGCAACACTGTTGTCATCTGCGTATTGGAACTCGATGAGGCAACTTGTAGATGTCTTGTTTTTGGACTTGAGACAGGCAAGATTGAAAAGTCTGCCATCTGTTTTGTAGATGATTTCGATTCCTGGGGGTAAGTTGTCCTTGATAATGTGGATGATTGTCGAAATGAAGGTAGTGAACAAAGTTGGGGCAATCACGCATTCCTGTTTTACTCCTGATCTAACTTGAAAAGGCTCACAGTTACTTTTGCTGGCCATGACAATGGCAAGCATGCCATCAGGGAGGAGTCTCAAGATTCGAATGTACTTTTCAGGGCATCCATAGGTGGATAGGACATCCCATAAGAGTTCCCTTGATACCGAGTCAAAGGCTTTGGTGAGGTCGATTAATGCCATGTACAAAGGTTGAAGTTGTTCATGACATTTTTCTTGTAGTTGTTGCTTTGTGAAGATCATGTCGATTGCTCCACGTAATGGTCTAAAACCGGCTTGTGTCTCTGGAAGGATGTTCTCAGCTAAAGGCTTGAGCCAGTTGTTCAAGATGGGGGTGAGGATCTTTCCTGCTGTTGCTAACAGGGAAATTCCACAATAGTTTCTGCATTCGGATCGATCGCCTTTCCTTTTGTAGATGGTAACGATTGCTGAGTCTCTAAAGTCTGCTGGTACATCTTCATTTATCCAGATCTTGATGAGAAGTTGATGTAGTTGATAACGAAGTGGGTTAACTCCAATTTTGTAAACCTCGGCTGGTATTCCATTGAGTCCAGCGGCCTTGCTGTTTTTCAAGGTGTTGATGGCTTCCTTAACTTCTTCAAGTGTTGGTATTTTGCTTAGGGAGTCGGCAACGGGTTGTTTTGGAATGTTGTTAATCACATTCCTGTCAAATGAGACGGTTTGATTTAGAAGATCTTCAAAGTGCTCCCTCCATCTAGAATTGATGTCAGCATTGCTCTTCAGGATGGTTGAACCATCTTTGCTTTTGAGTGGGGCTTGACCGTGAGTGGATGGGCCAAAAATAGCTTTAGTGGCCTTGAAAAAGCCTTGAGTGTCGTTGGCGTCTGCTGGTTGTTGGACTTCCTGAGCTTTCTTCCTCCATCATTGGTTTTTCAGGTTTCGGGTGCTCTTCTGGACTGCAGCCTTGCATTCCTGATAGCGCTTCCTTTTGGTAGCTGGTGGTTGGTCATTTTGTAAGGTAATGAAAGCTTTTCTCTTTTCGTCGATGAGCTGTTGTAGTAGTTTGTCGTTATCATCGAACCAATTCTGATGTTTTTTCATCTTGAACCCAATTGTTTCTTTGCAGGAGGTGATGATAGCATTCTTCAATTGATTCCAGTGTTCTTCTGCAGACGGTGGGATTTGTTGAGGCAGTTGTTCTTGAAGATTTTGTTGGAACTTCTGTACATGGTTGATGTCTTGAAAGATGTCAACATTGAATTTCTTAATACTGTTCTGATTTTGGTGTTTCCTTTCAGGCCGGATCTTCATTCTCATGGTGGATGAGATGAGTCGATGGTCTGTCCAGCACTCGTCGGCACCAGTAACAGCTCTTGTTATCAGTAAATCTTGTTGGTCCCGAGATCGTATGATGTTGTGGTCGATGAGGTGCCAGTGTTTGGAGCGTGGATGCTGCCAGGAGACTTTGTACCTGTTTTTCTGGTGAACTAGGGTGTTTGTAATCACCAGGTTGTGTTCAGCACATTTGGTGAGGAGGAGTGTTCCATTGGCGTTGACCTTACCAACTCCTTCCTTGCTTATTATTCCAGTCCAGAGCCTATGATCTTTCCCAACTCTGGCATTGAAGTCTCCCAAAAGAATGAAATTGTCATTGTTGGGAACAGAGGAAAGGACGTGGTCAAGTTGGGCGTAGAAGTTCATCTTTACTTCATCTTCAGTGTCCAGAGTTGGAGCATAGGCACTGATGATGGTGGCGTGTTGGTTCTTGACAAGCTGGGTTCGCAGAGTCATGAAACGTTCATTGATTCCCAGTGGTTGCTCTGTCAACTTCTGAAGTAGGCTGTTTTGGATGGCAAAACCTATTCCATGGATCCTCGGTTGTTCAGGATCAAGTCCTTTCCAGAAAAAGGTGTATTGACCTTGCTCTTCCTTTAGTTGCTCTTCTCCAGCTCTACAGATCTCACTCAGAGCAATAATGTCAAAGTTGAATTTTTGGAGTTCCCGGGCAACAAAAGCAGTTCTCCTGTCTGGTCGGTCTGAGTTTGGGTTATCCAGCAGAGTTCGTATGTTCCAGGTTCCAAATTTCATAGTTTCACTTCTCGATGTTTTTCGACCGTATGATGGTGATCTGTCTGGATGTGGCTTTCCAGACAGGATGGAGTGAAGCAGACTATTTTTAGGGCACCTTTTCTAGCCCCTTCCCGGTTCAGGGTGAGCAGAGTGGATCCTAAATAGGGCTGCTCAGATGTGAATACTGCTGCTGAACAACTTTCCTGCTTCTGTCCAAACATTGAGTGAATTTACCGCTTTTGTGCCGGATGAGGAACTTCCAGCTATCACGTTGCCTGCTCCTGTCGCCCTCCCCCGATTGCCGAAAGACTTGAAGAAGTGACTCACAGAATGAAGACGCCTGTGTGTGTATTTGTTTAACGTGTACTTGGTGTTGCACTCCAAGAAGCACACAATACTTCACAAATCAACCAACTGATTCCAATGGCATGGAAACCACGACGATTGGAGCTGATGGGTTTGTTGCAGCCTCCATCTGCCTTCACAGTCATTGAGTTTGAAGTAACTTCATTCGCCTGTTCCATCGTTGAGGTCTTGGTTGGATTGTTCTTTGTCATGCACCTCACCCTTGACCTCACCACCATGGGTGACCCTACCAGGAGCATAGCTCCAGATGGCATCGCTCTCGGGATCTCAGGACCACACAAGCTTCTCCACAGCAACAAGGTGACAATCCATGGAGAAGACACTACATTTATATGCATATTAAATAGTTAAATAAGTAGTGCAAAAAAATAGGAAATAAAGTAGTGAGGTAGTGTTCACGGGTTCAATGTCCATTTAGAAATCAAATGGCAGAGGGGAAGAAGCTGTCCCTGAATTGCTGAGAGTGTTCCTTGAGGCTTTTGTACATGGTGACAGTGAGAAGAGGGCATGCCCCGGGTGATGGGGATCATTACTGATGGACACAGCCTTTTTAAAACATCACTCCTTGAAGATGTTGAGGATACTACGGAGGCTATTGCTCATGATGGAGCTGACTCAGTTTTCAACTCTCTGCTCTTTGATCCTGTACAGTAGCCCCCCCCCCCCATACCAGACAGTGATACAGCCAGTTAGAATGTTTGCCATTGTACATCTGTAGAAATTTACCAGTATTTTTGGTAACATACCAAATCTCCTCAAACTCCTAATGAAATATAGCTATTGTTTTGTCTTCTTTCTAGCTGCATCGATATGTTGGGTCCAGGTTAGGTTCTCCGAGATATTGATACCCAGAAATTTGAAACTGCTCACTTTTCCACTTATGATCCCTCTATGAGAACTGAGTCTGATGTCTGGATGATTTAATTGCCAGGCTGAATTGGAAGGGTCAAGTACAGGCTAAATCGAGGCGATGGGGTCCAGGCCCCAGGGGGTCCAGGCCCCAGAGTGTATCAAAGTGACTGAACCTGATGTTTGAATGATTTGATTGTCAGTCTGAATTGGAAAAGTCGGGGCCAGGCCCCAGAGCACATCAAAGTGACTGAACCTGATGTTTGGGCGATTCAGTGCCCGGACCAGATTGTAAAGGTCAGTGCATTGGGACGCAAGGCGAAGGACGAGCTGGTTCTGCTCTGCTGAACTAAGGGTCTATGGACAGGACTGTTTTAGTAGACTTCAGTTCAGAATGCTATTTACTTGTTTATTGTTTGCATGATTTGGTTTTTTTTTGGGTGGTTGATGATCTTTTAAAATTTTTTTTGGAGTTTCTTTGTTTTGTGGCTGCCTGTAAGGAGTCAAATCTGAAGGTTTCTAATGTATACTTACTTTGGTAATAAATGTACTTTGAACTTTGAAATAACTAAGTTATGGGTTGAATGCTAATGTTTAAAATCACTGCAACTAAAGCTTTGTTTGAATGGCAGATTATTGTTCATTTATTGAAGAAATGTGTTCAGCATCCTGCTTTGTGTTGATAGGTTCCATATTTTCTTCCAGCCAAGGTCGTGATTCGACTGTCTGCATGTGGGATCTAGCTGAAGGGCGTAAAATGGTCGTGGATTCCATTCCTCTGGATAGCTATGGATTCTGCCAGTGTTCACTATTGGATAGAGGTGTTGGCAGCTACCTCTTAGCTTTGCCTGGCAAGGATTTGTCAGAGGTAACTCGATAGATCTGAGGGTCCTATTATACAGAGGTGCAGTATCCATAAAACATAGGAGTAGACTTAGGCCATTCGGCTTATCAAGTCTGCTCCACCATTTCATCATGATTGATCCATTTTCCCTCTCAACCCCATTCTTCCTGTAATCTTCCACACTCTGACCGATCAAGAACCTATCAACCTCCGCCTTAAATAAGCCCAGTGACCTGGCTTACACAGCTGCTTGTGGCAACGAACTTACCATAAGACCATAAGATATAGGAGCAGAATTAGGCCATTTGGTCCATTTAGTCTGCTCTGCCATTTCATCATGGCTGATTCATTTCCCTCTCAGCCCCAGTCTCCTGCCTTCTCCCTGTATCTCTCCATGCTCTGACCAATTAAGAATCTTATCAAACTCTGCCCTAAATATACCCAATGACTTAGCTTCCATAGTCACACACAGCAACAAATTCCACAGATTAACCAACTTCCAGCTAAAGAAATTCCTCCTCACCTCTGTCCTAAATGAACGTCACTCTATTTTGAGTTTCTGTCCTCTGGTCCTAGACTCCCCCGCTATAGGAAACATCTTATCCACATCTGCTCTATCGAGGCCTTTCAGCATTTGATAGGTTTCAATGAGATTCCCCTTATTCTTTTAAATTTCAGTGAGTTGGGGCCCAGCACCATTAAATACACCTCAAATGACAAGTTTTTCAATCCTGAAATCATTTTTGTGAACCTCCTTTGAACCCTCTCCAATGTCAGGACATAATTTCTTAGATGAGGGCTCCAAATTTGTCACAAAGCTCCAAGTGAGGCCTCACCAGTGCCTTATAAAGCCTCAACATTACATCCTTGCTTTTATATTCTTGCCCACGCGACCAAAAAAATCCTCCTCATCTCTGTTCTAAGTGGACTGCTCTCTATTTTATGACTGTGACCTCTGGTCCTAGATTCCCCCACCATCGGAAACATCCTCTCCTGTAGTCAATCCATGCTTAGGTTCTACAGTATTTATACAAATTACCCTGAAAATTTTGTTCAAATATTAATTGAATCATGTTGTCTCCATTCCATTCTCTGTATGTAGTCAATGGCTTTGTTTTTAGAAACATAGAAAACCTACAGCACAATACAGGCCCTTCAGCCCACAAATTTGTGCCGAACATATCCCTACCTTAGAAGTGACTTAGGGTTACCCATAACCCTGCTCCACCATTTCATCATGATTGATCCATTTTCCCTCTCAAGCCCATTCTTCCTGTAACCTTTCACACTCTGACTGATCAAGAACCTATCAACCTCCGCCTTAAATAAGCCCAGTGACCTGGCTTACACAGCTGCTTGTGGCAACGAACTTACCATAAGACCATAAGATATAGGAGCAGAATTAGGCCATTTGGTCCATCTAGTCTGCTCTGCCATTTCATCATGGCTGATTCATTTCCCTCTCAGCCCCAGTCTCCTGCCCATATTTCTAAGCTCCATGTACCTTTCCAGGAGTTTCTTAAAAGACCCTATTGTATCTGCCTCCACCACCATCACTGGCACCCCACACTCTTCATCACTCTCTGCATAAAAAAACTTACCACTGACATCTCCTCTGTACCTCCTTCCAAGCACCTTAAAGCTGTACCGTCTTGTGCTAGCCATTTCAGCCTTGGGAAAAAGCCTCTGACTATCCATACAATCAATGCCTCTCATCATCTTATACACCTCTATCAGGTCACCTCTCATCCTCCATCACTCCAAGGAGAAAAGGCCAAGTTCCCTCAACCTATTCTCATAAGGCATGCTCCCCAATCAATCAACATCCTTATAAATCTCCTCTGCACCCTTTTATGGTTTCCACATCTTTCTTGTAGTGAGGCAACCAGAACTGAGCACAGTACTCCAAGTGGGGTCTGACCAGGGTCCTATATACAGCTGAAGTCAGAAGTTTACATACACCTTAGCCCAATACATTTAAACTCAGTTTTTCACAATTCCTGACATTTAATCGTAGAAAACATTCCCTGTCTTAGGTCAGTTAGGACCACTACTTCATTTTAAGAATGTGAAATGTCAGAATAATAGTAGATAGAATGATTTATTTCAGCTTTTATCTCTTTCATCACATTCCCAGTGGGTTAGAAGTTTACATATATTTTGTTAATATTTGGTAGCATTGCCTTTAAGTTGTTTAACTTGGGTCAAACATTTTGGGTAGCCTTCCACAAGCTTCTCACAATAAGTTGCTGGAATTTTGTTCTATTCCTCCAGACAAAACTGGTGTAACTGAGTCAGGTTTGTAGGCCTCCTTGCTCTGTTACGTACCCGTGCCTGTCACATGACCATGATGTAATTGAGGCTATGCTGGGCATGATGTAATGGTCTTGTGATGGTGGAGTGACGTAATTTTCCCCACCAGTGAGAGGTCATGTGATAATTTTTTTCAACAGGGTATAAAAGGAGAACCCCTCCCTGTGACGCAGGGCAGTTCGTGGTTGAATTCATCAGTGACTCTGTTCTGCTGCATATTTGATTTTATGATGCAGTTTCCTTTTAAAAGTGGAGTTTTAATTTCTACTGTAAGAATTGTTGTGCCAGCAGTTCTGAAAATTACTGCCAGTTAAAGTCCAGTCGGAGAGCGAAGATTTATCGAAGTTCGGGAAGCTGAAAGTTCGAGGAAAGTTGATGTCGACAGTAAACAGGTTCAACCTTATTTAATCTCCGTACAAGGAATTAGTAACTTGTGTCCAAGATAGCTCCTGCATTTCTGAAAGCAGAAAGAGTTGGATGCAGAGTTTCGCCAAGGAAAGGTCAGTACCTTTAAGCCGTTTATTTCCTTCAATCGTAAATCCCTCTGCAAAGCATACTTCGGCTGGGATCAGCAGTAATGTCACAAAAGAGGATTTTATTACTTCAAGGAAAGTCTCTCCTAACTGACTGTAAATCATTTTGGACTTTTTGCAATACTACTTTAAAGAACTGAGTTCGCATTTCTCGCTTTAAGAACTGTTCGAGCTACCGTATAGCAGTCCACTTCCGGTTAAGTTAGTCGTTTGTTTACTTTTGGGATTTTTGTAGCAGTGTTTAATAAGTGTTTTATTTGTTATAAAAAACCTGTCTCAATTATATATTCATTGTTGCTGAATCGTAACAGCTCGCACATGCTTTTTCAGTTCTGCCCACAAATTTTCCATTGGATTGAGGTCAGGGCTTTGTGATGGCCACTCCAATACCTTGACTTTGTTGTCCTTAAGCAATTTTGGGGTCATTGTCCATTTGGAAGATCCATTTGCGACCGAGCTTTAACTTCCTGGCTGATGTCTTGAGATGTTGCTTCAATATATCCACATAAATTTTCTTCCTCATGATGCCATCTATTTTGTGAAGTGCACCAGTCCCTCCTGCAACAAAGCATCCCCACAACATGATGCTGCCACCCCCATGCTTCACAGTTGGGATGGTATTCATCGGCTTGCAAGCCTCACCTTTTTTCCTGAAAGGCTGATCAGCAAGGAAGAAGCCACTGCTCCAAAACCGCCATAAAAATGCCAGACTACAGTTTGCAAGTGCACATGGGGACAAAGATCTTACTTTTCGGAGAAATGTCCTCTAGTCTGATGGAACAAAAATTGAACTGTTTGGCCATAATGACTGTCGATATGTTTGGAGGAAAAAGGCAATGCTACCAAATACTAACGAAGTGTATGTAAACTTCTAACCCACTGGGAATGTGATGAAAGAAATAAAAGCTGAAATAAATCATTCTCTCTACTATTATTCTGACATTCCACACTCTTAAAATAAAGTGGTGATCCTAACTGACCTAAGACAGGGAATGTTTTCTAGGATTAAATGTCAGGAATTGTGAAAAACTGAGTTTAAATGTATTTGGCTAAGATGTATGTAAACTTCTGACTTCAACTGTAGCTGCAACATTACCTCTTGGCTCTTAAACTCAATCCCACGATTGATGAAGGCCAATGCACCGTATATCTTCTTAACCACAGAGTCAACATGTACAGCAACTTTGAGTGTCCTATGGACTTGGACCCCAAGATCCCTCTGATTGTCCACACTGCCCAGAGTCTTACCATTAATACTATATTCTTCCATCATATTTGACCTACCAAAATGAGCCACCTCATACTTATCTGGGTTGAATGCCATCTGCCACTTCTCAGCCCAGTTTTGCATCCTATCCATGTCCTGCTGTAACCTCTGACAGCTCTCCACACTACCCACAACATCCCCAACCTTCATGTCATCAGCAATTTACTAACCCATCCCTCCAATTCGTCATCCAGATCGTTTA
Source organism: Hemitrygon akajei (assembly GCF_048418815.1). NCBI lineage: Eukaryota > Metazoa > Chordata > Chondrichthyes > Myliobatiformes > Dasyatidae > Hemitrygon > Hemitrygon akajei. Next base: position 124,296,934 of record NC_133130.1, on the reverse strand, counting down.
TAAAAATCACGAAGAGTAGGGGTCCCAGAACAGATCCCTGAGGCACACCACTGGTGACCGACCTCCATGACCCATCTGCAGCCACTCTTTGCCTTCTTTGGGCAAGCCTGTTCTGGATCCACAAAACAATGTCCCCTTGGATCCCATGCCTCCTTACCTTCCACAGAAAGTGTCCACAGCATGGATGATTAATAAGTTCATGGCCAAAGGTAGAAGGAGATGAGTTATATCTCTCTCGTTACATGCGCATGCAGTACGACTCTTTGAGTGATTATGCAGAAAGTTTGAAGTTAATAACTCATCTCCTACCTCAGGCCACAAACTTATCAATCACCCCATGCTGTGGACCACTTCTGGAGGTCCAAGACAACAATTTCCACAAAGAAGGGATCCGTATGCTCCATGACTGCTGGACTGTGTGTGTAAATGTAGGGAAAATAAATGTGCTAGGTTTTCTAAAATTAACTCAGTCTACCTTAGGCCATGAACTTATCAATCACCCCTCGTAAATGCCAAACAATAAATGTATCACGTGATACAGATGATATTTCCGAAATAAAAATAATTGTTGTGGATATCCTGTTTGCACTAGAGTAAAGCGGTTTGTTTATATTCAAAAACACAATGATGGTATTGATTGAGACACAGTGGAGATAATCCGTATCTCGAGTAGTGACAATGGAGTTTTACTTTCCTGTGGGACAACTTTGTGATTTCTAATTATTACCGAATTGTTGCCGGTGGCTTTCTGTGTCAGTTAGAGCCTGTAGGCCTGGCATACCATTATATTAATTGCCTTTATTCTATTTGCCACCTTTCTAAATATAGATGACAGCTTGCTATTTTCTAGTTATTACCATATTGCTGCTGGTGGCTTTCTGCGTAGACTACAGCCTGGAAGACTGGCGTGCCATTAAATTGATTGTCTTTATGATATTTAACTCCCTTCTTAAAATATAGGTTAAGATTGTAGATCTACCTAACAAGACACCAGTCTGGACCCTAAATCCACCAACAGATGCTAAACTGGGCATGCCGATGTGTCTGAAGCTGTGGCAGGTAAAACACACCGAATGCGTTGCAGAAATCTGTGCACTGACTCATTTTGCCTTGAGCATGTGATTCATGTTTTGTTTAGCTGATATTTTTTTCTGTTTTCAGCTTGTCTCCCGTTCATCCGCAAAACTAATTTTTTTGGAACACAGATGCACTTATTGTTGCAGATGGTCAGACAGCAGGCGCTGTTTGTTTCGTGCTAAGTGCACGGGTGGGGGCAGAGGGGTGGCTGAGAAGTTTGGCACTTTGTCAACGTCAGGAACAGGAAATAATAATATTGACTTTAGACTATTTTGTGATTAGCAAGATATTCTTTCAAAAAGATGTTTAATTACAAAGCTACTGGTTAGGTACCTTTAATAATAATGATTCTAAACCAGTGAGATCTAGAGTAATCATAAATGGTCCAGGATCTGTACTTAACTGACTGAATGTAGAATGGTATACAGTACTGTATAAAAAACTTAGGCACATGTATATAGTTAGGGTGCCTAGGACTTTTGCACAATACTGTATTTCTCAATGTGGAGCAGAGAGTGAGTTTGTAAATCTGGCGGGAACAAAGGCTGTTGGGATTGGGGGTGGGTGGAGCTCCGTGGGAGGGGTGTGGGGCAGGTGGCAGAGAAAGAGTGGTGGGGGTGGGGCAGGTGGTGCAGGTGCAGACGCACCCAGCCCTAAGACACCAGGCAAGGTCATTTGATTCCAAACAATTGGTTTACTGATCATTACAGATTGTCTCTCTGGTGCTCCCTCCCTCCCCTCTCCCTTCCCCTTTTCCCAACCTTGATTTCCCTCTCCCTGGTCCTTCCCACTCTCAGTTCCCAATAGGGACCCATGACACGGTAGCTTAGTGGTTAGCATAACGCTTTACAGTACCAGTGATCTGGGTTTAATTCCCATCACACGGTAGTGTAGTGGTTAGCACAATGCTTTACAGTACCAGCGACCCGGGTTCAATTCCCATCGCACGGTAGTGTAGTGGTTAGCACAACGCTTTACAGTACCAGTGATCTGGGTTTAATTGCCATCACTGCCTGTAAGCAGTTTGTACAGTTTCTCTGTGACCATGTGGGTTTCCACTTGGTGTTCCGGCTTAGTTTAATTGGTCATTGTAGATTGTCCCGTGTTTAGGCTGGGGTTAAATCAGGGGTTGCTGGGCCGTGCGGCTGGAAGGGCCGGAAAACGGCCTACTCTGTGCTGTATTTCAATAAGGAAGGAGAAAGAATATCAGAATGAGGCCATGCATGGATATTGTTGACAAATGTTCCTTGTAAACTTTATTTACTTGCTATTGGCACATACTAATTACAATTTAACAGGGGAAAAAGTACTTGGTGACAAAACTGAAAATATCAGCAGTGGCTTCTCTTTTGATGCTGTTTTTGTGTTACTGAAGTCTTTCTTGGGCCTGTGGACAAAGGAGTTTGTTACACATCTCATTTGTCTTCTCAGAGCACTGTCCTATGGGATTTGATGTAGTTTTGCTGATGAACCCTTTGAGACTTTTTCCATTCATTTCAGCTGGTTTCTATGTCTTTTGACTGCTTCTTAATGCTCCACACCTGTTATACTGGATACCCTTCACCCTAATGTGACCTTTATTAGTATTGTGGAAAACATGCACTTAATAAGCAGTTTATTTTAACTTATTTATCCTTGGCTAAAATTTGAACTCATTGGGGGATGGCAAACCATTTTTAATAATAGTATTATTATTAGTTGCCTGTCATGCTGCTGGCACTTAAGGCAGCAGTGAAGGTCCTCCATCTCTGTTGTCTGTCTTTGGTCACATAGAAGAGATCTTCAATTTGTTTCCATAGCATTTTTTTTTAACCAGTCAGGATTGTTAGCCCCAAGCTGGAGGACTGGTGGACCACTTTTAGTTTGGCCTCTTCCCTTTGACCTGTTTGTTATGGGAGACCTGACCAACAGCCAAAGCACAAGGCCCTGATTCCAGCCAACATAGCTCTCTGGGTCATTGAAGCATGCAAGCCTGCAAACCCTACAACAACGTTGTGGTCCTCTTGGAGTTCTTAATAGCAATAACATACACAATATGCTGGAGGAACTCAGTGGATCAGGCAGCATCTATGGAAAGGAGTAAAGCGTCAACATTTTGGGCTGAGTCTTGATGAAGGGTCATTCAGTTCATTACTCCTTTCCATAGATGCTGCCTGACCTGCTGAGTTCCTCTGGATTTCCAGCATCTGCAAAATCTCTTGTGTTTACCTTTTTAATAGCTGCAGTTTCTATAGACTCCATTATACATTTAATAATGCGATTTATTAAATAAAGGTAAAATATAATGTCACAAAAGTGTTAGGCACATATATATAGCCCTGGGGTCTAAGACTTTTGGACAGTACTGTATTTGTCCATGTGTGGTGGAGAGCAAGTTGGTATATCTGGTGAGGGTGGAAAGTCACAGGAGGGGTTTGGCACAGGTGGCAGAGAAGGAGTGCCGGGGGTGGGTGGCACGGGTGCAGACACACCCAGCCCTGAGACACCAGGCAAGGCCATTTGATTCCAAACAATTGGTTTATTGGATAGTGGACTACTTGACAGATAGACCTCAGTATGTGCGGTTGGGAGACTGTAGGTCTGACACGGTGGTCAGCAGCACAGGGGCGCCGCAGGGAACCGTACTCTCTCCGGTCCTGTTCACCCTGTACACATCAGACTTCCAATATAACTCAGAGTCCTGCCATGTGCAGAAGTTCGCTGATGACACGGCCATAGTGGGATGTGTCAGGAATGGACAGGAGGAGGAGTATAGGAAACTGATACAGGACTTTGTGATATGGTGCAACTCAAACTACCTGCGTCTCAATATCACCAAGACCAAGGAGATGGTGGTGGACTTTAGGAGATCTAGGCCTCATATGGAGCCAGTGATCATTAATGGAGAATGTGTGGAGCAGGTTAAGACCTACAAGTATCTGGGAGTACAGTTAGACGAGAAGCTTGACTGGACTGCCAACACAGATGCCTTGTGCAGGAAGGCACAGAGTCGAATGTACTTCCTAAGAAGGTTGGCGTCATTCAATGTCTGTAGTGAGATGCTGGAAGATGTTCTATAGGTCAGTTGTGGAGAGCGCCCTCTTCTTTGTGGTGGCGTGTTGGGGAGGAAGCATTAAGAAGAGGGACGCCTCACGTCTTAATAAGCTGGTAAGGAAGGCGGGCTCTGTCGTGGGCAAAGTACTGGAGAGTTTAACATCGGTAGCTGAGCGAAGGGCGCTGAGTAGGCTACGGTCAATTATGGATAACTCTGAACATCCTCTACATAGCACCATCCAGAGACAGAGAAGCAGTTTCAGTGACAGGTTACTATCGATGTAATGCTCCTCAGACAGGATGAAGAGGTCAATACTCCCCAATGCCATTAGGCTTTACAATTCTACCGCCAGGACTTAAGAACTTTTTAAAAGCTATTATTAATGCTTTTTGAGATGGTGATTTAGATGCATATCATATTTTTTTACTGAGTTAAGTATTGTATGTAATTAGTTTTGCTACAACAAGTGTATGGGACATTGGAAAAAAGTTGAATTTCCCCATGGGGATGAATAAAGTATCTATCTATCTATCTATCTATCTATCTATTGATCATTACAGAATGTCTCTCTGGTGCTTCCTGCTCCCTCCCCTCTCCCTTCCCCTTTTCCCAGCTATGTAAATGTGCTTAAGACTTTTACACAGTACTATAATTATAGGAATCAGTGAAAATATAGAAAGCCTAAAGGGGGCGAACAGAAATAAAAGAGAAATGATCATTTGCAAGATATTCTGAACAATAATTCTAGCTCTAGAAACACTAGGTCGATAATGTTATCAGACATGATACAGTAAATTTCTGATCATCTGGCATGCCAGGGACTTTGTTGGTGCTGGCCTGATCAACTTTTCCAGACTAGGGGTGGTTATTTTTATCAATATCCTAATTTGGCAAATGCTGTACATTAGCCATGGTTGGCAGCTTGTCTTGGAGAAGGAAAACTGATCTCAAGCCTACATTACCTGTACCCACTCATGGGGAAGGCATTGCGAGTAAACCCCAAGGGAAACATCTGTGGGTAAGGCTGTCCTACCTTGAGTTCAGTGGAGCTCCTAGACCACAAGACCATAAAATATAGAAGCAGAATTAGGCCATTTGGCCCATCGAGTCTGCTCCACCATTTCATCATGGCTGATCCAAATTTCCTCTCAGCTCCAATTTCCTGCTTCCTCCCTGTATCCCTTCATGTCCTGACTAATCAAGAATAAACAATAGACAATAGGTGCAGCAGTAGACCATTCGGCCCTTCGAGCCTGCACTGCCATTCTGAGATCATGGCTGATCATCTACTATCAATACCCAGTTCCTGCCTTGTCCCCATATCCCTTGATTCCCCTATCCATAAGATACCTACCTAGCTCCTTCTTGAAAGCATCCAGAGAATTGGCCTCCACTGCTTTCCGAGGCCGTGCATTCCAGACCCCCACAACTCTCTGGGAGAAGAAGTTTTTCCTTAACTCTGTCCTAAATGACCTACCCCTTATTCTCAAACCATGCCCTCTGGTACTGGACTCTCCCAGCATCTGGAACATATTTCCTGCCTCTATCTTGTCCAATCCCTTAATAATCTTATAAGTTGCAATCAGATCCCCTCTCAATCTCCTTAATTCCAGTGTGTACAAGCCCAGTCTCTCTAACCTCTCTGCATAAGACAGTCCGGACATCCCAGGAATTAACCTCGTGAATCTACGCTGCACTTCCTCTATAGCCAGGATGTCCTTCCTTAACCCTGAAGACCAAAACTGTACACAATACTCCAGGTGTGGTCTCACCAGGGCCCTGTACAAATGCAAAAGGATTTCCTTGCTCTTGTACTCAATTTCCTTTGTAATAAAGACCAACATTCCATTAGCCTTCTTCACTGCCTGCTGCACTTGCTCATTCACCTTCAGTGACTGATGAACAAGGACTCCTAGATCTCTTTGTATTTCTCCCTTACCTAACTCTACACCGTTCAGATAATAATCTGCCTTCCTGTTCTTACTCCCAAAGTGGATAACCTCACACTTACATTAAACATCATCTGCCTAGTATCTGCCCACTCACTCAGCCTATCCAAGTCACCCTGAATTTTCCTAACATTCTCATCACATGTCACACTGCCACCCAGCTTAGTATCATCAGCAAACTTGCTGATGTTATTCTCAATGCCTTCATCTAAATCATTGATGTAAATCGTAAACAGCTGTGGTCCCAATACCGAGCCCTGTGGCACCCCACTAGTCACCACCTGCCATTCCGAGAAACACCCATTCACCGTTACCCTTTGCTTTCTATCTGCCAACCAGTTTTCTATCCATGTCAATATCTTCCCCCCAATGCCATGAGCTCTGATTTTACCCACCAATCTCCTATGTGGAACCTTATCAAATGCCTTCTGAAAATCGAGGTACACTGCATCCACTGGATCTCCCTTGTCTAACTTCCTGGTTACATCCTCGAAAAACTCCAACAGATTAGTCAAGCATGATTTGCCCTTGGTAAATCCATGCTGGCTCGGCCCAATCCTATCACTGCTATCTAGATGTGTCACTATTTCATCTTTAATAATGGACTCTAGCATCTTCCCCCTACTGATGTTAGGCTGACAGGACGATAGTTCTCTGTTTTCTCCCTCCCTCCTTTCTTAAAAAGTGGGATAACATCAGCCATTCTCCAATCCTCAGGAACTGATCTTGAATCTAAGGAACATTGGAAAATGATTACCAATGCATCCGCATTTTCCAGGGCCACCTCCTTTAGTACCCTAGGATGCAGACCATCTGGATCTGGGGATTTGTCAGCCTTCAGTCCCATCAGTCTACTCATCACCGTTTCCTTCCTAATGTCAATCTGTTTCATTTCCTCTGTTACCCTATGTCCTTGGCCCATCCATACATCTGGGACATTGCTTGTGTCTACCCTAGTGAAGACAGATCTAAAGTACTTATTAAATTCTTCTGCCATTTCTCTGTTTCCCATAACAATTTCACCCAATTCATTCTTCAAGGGCCCAACATTGTTCTTAACTATCTTCTTTCTCTTCACATACCTAAAAAAGCTTTTGCTATCCTCCTTTATATTCCTCGCTAGCTTGCGTTCGTACCTCATTTTTTCTTCCCGTATTGCCTTTTTAGTTAAGTTCTATTGTTCCTTAAAAATTTCCCAATCATCTGTTCTCCCACTCACCTTAGCTCTGTCATACTTCCTTTTTTTTAATGCTATGCAATCTCTGACTTCCTTTGTCAACCACAGTGGCCCCTTTCCCCCCCTTTGAATCCTTCCTTCTCCGGGGGATGAAATGATTTTGCACCTTGTGCATTATTCCCAAGAATACCTGCCATTGCTGTTCCACTGTCTTTTCTGCTAGGCTATCCGTCCAGTTAACTTTGGCCAGCTCCTCCCTCGTGGCTCCATAGTTTCCCCTGTTCAACTGCAACACTGATACCTCCGATCTGCCCTTATCCTTCTCAAATTGCAGATAAAAACTTATCATATTATGATCACTACCTCCTAATGGCTCCTTTACTTCAAGATCGCTTATCAAATCCTGTTCATTACACAAGACTAAATCCAGAATAGCCTTGTCCCTGGTCGGCTCTCGTACAAGCTCGTTCCAAGAATGCATCCCGTAGGCACTCTACAAACTCCCTATCCTGGGGTCCAGCACCAACCTGATTCTCCCAGTTCACCTGCATGTTTAAATCCCCCATAACTACTGCGACATTACCTTTGCCACATGCCAATGTTAACTCCCTATTCAACTTGTACCCAATATCCATGCTACTGTTTGGTGGCCTGTAGACAACACCCATTAAGGTCTTTTTGCCCTAACTGTTCCTCAGTTCTATCCACACAGACTCTACTTCTCCTGATCCTATATCCCCCCTTGCAAAGGACTGAATCTCATTCCTCACCAACAGGGCCACCCCACCCCCTCTGCCCACATTTCTGTCCCTACAATAGCATGTATACCCTTGTACATTCATTTCCCAGGTCTGATCTCCCTGCAGCCATGTCTCCGTTATCCCAACAACATCATAGTTACCCATTCGCACCTGAGCTTCAAGCTTATCCGCCTTATTTCTGACACTTTGTGCATTCAGATATAGAAATTTTAGCCTATTTCTCCTCTCTCTGTTTAAATCGCTGCCTATTGTGCTTAACCCAGCTCCCCGAACGCCCTTCGGGCTATACGCTCCTTGAATTTTGTTGTCCTTCCTAAATTTACTTATTCTTTCTGCACATTTAACTCCATGTTCCATCAGACCATCCCTCTGTACATGTGTCCTCCTTATCACTTGTTCCGCCTCACCTTTCTCTACTACACACTTAATATTCCGGAATTGTTTAGTCCCCACCTGTCCTTTATTCTTCATCTCGCTATCCTCTCTCGCATTCTGTATCCTTGCCCCCTGCAAATTTTGTTTAAACCCCCCTGAGAAGCACTAGCAAACTTTCCTGCAAGAATGTTAGTACCGCTCCAGTTGAATCTACCAAAGGATTCAACTTGGCTACCCAGCTGCCAGTGGCAAAGAATTCCACAGATTCACCACTTTCTCGCTAAAGAAATTCCTCCTTATCTCTATTCCAAAAGGACACCCTTCTATTCTAAGGCTGTGTCCTCTGGTCTTAGACTTTCCCACCATAGGAATCCTCCTCTCCACATCCACTCTTTCAAGGCCTTTCACTATTTGTTAGGTTTCAATGAGGTCACCCCCCCGAATCCTAGTGAATACAGGCCTTGAGCCATTTAACGCTCTTCATATGACAAGCCATTCAATACTGAAGTCATTTTTGTTAACTCTTTTGAACTCTCTCCAGTTTCAGCACATTCTTTCTAAGATAAAGGGCCCAAGACTGTTCACAATACTCCAAGTGATGCCTCACCAGTGCTTTATAAAGTTTCAGCATTGCATCCTTGCTTTTATATTCTAGTCCTCTCGAAATGAATGCAAGCCTTGCATTTGCCTTCTTCACCACAGACTCAACTTGCAAATGAACCTTTAGGGAGCCCTGCACAAAGACTCCTAAGTCTCTTCCAGCCTAATTTTTTTTGTATTTTTTCTCCATTTAGAAAATAGTCAACGCTTTTTTCTTCCGGTCTTGGACAGGAAAACTTCCATACCAGGTTGTGATGCACCCTAGAAGAATGCTTTCTATGGTGCATCTATAAAAATTAGTGAGAGTTTTAGGGGACAGGCCAAATTTCTTCAGCTTTCTCAGGAAGTAAAGGCGCTGGTGGGCCTTCTTGGCAGTGGTCTCTGCTTGGTTAGACCAAGTCAGGTCATTTGTGATATTCAGCCCAAGGAACTTAAAGCTTTTGACCTGTTCTATCTGTGCACCACCAATGTAGATGGGGTCGTGCTACTCCTTCTGAAGTCAACAACCAATTCCTTCATCTTGCTGACGTTGAGGGATAGGTTATTGTCTTCGCACCATGCCACCAGGTTCTTAATTTCCTCTCTGTACTCAGACTCATCATTACCCAAAATACGGCCTACAATTGTGGTGTCATCAGCAAACTTGTATATTGAGTTTGATGGAAACTTGGCTACACAATCATGGGTGTACAGTAAGTACGGCAGGGGGCTGAGTACACAGCCTTGTGGGGCACCAGTGCTCAGAGTGATTGTAGAGGAGAGCTTGTCCCCTATTGTTACAGCCTGGGTCCTGTCTGTGAGGAAGTTGAAGATCCAGCTGCAGATCTGAGTGCTAAGACCCAGGTTCCGGAGCTTAGGAATCAGTTTATTTGGAATGATGGTATTAAAGGCAGAGCTGTAGCCAATGAAAAGGAGCCTTACATATGCGTCTTTATTCTCCAGGTGTTCTAAGGAGGAACGTAGTGCCAGAGAGATGGCATCTGCCATTGACCTGTTGCTCCGGTAGGCGAATTGCAAAGCGTCGAGGTTGACCGGTAGGTTATGGTTGATGTGTGCCATAACCAATCGCTCGAAGCACTTCATAGCAATTGATGTCAGAGCCACAGGTCGGTAGTCATTCAGGCATGTCACCTTGCTTTTCTTCGGCACCGGGATTATCGTTGCCTTCTTAAAACACGAGGGGATCTTAGACTGAAGCAGGGAGCAGTTGAAGATGTCAGCAAACACTCCAGCTAACTTGCTTGCACAGGCCTGGAGAACCTGTCCTGAGACGCCATCTGGGCCCATCGCGTTCCTTGGATTTATCTTCAGGAAGGCTTTTCTAATGTCTTCCTCGGTGACAATGAATCTCGATGCCACCAGGTCCGGTTCATCCGGAGGGGGCGGGACGCTCCTCTTCTGTTCGAATCTTGCGTAGAAAACGTTAAGTTCGTCAGGAAGAGAAGCGGTACAGTTATTGATATTCCCAGCCTTTTCTTTGCACCCAGTGATCTCACTTAGACCCTGCCATAGTCTACTGACATCCCTCTGGTTAGCCTGGGCTTCCAACTTGGCTTGATATTACCTCTTGGCACCCTTAATGGCTTTCCGGAGTTCATGCCTGGATTCTGTGTAGCGACTGGTATCCCTGGACCTAAAAGCCGCAGCTCTAGCCTTCAACAGGGACTGGACCTCATAATTCATCCAAGGTTTCCGGTTAGGGAATACCCGGATCGCCTTGCGAGACACACAGTCCTCTGTGCATTTCCAGATAAAGTCCGTGACAGCTGAGGCATACTCATCGAGATTAGCTGCCGAGTCCTTGAATACTAACCAGTCTACCGATTCAAAGCAGTCACGGAGGACCTCATCCGTTTCCTCTGTCCAACGCAACACCACTCTTGACACCGTGACCTCCCACTTCAGTTTCTGTTTGTAAGCCGGGAGGATGGTCCAATCTTCCGAAGTGAGGTAATTGGACGGAACGGTAGGCATCCTTGATTGCTGTGTAGCAGTGGTCAAGTATATTCGGGCCTCTAGTGGAGCAGGAGACATGTTGGTATAACTTTGGCAGCGCTTTTCTGAGGTTGGCCTGGTTAAAGTCCCCGGCTGTAATGAGCAAAGCCTCCGGATACCTCGTCTCAAGTTCACTGATGTTGGCAAACAGTGTATTCACAGCACACTCCACGTCCGCCTGGGGGGAATGTAGACCGCTGTCAGTATGACCGAGGTGAATTCCCGTGGCAGATAATAAGGACGACACTTCACCGACAGATGTTCCAGGTCCGGACTGCAGTAGCTTGTCAGTGCCACTGTGTCCGAGCACCACGCAGTGTTGATCAGCAGGCAGACACCACCTCCCTTCGTCTTGCCCGAAGACGCCGTGCGGTCCATCCAATGGATCGAAAATCCCTCTGGTCAGATGGCACAGTCGGGGGTGGCAGGGGAGACCCAGGTCTCTGAAACAGAATACACAGCAGTTCTGCATCTCCCTGCAGTAGGTGAGTCTCCCTTTAAGATCATCCAACTTGTTCTCTATGGCTTGCACATTAGCTAGTAGGATGGTGGGCAGAGGGATCTTAAAGCCCCTCCGCTTCAATCTGACCAGCAGCCCAGCTCTTTTCCCACGCATCCTCGGTATTTTGTGCATCTTTCCAGGTTTCCATCGATGCAGTGTGTTGTTGGCAGCTCTTTGAGGTTGATGGATGCGTCCCGTGGGGATCGATCAGCCAGTCGTGTCGTTGGGCGCTCCAGGTCGGGCCGAGTGACAGGGGAGGCTCCGCTGCCACTTCCAGCTGCTGGGGGCCCGGGCTTTCAATTGGGTCTTGCCCCGAAGCTGACACTTAATCCCAGAGAGCCGGGCTGCCAGCTGAAACAAGTCCGTGAACTGAGTCATGGTTGCGGAGGCCTCCGCTCCAGCCGAGCCCCGGGCTTGATTTCCGAGGTCGGTGACGGAGGCCTCACTTCTGGCAGTTGTGGATGGCCAGCAACGGGGCTCTACGGTGGTTGCTCCGGGGAAGCATCTGGGGTACCTTGAGGTCTCCGACGTCACTTCTGTGTGGTCGTCTGCTTCAGAGAGGTGCTGGTTGGAATGGGCTGTGTCTCCAGGTGCTCCGACATGGTAGCAGGCCACGGGCCTCCGGGAACGTGGTGGACCTCGGACCAGGCCTCGCTGATCGGGTCCAGGTGCAGTCCGGAGTTGGAAGAAGCAATTCTGGCGCGTCGATGATCTCCAGCTGGGTCAGTAGCTTCGCCAGGGTGTTGTTGATCTCGCTGGATGTAGCAAATTGGAGGTTTGGAAGGGTTTCTTGGGTATAGGATAATGTAGATGGCAGTTTGCTTGGGAGAGCACGCGCAGAGTCGCCAGATACCGGCACCATCTTAATTATTAAGATATGTAAGTAAGGGACTGATAAAAAGATAGCCAACATCGCTTCGTGTGTGGTAGGTCATGTCTAACCAATCTTATAGAGTTTTTCGTGGAAGTTACCTGGAAAGTGAATGTTGTCTACGTGGATTTTAGGAAGGCATTTGACAAGGTCCTGCATGGGAAGCTGGTCAAGAAGGTTCAGTCACTTGACATTTTGGATAAGGTAATAAATTAGATTAGACACTGGCTTTGTGGGAGAAGCCAGAGAGTGGTAGTAGAGGGTTGCCTCTCTGACTGGAGGCCTGTGACTAGTGGTGTGCTGCAGGGACCAGTGCTGGGTCTTTTGTTGTTTGTCATCTATATCAATGATCTAGATGGTGATGTGGTTAGTGGGATCAGCCAGTTTACAGATGGCACCAAAATTGGGGGTGTGGTGGACAGTGAGGAAGGCTTATGATGTCTTGCAGAGGGATCTGCATTAGCTGGGAAAAATGGGCTGAAAAATGGCAGATGGAATTTATTGCAGACAAGTGCACGATGTTGCACTTCGGCAGGATCAACTAGGGTAGGGCACTGAGCAATGTGTGGTAGACCAAAGGGATCTGGGATTACAGGTGCATAATCCGTTGAAAGTGCTGTCACAGTAAAGAAAGCATTCGGAACCTTGGCCTTCATAAATCAGTGTATTGAGTAGAGAAGTTGGGATGTATGTTGAAATTATGTAAGACTTTGGTGAGACCTAATTTGGAGTATTGTGTGCAGTTTTGGTCACCTACCTAAGGAAAGATGTAAACAAGGTTGAAAGAGTGCAGAGAAAATTTACAAGGAGAACCTGAGTTATAAGGAAAGATAGAATAGGTTAGGATTGTGTTCTTTAGAATATAGAAGACTGCGAGGAGATTGGATCGAGGTATACAAAATTACGAGGGGTAGAGATAAAGTAAGTGCAGCAGGCTTTTTCCACTGAGGTCGGTTGGGACTACAACTAGAGGTCGTCGCTTAAGGGTGAAAGGTGAGTTTAAGGGAAACATCTTCACTCAGAGGGTCATGAGAGTGTGGAATGAGCTGCCAGCACGTGGTCCACGTGAGCTCAATATCAGTGTTGAAGAGAAGTTTGTAGAAGTACATGATAGTAGGGGAATGGAGGGCTGTGGTCCTGATACAGGTCCTTAGGAGTAGGCAGTTCAAATGGTTTTTGGCATGGACTAGATGGGACGAAGGGCCTGTTTCTGTTCTGTACTTCTCAGTGACTCTAACTTTACAGTTATTATTTCTTCTTTTTGTTTTTCCATGGTTTGTTGTCTTCAGCACTTGGTTGAATGCCCTGGTTAAGTGGTCTTTCATTGATTCTGTTTTAGTTATTATTCTATAGATTTGTTGAGTATTCCCACAGGAAAATTAATCTCAGGGTTGCATATGGTGATGTGTATATTTCAATAACATCATTTATTTTGAGCTTTGAACTTTAATGCAGACCCTTAAGAACAGTGAAAATGGACAAAGCTGCCTTAGTAATCACTTTGTGGAAATGGAATTATTACCCAATTCTTACCAATTAGAATTTTTTTTCTTGGAACTGCCTAAATGTGGAGAGGGGGAGCCTGCTGCATAGGCAACAGTTTGCTCTCCATATCGTACTGCCCTGGCTTGCAGACAGCTGGAACACAACATCCAAGGTTGACCCTGACCAACGGAGGGCTTTTCAGATTTTAATACACTTTAAAATTGTTTTTATAGGTGTAACCCAGTATTAGAATTAATTTTGAAGTCTACATGGGAAGCATCAAGGCAATGCATAATGGAGCAGTTACAGCAATGCTTTATGGTGTCAGCTATAGTATCAGGATTCAATTCCTGTATACAGTTTGAATGTTCTCCCTATGGTCGCTTGCAATTGCTCCGGATGCTCTGCTTTCCTCCCATGCTGTTAAAAGTGCATGCTTTGGTTGTGGGCAGGTTGGGTTGGCACTGTAAGTGTGTCGACACTACAAGCCTCTGTAATGTGATATGATGCATTTCACTGTATGCTTTAATGTACTTGTGATAATTAAAGCTGATCTTAATGTTTTTAATGTGTGACACAGGGCTTGAGTGAACTGCAAGAAACATGGGAACTGAGGCTCTGGTGGTTTCAAAGGAGGATGGGAACCAGGGCCCCGATTGTTCTCGTGGGACCCAGAGCCCTGATGTGTTTCTTGAGAGCCAGGGCTCTGATGGTTCTCATGGGAACCGGGTCCCTGAGGGTCATAATGGGATCCAAGGTTCTCATGGGAATTCAGCTGTGGTGAATTTCAGAGGAGAATGAGAAATGGGGCCTCAGAATCTAAAAGGATCAGGGGAAACCGGTGCCCGGCAAATCTCAAGGGAGCATGGGAAATGAGTTTCAAGGGAATTCAGTATCTAGGCTCTGATTATTATCAGGGATGGGGGTGTACAGTTTGGGAGCTGAGGTTCAGTGAGGAACACAGGAAACATATTTAATATCATATGCCAAACTATCAGACCACAGATGGATAGAAGAATATCAGAATTTTACCAAGTGGCAATTTGTGTAAGATTATGGGGAGAAGACACAAGAATGCATTTGAGAGTGATAATAAATCAGCCATGATGATGGAATGGTGGACAGGCTTGATGGGCTGAATAGCCGAATTCTGCTCTGATGTCTTATGGCCTTTTTTAAATCTGTGGACTAGGTCCTTCTGGCACTTTGAGCTACACCACCCCAACTCCTCAATGTCCTCCAATTTAACCCTAAACTAATCACAGGACAATTTACAATGACTATTTAGCCTACCCAGTACATCTTTAGACTGTGGGAATCCGGAACACCCAGGGAAAACCCACGTATTTCACGGGGAGGAAGTACGGAGACTCCATACAGAATGGCACTTGAAAAGTACTCCGGGACGCCCTGAGCTGTAATAATGTTGCGCTAACCGTTACACTGGTGTGGTGTTCATATATATACAGCACTGTGCAAAAGTCAAAGGGTGCCTAAGATGTTGCACAGTACTGTATTTGTCAATGTGGAGTGGAGAACAACTTTGTACATCTACCTGGAGCAAAGGATGTTGGGAATGGTGAGAATGGAGTGCTGTGGGACAGATGGTAGAGGAGTGCTGGGGTGGTGGGTGGTGCGGGGGCAGACACACCTAGCCCTGAGACACCAGGCAAGGTAATTTGATCAATACAGAATGTACCTCTGATGCTACCAGCTCCCTCCCCTCTCCCTTCCCCTTTTCCCAACCACGATTCCCCTCTCCCTGCCCCCTTCCCACTCTCAGTCCACAATAGAGACCATATCAGAATCAGGTTTATCATCACTCACTTATGTCATGAAATTTGATATTTTTTATGGCAGCAGTACAGTGCAATACATAAGATTACTACAGTAATATGAAAATGTCATAGACAACGTAGCAGCGCAGTACCTTACACACACACACACGCACGCACGTACGTATGTACGTACGTACATTTTATGAATTACATTGTACTGGAGCCAAAAGACAACAAATTACAAGATGTAAGTCAGTGATAATAAACCTGATTCGTATTACATCATTTATTAATGCAGTATAACAATGAATGCAAACAGATTTTACAGAGTGGGTGAGTGCAAAGGCTTCAGGAATTCTGATGGAATAGTGGGAACTACAGGAATCAGTAATAAATCATCCTTAATGATGGTGGTAATGACTTTGATTTCAGACGAGGATAGCAGTTAATTCACAAATAAATGAACACATACCGATTTTAGTGGGACTTAATGAAACAGTTCTGAATGCATCTATTTGAGAACAGCTAGAACACAGGAATAGGATAGGCTCCTTGAGCTTGCTTCATCCATTCTAATAGTCATCATTTGCCTGCTGAGGTTTGATGCTGCATCTCAAAATTAAAGTAAATTTTGTTATTGAAGTACTATATGTCGCCATATATGACCCTTAGTTTCATTTTCCTGTGGGCATGCTCAGCAAATGTGTAGAATGGTAACTAACAGAACCAATGACAGGTCAGCCAGAGAGCAAAAGACTTGTCGTGTGCAAGAAGTCACTGGAGAGACGCAGCTGGTAGATATAGAGCAGTCTCTTTATTCGACAAAATGAGACCCCTTTTGGAGGAGGAGGCTTGCTCGATTCAACACTACATGACATTTTATATGCTGAAGATCAAAGGACAAGTCTATATTTACAATGTATCTACAATGCTTCCTTTGAATGACATGTAACTTTCACAGTTTCTTCTTCACACATACACTACAGACAATGCTAATCAACATTGTCCAGTTTTTCAATTAATTGTGGTTCACGGTTATTAGGAACCTATTGTCCAGTGCTGCATTTTAAATTTAATCTACAGTCCATATTCAGATCTGAAGGTTGGCTGCTAAAGTCAAAATTTACATGTCCTTACCCCAGAAATAGCCTAACAAAGATGACAAACTGGGCACATGCAAATATAAATAAATAGCAGTAAATAACAAGAACATGAGGTATGAGATAAAGAGTCCTTAAAGTGGTATCATTGGTTATGGGAACATCTCAATGGATGGGCAAGGGAGTGAAGTCATCTCCTTTGTTTCAGAGCCTGATGGTTGAGGGGTAGTAACTGTTCTTTAACCTGTGAGTCCTGGGGCTCTTGTACCTTCTACCTGATGGCAGCAGGAACAAAAGGGGCTAACCTGGGTTGAATCCACTACCTTGTTTCTTGGTAATACTGGGTGAACTGTGGGTTGTTTTATTTTTTTTATTGTATTTATAGTTTAACTGAATCTAAGTTCAAAGTCTATCAGTGTACATTACATATTGCATTACTGTCTGTCTCTGCTTTCGTTTTTGACTAGCCTCCTTCCTGTTCTCGGCCTTCAATATTGATTGGATACGAGGACGGATCAGTGACCCTGTGGGACCTATCAGAAAAGAAAATGTTGAGCCGTCTCACCTGCCACAAAGAGCCAGTCATGTGTCTTGATTTTGATCCGGAAAAAGTCAAAGGCATCTCTGGCTCGTCAGAAAAAGTTGTAGCCTCTTGGAGCCTTGACCAGCAACAGAACCTTAAGGTCAGCATCGTTTATTAGGGGTTACACCAATGGTCTGATAAGCTGAAAAAATATTTTGTCATGAAGAGGAGTAATTGCAGACCCCAGATAATTAATCATGTAACATCTCCAATATGTGTAGCCAGAGCATAGTTTGACAGTTGTCAATTTAGCAGATACTAAACAGTAGTGAGGTAGAGTTTATGGGTTCAATGTCCATTCAGAACTGGGATGGCAGAGGGGAAGAAGTTATCCCTGAACCGCTGAGGTATGCCTTCAGGCTTCTGTATCTCCTTCCTGATGGTAGCAATGAGAAGAGGGCATGTCCTGGGTGATGGGGATGCTTAATGATGGATGCTGCCTTTTTGAGGCATCAGTCTTTGAAGATGACCTGGATGCATGATGGAGCTGACTGGGTTTACATCTTTCTGCAGCTTATTTTAATCTTGTGCAGTCATCCCAACCCCCACCCGGCCCCACCAGATGGTGATGCAACCAGTTAGAATGCTCTCCATGGTACATCTGTAGAAATTTTCAAGTGTCCTTGGTGACATTCCAAATCTCCTCAAACTCCTAATGAAATATAGCCACAGTCTTATCCTCTTTCCTCTTTTGATACCTCTATGAGGACTGGTCTGTGTTCCTGCATCTTACCCTTTCAGTTATCTGGTCCTTCTGACATTGAGTTCAAGGTTGTTGCTGTGATACCAATCAACTAGCTGATATTTCTCTGTCCTGTACTCCCTCTTGTCACCGTCTGAAATTCATAGTTAAAAGTTCAAGTAAAATTTATTATCAGTATACCTACATGTCCCCACATAGAACCCTGAGATTCTTTTCTGTGGGCATACTTAGCAAATCTATCTCTAAAACAGTTACTGTAAACAAACTTGTGCAAATGCAGATATAAGTAAATAGCAATAAACCTTGAATTTTATTTCCAATCCACACAGACTGCGGTCTTTCAGTGAGAAAGTTTAGGATGCAGTTACAGAGGGAGGTACAGAGGCCCAGGTTTTAGAGCATTTTGATCAGAACTCTAGGAGTGATTGTGTTAAATGTTGAGCTGTAATGAAAAGCAGCTTTTCACAGGTATTAGTATTGTCCAGGTGATCCAAGTCCAAGTGAGGAGCCAGTGAGATTGCATCCACTGTAGACCTATTGTACAATTAATTTCACAACATATGCCCTTGATATTAAACCTGATTCTGATCCTGATGTCCTGTGTCTTATAAAGTCAATAGAGTCAATTTGTTAACAGTAATTTATTAAGCCTAGTTGGATCACAGAGCAAGGAAAAGCTAAAGACAAGGAATGATTCTGAGCATGAAAGATGGCATTTTATACTCAGCTCTTCATCCTCTTTAGTATATTGACCTGCGAACAAAACAAACTGTGGAACACAATCAAAGGATGTCACGTATCTGTCACTGTTCATCATAATGAAGAGCATTGCTCCATTATGCTAAGGTGCTTACACTGAAAGATTGAGTCTAAGAGTTTTGATGTTACATTATCCAAGATATGACAGTATTTATTCTTGCTGCAACTTGTTTCAGTTCCCTGAGGTAAAAGTATTCCGTCTGAATTGCTATAGTGTACAATAGACCTAAAATTGGAATAAAGACGTAAAGAATATTATTGAAACCGATGATAGCTAATAACTAAATACATTATTATTTTAGTTATTAGTCTACATATCAAATTTTAGAAAATTTAAGACTTTAAAATGCATAAAAAGCTTTGTGGCTAGTACAACCCTTTATAGTGCCAGTGACCATGTTCAACTTGCACCACTGTCTGTAAGGAGTTTGTAAGTTCCTTCCCATGACCGCATGGGTTTCCTCCGGGCGCTCTGTTTTCCTCCCACAGTCCAAAGACTTACCAGTTGGTAGCTTAATTGGTCATGGTAAATTGTTTTATGATTTGTCTTGGATTAAATTTGGTTGCTGGGTGGTGTGGCTCATTGGCTAGATCTCAATAAATAAATAAAAATAACTAGGAGAAAATTATATCTTGAAAATTTGCCAAAAAAGCTAATTAATTCTAATTTAATTCCTCAGCTGAAGAACGTGGTGAAGTTAGTGAACGCTGGGATAGCTCACACCTGCCTTCGTCAAGACAAGAAGATAGTAGCCACGGGCGGTTGGGATCATCGGATCCGCATCTTTGGCTGGAAAAACCTGAAGCCCCTGGCTGTCCTGTTGTACCACACAGCGAGCATCCACTGCGTGACCTTCTCTGACCATGCCGATCTGAGCGAAAGGTTAATGGCTGCAGGCTCTAAAGACCAGCGCATAAGCTTATGGTCCCTTTACAACGAACCATGAAGAGCAGATTTTCTAAGAAGCCACCATCTGTATTTTCACTCAGAGAAGTCTGTGTGGGCATCATAACTTAATTGGTGACGGACATCAGTCTTGACCATAATTTGTACTGTAATTCAATTACAATAATATTTTAATTTGAACTGTCTCCTGTTGAATCAACTTTTAAGGAGGAAGGAAAACAGCATTGACACAATAGTTCATACAAGGTCATTCACAGCCAGTACATAATTTCTCTTCAGTTATCATCGTTTGGAAGACGGCACAGTAGCTGATTTTACATGTTGTGAAGATCCACAAGTATTCTGGCTGGGTAGCCTCCAGCCTGATGGCATGATTTCTTTCCCCGTATCTTTTTTCCCATTCCCAATTCTGGTTCCCCTCTCAACCTTTCCTTTCTCCTCACCTACCCATTACCTCCTTCTGGTTCCTCTCCTACCCTTCTATGCTCCACTCTCCCATCCCTGTTTCTTACTTCTTCCACCCTCCCCCTCCCCCCATCCATGATCCCCCCCCCTCAACTCATCTCACTTATCACCTGCCAACTTGTACCCCACCTCCTCCCCCCCACCTTCTTATTCAGCCTTCTTCCCCCTTCTGTTTCGATGAAGGGTCTTGGCTTGAAATGTTGACTGTTTGTTCCTCTCCATAGATGCTGCCTGACCTGCTGAGTTCCTCCAGCATTTTATGTATGTGTTGCTCTAAATAACACATTGTTTTCAAATCATATTTTTATTATTGAGATACAGAATGAAGTAGGCCATGTGGCTGTTCGAGCTGTGCCACCTAGCAATTTCCCAGTTTAACCCTAGCTTAATCACAGGACAATCTACAAGGACCAATTAACCTTTCAACTTTGGACTGTGGGAGGAAACCAGAGCACCCGGATGAAACCCACACAGTCACGAGGAAACATTCAAACTCCTTACCGGCAGTGGCGGGAATCGAACCCTAACCTCCTGTATTGTAAAGCGTTGTGCTAACCACGACACTACCATGCTGCTTTCGATGTTGCTCTTCTTTCCCCTTTCCCCCACCTTCTTATTCCAGCATCTTCACACTTCCTTTCCACTCCTGGTGAGGTGTTCAGAGGGTGGGGGATACATTTTTAAATTGATCACTGCTTTGAAAAGTGCCACGGGATTTTTCTAAAGAATCAGTCTACATGTAGTACCACGTAATAGCGCTTTTAGAGTTTAAAACTTGTTGGTACAAAGTTAATGTTAAAAATAAGATTAACTCTGATGCCTCATGAGAGTTTATTGTGTTTAGCGAACTGCTTCCTTTGTAGAGGAGACAGAGGTCTTGAATTTTGACACAAATAGCTTCCAGTTATATAGTGCCTTTAATAGCAAAATGCCCTGAGGCACCTGAGGAGTTTTGTAATAAAATTTAATACCAAAGCACTTAAGGAGATAATAAGCAGATGTCGAAATGCTTCATAAAAGAAAGAAGTCTTAAGGGGTATCTTAAAGGAGGAACGAAAGACAAATAGGCAGACAGAACTATTAAGGAGGGAATGTTGTCAGAGTTTAGAACTTGGTAGCTAAAGGCATTCCTGCCATTAGTGGGGGTTGGGTCATGTGATTAAATATACGTAGATTTTAGATTGTTAAGGAAAAGTGTTATGATAACTACTTGAGCCCAGAGTGCTTGTGCTGGGGGCGGGTGTGCCAAGGCTTTCATTGGTCAGACTGCCCTTGCAGTATTGTGAGCTGTTTGACCCCCTTATCCAAGAAAGGATGTGCTGGCACAGGGTAGCATCTGGAGAAGATTCATGAGAATGATCCTGGAATGAAAGCATTAACGTATGAGAAGTGTTTGATGACTTGGTCTGTACTTGCTGGAGTTTAGAAGAATGGGGGGGATCAAGGGATCTCACTGAAACCTATTGAATATTGAAAGACCTAGATAGAGTGGGTGTGGAGAAGATGATTCCAATAAAGTTCAAAGTTCAAATTAAACTTTATTATATGTCACTGCACAACCCTGAGAATAACTTTCTCATGGACAATCTCATTAAATCTATAGAATAATAGCCATACCAGAATCAATGAATGACTGCACAGCGAGGGTGCTCAATCAGAGTGTAGGAGACAAGAAACTATTGTGGGGACATCTCAGTGATGAGTCAAGTGATGTTGAATGAAGATATTCCCTTTGGTTCAAGAGCCTGATGGTTGAGGGGTGGTGTGGACCTCTGATAATGTATGTTGCTTTCTTATGACAGCATTTTGTGTAGATGTGCTTAATGTTGGGGAGGGGTTTACCCGAAATGGACTGGGCCGTATTGACCAATTCTGTGCAGTTTTCCGTTCAAAGGCTTTGGTGTTTCCATACCAGGCTATGATGCATCCAGTCAATATACTCTCCATCACACATGTTCCTTAGAAATTTGTGAAGATTCAGCATGGCAAACTCTTATAGACATATGGTCAGGAGCTGGACTGAGATGTCAGAGGCAATTTGAGACACATGCCTTTATAGATAGTGGGAGCTTATCCCCACTACCATCCCCGACTATAACAACCTGAAGAAACACATATAGCAATAAAATCTACTATAAGTTAAACTACAAGAAAAATAACAATTCTACACCCCATTTCATCGAAGTGTTGAGGAAACTCAATTTCACTCGACTGGGAGATGAAAAACAGCAAGTTGAAGCTGAATCGGAGAGAGAGCAATGAAATGAGGGGTTTTGTTTGGAGAGGTCACACAATTTAGGCGGAAACATATTCCCGTGGATGGGATTGCCAAACCAAATTCCTGTTGATAGTAGAATGTATTGAAGGGAAGGGACAGTTATGTCAGAAAGAGGGAACATCAGATTGTAAAGGCCAGCAAGCATGTATGGAGGGTAAAAGGGAAAATTAAATTCAAAGAAAATTTTATTATCAAAATAGATACATTATATGTCACCATATTCAACCCTGAGATTCATTTTCCTGTGGGCATACTCAGCAAATCTATAGAATAGTAACTATAACAGGATCAATGAAAGCAGAAGACAACAAACTGCGCAAATAAGTAGTAATAAATAATGAAAACATGAGAAAAAGAGTCCTTAATGTGAGATCATTGGTTGTAGGAACATTTCAATGATAGGACAAGTGAGTGTAGTTATTCCATTCTATTCAAGAGCTGATGATTGAGGGGTAGTAACTGTTCTTGAACCTGGTGGTATGACTTCTGAGGCTCTTGTACCTTCTACCTGATGACAGCAGTAATAAGAGAGCATGGCATTGGGTGATCATATCTCTGATGATGGATCCACCATCTTTTATAGGATTTTCCATTCAAAGGCATTGGTGTTTCCATACTAGCTGTGATGCAGTCAGTGAATATACTCTCCACTACACATCTATAGAAGTTTGGCAAAGTTTCAGATGTCATGCCAAATCTCCACAGATTCCTAAAGAAGTAGAGACGCTAAAAATAAGCAAGATTCGAAATTGTTTAAGATTCAGAATTGTTTAATATACTTTGCTGTACACAAGTGTAAAGGAGAATGAAATAATTGTTGTTCCTGATCTGATACAGCACAAAAAACACACAATAAGATCATCATTATGTGACATGTCATATGATGGGGATGATCATGGACTTTCCATGACTGTGATTGTTCTCGGCAAATATCTCTACAGAAATGGTTTGCCGTTGCCGCCTTCTGGGCAGTGCCTTTACAAGATGGGTAAACCCCAGCCATTATCAATACTCTTCAGAGATAAATGAGATAAAACACAATAATAATAAAAAAATACAATAAATATAAATACATAAGATAGTTTAGATACATGGATTAATTGTATGTCCATAGAGTGACGCAAGGCACAGGTGCGTCTACGTGAGGTGATTCTGACAGGAAATGATAAAGTAGTGGTGGTTGCGGGTGTGGAGGGGTGATGGGTTAATGAATGAAGGTGTTGATCAGCTTTATTGCTTGAGAAAAATAACTGGTTTTGAGTCTGGTGGTGGTGGAGATACATCTCTGCCAAAGGTGGTGTCAGGTGCTCTGTCCCTCCACTAGCCTGCAGGTCACCCTGGGGCAAGGTGTAGCAACTGCTTAGCCCCCCCCCCCCCCCCGGATCAGAGTCATGTGAAGCCATGGGAGCAGGTGGTGGACAGTCGTATGAACAGCTGGTATGTATCACAAGTCCTGGTTATGTGATGGCTGTCATCAGGCAAACAATCTCTGAAGAGTATTGATAATGGCTGGGTCACTTGTCTTGTAAAGACACTGCCCGGAAGAAGGCAGTGGCAAAGGATGTTGGGAATGACAAAGGGAGCGCTGCGGGACAGGTGGCAGACGATTGCCAGGGGTGGGGTTGGCATGGGTACACACCCATTCCTGAGACACCAGGCAAGGTCATGTAATTCCAAACAATTGGTTTGTTGATCATTACAGAATATCTCTTTGGTACTTCCCACTCACTCCCTTCCCTTTTCCCAACCTTGATTCCCCTCTCCCTGTCTCCTTCCCACTCTCAGTCCACAATAGACTCTCAGACCCATATCAGGTTTATCAGGACTCACGTATGTCATGAAATTTGTTTTTTTATGGCAACAGTACAGTGCAATATATGAAATTTCTCCGCTGTCTCACAAACACAATACCAACAAAGAGTGGTTCTTTATTACTTGCAAGGGGAAAGTTCACCTCCACTCCCACCAGGGATGATAGGGGACTTCCAACACACCATTTACTAAGCATTCTTTTTATACGTACATATGGATGAGATGAGGTTACTATTTCCAGTGAGCTCAATCCTTCTGGCACATTAGTTGTTGTTTGCAATCTCTGCTACTTCCTTATTCTTGCACAATGTTCAGTACTTTGGGTGCCTGCAGTTACCTATTCCTTTAGTAAGACCATTTCTTGTCATTTCTACTTGTTACTTCAGCCACGTACAGATTAGCTTAGCACTCTGATTTTCTACTCCATTTTGTCACATCAAATGGTTAAAAAATGTGAAGTTCAATATATATTTGCACAGTACTGTATTGGCAAGTAATACCAAAGGAAATACAAAGATGTTCATAAGTGTGTAAGGGGCAATCAGATAATTAAGGAAATAATAATTGTGACTGGAAATGTGGGTAGGAATCTTTGCAGCTCTGTCCACACCCTACAAGGGAGACTATGACAATGTAGTAGTTAAGGGAGTTGGAGTGTGAAATGTTGGATGGATAAATATTGTGGAAGATACTGGAGGACCGCAAATGTTATTCTTCTGTTGTTTGGAAAAAGGATAAGCTGAGTAATTACCATACATTTGGTTTAATTTCACTGGTAGTCAAATTGGAATATCCAGAGGGACAGGATAAAGTATCATCCAGAAAGTTGTTAATCAATCAAAAAAAGTCAGCGTAGATCTGATAAAGGAAGGTCATGTCTGCTTAGCTTCATTTTGGGATGTATAACAAGGACAGTCCACACATGCACTTGGCATTGATCTAAGCAACATTTTTGTTGAGGTCAAAAGCCCATGGAGTTGAAAGAAGAGAGGCAAATTGGATCCAAAGCTGACTCTCTGGCAGGAAGCAAAGGCTAATGGTTAACAAATTGTTTTGCAAATACGAGGCTGTTACTAGTGGGATTTCACAGGACTTGTTGTTTCAACCCTTTATGTTAGATGTGCTAATTAATTAAACTGCAGGAAACAAGAGGTTTGACGAGGGTACAGAACTTGGCTGTGTGATTGACAGAGTAAGGCCTTACACTATGATGAGTCCAGGCAAGTAGACACCAACATCAAAATGGAACTTAATTCTAAGAATAAACAGTACTGTGATAAAAAGTTTTCGTCACCCAAAATTTTTTTTATATGGTTTCATCTGATATGGAAGTAAGCGAGACAGCCAACTCCTGGCAAGTTACTTGGAACAACCTACTAACAGATTTCTTTATAAAACTACACAACAGTGTACCTCAGAGAACTGATGAAGTTCCACAGTAAATATTGATTTGATTGTGTTTTGTTTACTGTTTTCTGCTCTTTGTAGTAATTTTTTTCACTATTTCATTATTTTTGAAAGCATCCTTGCTTTACAGTTTTTTTAAAACATGGTCTTAAAGACTTTTGCTCAGTACCGTTGTTCTTTTTCGCACCTTATGGTGCATTAGGCAGCATTTTTTTTTCCGTAGCATTTGTCTGTTTTTGATAAGACCAAGTTGCTAGCTCAATGCTCAGCTCAGCTCAGCATGGATGGAAAGCATGCAAGGACCCAGGACCATTTACCCGATGTCACTGCACCACTGGCCAGCCACAGTGCTGTATAGTCATGCATTTGGGGAAATATTACAATGCAAGGAAACAACCAGCAAATGGGAAGGTACTGAGAGGTGTGTAGATAATGGCGTGTATCCTCACAGATTAAAGACAAGATAGATCAATAAAATGGTTCTGAGTGGCATATACTGTAGGTGTTTTCCTTTATTAATGGAATATAAGAATTATTGTTGGCAGAATTTCAGATGTTGATAAGATGGCATACAGGAATGAGATGTATCAGCCATTTGAGTGGTGTCGCAGCAACAAACTTGCACTCAACGTCAATAAGATCAAAGAACTAATTGTGGACTTCAGGAAGGGTAAGATGAGGGAGCACACACCAGTCCTCAGAGAGGTCAGAAGTGGAGAGAGTGAGTAATTTCAAGTTCCTGGGTGTCAATATCTCTGAGGATCTTTCCTGGGCCCAACATATCGATGCAGCTACAAAGAAGGCACAGCAGCTGCTATATTTCATTAGGAGATTGAGAAGGTTTAGAACATCACCAACGATGCTCTCAAATTTCTACAAACGAACCGTTGTGTGCATTCTGACTACATCACCACCTAGTATGGGGAGGGGTACTACCGGTCAGGATCGAAGTAAGCTGCAGAGTCGTGCACGTAGTCAGCTCCGTTATGGGCAGTAGCCTCCATGGTATCCAGGACATCTTCAAGGAGTGGGCCTCAGAAAGGCAGCATCCATTGTTAAGGACCCCATCACCCAGGACACACCTTGTTCTCATTGCTACCATCAGGTAGGAGATACAGAATCCTGAAGGCACACACTCAATGATTTAGGAACAGCTTCTTCCCCTCTGAAATATGATTTCTGAACATTAAACCCATGAACACTACCTCACTACTTTCTTATTTTCATTTTTGCACTACTTATTTAATGTAACTAATATGTATACTTCCTGTAGTTCACATTTTCTCTATAATTATGTACTGCATTGCACTGCTTCAAAGACAACAAATTTCACCACATTTAAGTTCAAAATAAAATTTATTATCAGAGTACATACATGTCACCACATACAACCCTGAGATTTTGTGTGTGCAGGGATACTTGGGAAATGTATAGAACTAACTGTAAACAGGATCAGAAACTAAAATGTAAACAATTTGTGCAAATGCAGATATAAATATCAAATAATGAGCATGAAATAACAAGATAAAGGAGTTTTTAATTTAGTGTAGTTATTCCCTTTTATTCAAGAGTCTGATGGTTGAGGGGCAATAACTGTTCCTGTACCTGGTGGTGTGAGCCTTGAGGCTCCTGTGCCACCTTCCTGATGAGAAATGAGCATAGCCTGGGTGGTGAGGGTCTTTGATGATGGACACTGCTTTTCTACAGCAACATTTCATGTAGATGTGCTCAATGGTTGGGAGGATTTTACCCATGATGTACTGGGCAATTTTAGGCTGTTAGGCCTAATTAGACCATTTGGCCCATCGAGTCTGCTCAAACATTTCATCAAGGTTACTCCATTTTCCCTCTCAGCCCTAATCTCTTGCCTTCTCCCTGTATCCCTTCATGCCTTGACTAATCAAAAATCTATTAAACACTGCCTTATATATACCCAATTACTTGGCCTCCACAGCCGCCTGTGGCAGTGAATTCCATAGATTCACCATGTTCTGGTTCATCTCCATTCTAAATGGGCGCCCTTCTACTCTGAGAGTGTGTCCTCTGGTCTTAGACTCCCCACCATAGAAAACATCCTCTCCATATACACCCCAGCATTCTATAGGTTTCAATTGTGTCACCCTTCATTTTTCTGATATGTACCAGTTGCTCATACGACCATCTACCACCTGCTCCCATGGCTTCACGTGACCCTGATCTGGTGGTACACCTTGCCCAAGGGTGACCTGTGGGCTAGTGGAGGAAAGGAGTGCCTTACACCTTACACCTCCTTAAATAGAGAAATGTCTCCACCCTGCTATCCTCTAGTTTAGACTGAAGGCAATAAAAACAGTTTGACTTTATCAAAATATTTTCATTGAGATTTTTTTTCTAAACTTTTCTTACATCCTTCCCTTTATATTTCCAATCCTGTTTGGCATGCAAAGAAGTGCACAAACAAAAAACAAGCGAATTGTTTTGTTCCAAAAAACAAGAAAATCTATAGATGCTGAAAAACCAGAGCAACACACACAAAATGCTGGAGGAACTCAGCAGACCAGGCAGCATCAATGGAAAAGAGTAAACAGTCAACCTTTTGGGCCGAGAACCTTCATCAGGACTCAAATTGTGTTGTACTAGGCATGTAATATTAACCCGATGAAGAGTCTCAGCCTGAAATGTTCACTGTTTATTCCTCTCCATAAATGCTGCCCGACCTCCAGCATTGTGTGTGTTACTCTGCATTTCCAGCATCTCCTACATTTATAATATTAACCTGAATGGGATGAGCCTCAGTAACCAAACATATACCACAATTTTAATTTAATCTTTACCAACATACACATTTCATAGGATTTGCTTTCAGATCTGAATTTCATGTTAAATTTGAATTAATTTGTGGGCTTTCATGACCAACATAATACATATTAATATTTACAAACTATTCATTTCTTGTTATTTTGAATTTCAATCAGCTCCCACTCATATTTCCACAATTTATTTCTTTTGATCACCGACAACTATTTGCAAAGTGCTAAATGATCTAGCAGATGCTGCTTCCGGGTTAGACTTTTCCTGTCCAAAGCAGACAATATTTCTGTCAATATTATTCCTGTCATTCTTTGATTTTGTGCTAATGTTCTAATCCATTTCCCCACACACAGAGTACTGTGCAAAACTCTGGGGTACATGTACATAGCTAGGATGCCTAAGACTTTTACACAGTACTGTAGTAATTTTATGTATTGCACTGTACTGCTGCCACAAAAAGAAACAACAAATTTCATGACATGTGAGTGATGATAAACCTGATTCTGATATGGGTCTCTATTGTGGACTGAAAGTGGGAGGGGGGCAGGGAGAGGGGAATCATGGTTAGGGAGAGAGGGAGAGGGGAGGGAGCAGGAAGCACCAGAGAGACATTCTGTAATGGTCAATAAATCAATTGTTTGGAATCAAATGATCTTGTCTGGTGTCTCAGGGCTGTTTTTGTCTGCACCCACCCATGCCCCCCCAAGACAATCCTTCTCTGCCACCTGGCCCACACCCCTTTGTTCCCGCCAGATTTGCAAACTCGCTCTCTGCTCCAGGTTGGTACCTGAGCTACATAAATGTGCCCAAGACCTTTCCACAGTTCTGTACATGTGTGTGTGCGCACAGATAAAATACACCTACAAATGTACAGGAGCATTGTCACATTGTCATCTAATAGACATCAAAATACTCAACAACTAAAATCCAATAAATCTGAATCTGAAAGCTCTCTCCAGTTGTGTTAATATTGTATTCTTTTTAATGTAGAGTTATTTTATTTATTGTTTAGTGGAGTATACTGACTAGCTGCATCATAGCCTGGTATGGAATGGAAACACCAATGTCTTTGAATGGAAAATCCTACAAAAAGTAGTGGATATGGCCCAGTCCATCACAGGCAAAGCCCCCCATACCCAATTAAGCACATCTACATGAAACACTGTCACAGGAAAGCAGCATCTATTATCAGGGACCCCCACCACCCACGACATGCTCTCTTTATCACTGCTTCCATCAGGAAGATACAAGAGACCCAGGACTCACACCAACAGGTTCAGGAACAGTTATTACACCCCAACTATCAGGCTCTTGAACCAAAGTGGATAACTTCACTCGCCCCATCAATGAAATGTTTCCACTACAATGGACTCACTTTCAAGGACTCTTTGCCTGATTTTCTTGATATTGATTGCTTATTTATTTGTTATTATTTGTTTCATTATAAGTTTCCATAGATTGTTGTATTTTACACATTGGTTGAACGCCCAGATTGGTGTGGTCTTTTATTGATTCTTTTTGGTTGTTATTCTATAGATTTATTGAGTATGTCCACAAGAAAATGAATCCCAAGGTTGTATATGGTGACATATATGTACTTTGATAATAAATTTACTTAGAACTTTCAACATTGAGATAGAGCAAGGTAACACGCCATTTGAAATTCAGGATTGTTTAGTGTCATTTGCAGCCCATAAGCTTAAAGGAGAACAAGACCAAAAAAATACACACAAGATAAAGAACACAATAATTAAAAAACACAATAAATATAAATCCCACACACCACACACACCACACACACCACACACACCACACACACCACACACACAGAGAGAGACAGTATGTCCATAAAGTGACACTAGGCACAGGAGTGTCTGTACATAGGGTAACAGACAGGAAATGATAAAGTATTAGTGTTGGGGTTTGTGTAGGGGTGGAGTTAGTGGGTGGAGGTGTTGATCAGCCTTGCTACTTGGAGAAAGTAACTGTTTTTGAGTCTGGTAGTCCTGGCATGGATGCTACGTAGCCTCCTCCCTGATGGGTGTGAGACAAACAGTCTCTATGAACAGGGTGGGTAGGATCCAATCCAGCACCTTTCTGTATATACGTATGTCCTTGATGGCTGATGATGGCCGGTTATATAACTGCTGTTAAGTAATTTACAGTTCATCAAGTTTACTGTCATTTAACTATACAGTCGTCCCTCGGTATCCACAGGGGATTGGTTCCAGGACCCCCTGTGGATAGCAAAATCCGCGGATGCTCAAGTCCCTTATATAAAATGGCGTAGTATTTGCATATAACCTACGCACATCCCCCGTATACTTTAAATCATCTCTAGATTACTTATAATACCTAATACAATGTAAATACTATGTAAATAGTTGTAATACTGTATCGTTTAGGGAATAATGACAAGAAAAAATAGTCTGTACATGTTCAGTACAGATGCAACCACCGTAGCTCTTCTGGGAACGCTGATGCTGCCTCGGCATCAGCCGATGCCAATTCTCCCGTGATCTTTAAGTTCTTGAAGCTGTAGCGCTTTACATAGTTAGCCAGCCATCCTTTACTAGCCTTAAACTCCTTCCTCTCACTCACAATACAAGTAGCAAATGAACAAAATGCAAGGTGAACGATGCTCAAACAACGAGTGCTGGAGGGAGACACATCACTTCATTCGCGTGGATTCAGCGTAGTGCTCGGTGCGCAGCAAATTCAAGTTTTGCCTTTTGGAACTTTCTGGAATGTTTGGAATATTTTCTATCCGTGGTTGTCTGAATCCGCAGATGTGGAACCCATGGATACGGAGAGCCGACTGTATACAGGTATACTGTCAAATGAGACAATGATTCTCCAATCGAGGGTGTAAAGCACCGTAATACACATAACACACAATAGCTTTGGAAAGTAAGAATAAAATCTACAGATGAATAATGCATAAATAAGCAAAGTGAAGTGTATAAGTTAAATATTGTAAGGTACAGAACAGATTAACCAGTGACACCTCAAATATGATGTGTCAGTGAGTTCAGAAGCCTGATGGTCTGAGTGAAAAAACTGTTTCCTATCCTGACCGTTCCTGTCTTTATGCATCGGAGTCTCCTGCCTGATGGTAGAAAGTCAAAGAGGATGCCAGATGGATGGGTGGGATCCTTGAGAATACTAAGGATCCTGCAAACACAGCGCTTCTGATAAATGTCCCCAGTGGATGGTAGGGAGACTCCCATGATCCTCTCAGCTGTTCTCACAGTCCTTCCAGTCCAACTTTCAGCTGCTCCCAGACCAGGTGAAGATGCAACACGTCAGGGTGCTGTCAATGGTGTTCCTGTAAAATTCAGTTAGAGGGGGGTGGGGGAGTCTCGCTTGCCTCAATCTCCTCAGGAGGTGGAGGCGCTGCTGTGTCTTATTCACGGAGGTGATATTAAGTTATGGATAGAAAAAGGAAATACAATGAAGTAGGGTTTGTAATTTCGTAAGCTTTTTTGTGACTCACCCCCCAGATCAGGGTCATGTGAAGCCATGGGAGCAGGTGGTGGATTATTGTATGAGCAGCTGGTGCATATCACAAGTCCTGGTTATGTGACCACTGACACCAGGCAGACAATCTCTGAAGAGTATTGATAATGACTGGGGTCACCTGTCTTGTAAAGACACTGCCCAGAAGAAGACAATGGCAAACCACTTCTGTAGAAAAATTTGCCAAGAACAATCATGGTCATGGAAAGACCGTGATCACCCACATCATATGATATGCCACATAATGAACGAGGGAACAGCATCCCCACATCTTATTAACTGTACCCTGGGCGTCTTTGGAATGTAGGATGAAATTGAAACTGCCAGATTAAACCCACAAGTTAATTGCGAGATCATACAAACTCCTTACAGTCAGCAGCAGGAATTGAACACCGACCTCTAATTGCTGGTGTTTTAACGTTCAAAGTTCAAAGTAATTTTTTTATCAAATACATATGTCATCATATACAACCTTGAGATTCATTTTCCTGTGGGCAGACTTAGCAAATCTATAGAATAGTTGCTATAATAGGATCAATGAAAGATCAACCAGAGTACAGAAGACAACAAACTGTTCAAATGTAAATATAAATAAATGGCAATAAATAATGAGAACATGAGATAACAAGATAAACAGTCCTTAAAGTGGTTGAGGGAACATCTCAATGATGCAGCAAGTGAGTGTGGTTATCCCCTTTTGTTCAAGACCCTGATGGTTGAGGGGTAGTAACTGTTCTTAGACCTGGTGGTGCGAGTCCTGAGGCTCCTGTACCTTCTACCCAATGGCAACAGCGAGAAGAGAGCATGACCTGGGTGGTGGGGATCTCTGATGATGGATGCTGCTTTCTTACGACAGCATTTCATGTAGATGTGCTCAGTGGTTGGGAGGGCTTTACCCATGATGAACTGCGCCAAATCCACTAGCTTTTGTGGGATTTTCCATTCAATGGCATTGGTGTTGCCATACCAGTCTGTGAAGCAGAAATGTGTTGCTCTTACCACTAGGTTACTGTTCTTCATAATGCTTCTGGGCCTCATTATTACCTGCATGTGGCTATATACTCACTGACACCCAGTTTCCTTCTCTTTCTCTTTGTACTTGTACAGTTTGTTGTCTTTTGCACACAGGTTGTTTGCCTGTCCTGTTGGGTGTGGTCTCTCATTGATTCCATTGTGCTTCTTGTATTTATCCACAAAAAAATACAATATCAGGGTTTTATATGGTGACATATATGTATCTTGATAATAAATTTTCTTTGAACTTTGACCACTTTATTAGTTACTGTCAGGTTACAGTAGGACATCTGCAGACCAATGAACGCTCTTTTACCAGGATTTATTAGGGAGCACAAGGGCAACAGTCTTTCAAAAACAGGAGGCAGGCACAAATCCGGAATAGCAGGCAGAGGTCTTACCTGGGAAAGGCAGTCCGGCGAGGGCAGACGATCCAGAACGCACAGGCAAAAATCAGGTTCCAAAACAGGCAAAATCAGTTGGCAGCAGTCACAATGACAGGCTAGAATGACTCAGGTCAGAGCTGGGATGAACTGGCAGAGAATGTGAGTCAAGGCAGGGTTTAAATGGACCGGGTAATAAGTGAAAACAGAAACAGGTGGGTGCAAGTGAGGAGATAAGTGGGTAATTGGCGAAAGTCCAATAAGGGGCTGGGTCAAAACCCACATGGCCAGGTGAAAGGAGGCAGAAATTAAGGGCTGTCATGGTCCAGAGCTATCAGCAGAGGCCCTTCGACCCAGTGTTCAGGCCGGATCCTTAACAGTTACCTCCTCTATCTAATAAAGTGGCCACTCTGTTTATGCTTGTGGTCTTCTGCTGCTATAACACATCCACTCCAAGGTTCACCACTGTTGTAACGCATGGTTATTTGAGTTATTGACACCTTCCTGTCAGCTTGAACCAGTCTGGCCATTCTCCTCTGATCTCTCTCATTAACAAGGCACTTTTGTCCACAGAGCTGCTGCTCACTGATACAAAACTTTAGAGACTGTTTAAGACCACAAGATATAGGAGCAGAATTAGGTCATCTGGCCCATCGAGTTTTTCAGCCATATTTCATCATGGCTGATCCATTTTTCCATCCAGCCCCAATCTCCTGCCTTCTCCCAGTATCCCTACATGCTCTGACCAACCAAGAATCTACCAACTTCTGCTTTAAATATACCCAGTGATGGCCTCCACAGTTGCTTGTCGCAATGAATTTCATAGATTCACCACTCTCTGGCTAAAGAAATTCCTCTTCATCTCAGTTCTAAAAAGACACCTTTCTATTCTGAGGCTATATCCTCTGGCCCTAGACTCTCCAACCATAGGAAAACACCCTTCTCCACATCCACTGTATTAAGACTTTTCACCATTCATTAGGTTTTAATTAGGGCACCCCATATCTTACTCCAATTCCATCATCCAAATCATTGACATATAACGTAAAATAGAATTCTCCCTAACACTGTAAGACATCAATGGTCACTGCAGCCAACTAGAAAAGGTTCCCTTTATTCCCATTCTTTGCCTCATGCCAATCAGCCACTGCTTTATCCATGCTAAAATCTTAACTTGTTCATGGGCTCATAACTTGTTAAGCAGCATCATGTGTGGCACCTTGCCAAAGGCTTTCTGAAAATCCAAGTACACAACATCAAACAATTCTCCTTTGTCTACCCTGCTTGTTATTTCTTCAAAGAATTCCAACAGATTAGTCAGGCAAGATTTTCCTTGAAGAAACCATGCTGTCTATGGCCTATTTGTTATGTGCCTCCAAGTTTCCTAGAACTACGTCCTTAATAATTGATTCCAACATCCTCCCAACCACTGAGGTCAGACTATCTTGCTTATAGTTTCCTTTTATCTGCCACTCTCCCTTCCTGAGGAGTAGAGTGAGATTTGCAATTTTCCTGTCTTTCCAGAACCATTCCAGAATCTAGTGATTCCTGGAAGATCATAACTAATGCCTCCACAATCTCTTCAGTTACTTCTTTCAAAACCCTGGACCCTGGGGTGTACATTATCTGGTCCAGGTGACTTACCTACCTTCAGACCTTTCAGTTTCCCAAGACCCTTTTCCCTAGTACTGGCAACTTCACACATTTCATGATCCCTGACACCTGGAGCTTCCACCATACTACTGGTGTCTTCCACTGTGAAGACTGATGCAAAATATTTATCCAGGTCATCCGCCATTTCATTCTCCCCCATTACTACCTCTCTAGCATCGTTTTCCAGCAGTCCAATATCCACTCTCACCTCTCTTTTATACTTTATGTATCTGAAGAAACTTCTGGTATTCTTTAATATTATTGGTTAGCTTACCTTTGTATTCCATCTTTCTTTTCTTAATGACTTTTTCAGTTGCCTTCTGTTTTTAAAGCTTCCAAATCCTCTAACTTGCCACCAATTTTTGCTCTATTATATACCCTCTCTTTGGTTTTTATGTTGGCTTTGACGTATCTTCTTAGCCAAGGCTGTGACATCTTGTCTGTAGAATACTTCTTCCTCTTTGGGATGTAAATATCCTGTGCCTTCCAAGTTGCTTCCAAAGATTTCAGTCATTGCTACTCTGCCGTCATCCCTGCCAGTGTTCTTTCCCAATCAATTCTGGCCAACTCCTCTATTATATCTCTGTAATTCCCTTTACCCCACTGTAATACTGATACGCCTGACTTTAGTTTCTCCTTCTTAAGTTTCAGGGTGAATTCAATCATATTATGATCACACTCCCCTAAGGGTTCTTTCACCTTAAACTCTCTAATCAACTCTGGTTCATTGAACAATGCCCAATCCAGAACAACTGCTGCCCCAGTGGGCTCAACCATGAGCTTCTCTGAAAATTCATCTCATAGGTATTCTAGAAATTCCCTCTCTTGGGATCCAGTGCCATCCTGATTTTCCCAATCTACCTACATATTAAAATCCCCCATGACATTGCTGTTTTGGGATGCATTTTCTACCTCCCAGTGTCATTTGTACACCTTACCCTTATTACTGTTTGGGGGTCTGTATACAACTCCCATCAGGGTCTTTTTACCCTTGCAGTTCCTTGGCATTACCCCTAGTGATTTGACACCTTCTGACTCTGTGTCATTTCTTTCTAATGATTTGATTTCATTTTTTTACCAACAGACCCTCACCACCCACTCTGCCTACCTGCCTGTCCTTTAGGTACAATATGTATCATTGGATGTTATGTGTGAAAATCCCAGGAGATCACCAGTTTCTGAGATACTCAAACCACGCCATCTGGGACCAACAAGCAAAGTCACCTAGACCACATTTCTTCCTCATTCTGATGTCTGACACCCAAAATGAATGTTAAGTCAGCATTGTCTGGTTTTCCCATAAACTATGGTTTAGGAACCTATTGCCTTGAGCTGCATTTTAAACTTCATCTACAATCCATATACAGATCTGAAGATTGCTTGCTGAAGTTAATAGTTAATATTTTGTTGTATGTCCTAACCCCCAAAATGCCCCAAAATACCTTATAAAGTGGCCACTTTGTGTACACGTAAGCAGCCTGTTAAGGCTGATCTACTTGTAACCTTAACTCTGCATTCCTCTCTATTCACGGTAACCTTTCATACTCTTGTCTTTCTACCTACTGTCAACAATATTCAAAGGCTGCATCACTGCTCTTTGAGGAAGAGAGTTCTAAAGATGCACGGTGAGTTATAACCACAGCTGCGACAAACTAGATTGAGCTCCAGCCTCGTGCTGTCTGTGTGGAGTTTGCACATTTTCCCTTTTGACTCTGTGGAATTCCCTAGGTGCTCCCATATCCTTTGAGATCAGGAATGGGTTTATTATCACAAATATACAGTACCCTGCAAAAAGTCTTAGGCACACACATATATACAGAAGGTGCCTAAGACTTTTGCACAGTACTGTATCTGTCAAAGTGGAGCAGAGAGCGAGTTTGTAAATCTGGTAGGAGTAAAGGATGTTAGGAATGGTGAGAGTGGGAGGTGTGTGGGACAGGTGTCAGAGAAGGAGTGCCAAGGGCGAGGGTTGGGTTGGTGCAGGTGCAGACACACCTAGCCCTGAGACATCAGGCAAGGTCATTTTATTGGCTCAATGTTTCCATTTAATATCAGTGTACAACCTGAAATTATTACTCTTTGCAGACATCCACGAAACAGAAAACCCCTAATGAATGAAAGACAGAAGAAACGTTAGAACCCCAATTTCAAACATATTGATCATTACAGAATGCCCCTCTGGTGCTTCCTGTTCCCTCCCCTCTCCCTTCCCCTTTTCCCAACCATGATTCCCCTCTCCCTGCCCCCTTCCCACTCTCAGTCCACAATAGAGACCCAGATCAGAATCAGGTCTATCATCACTCACATATGTCATGAGATTAGTTTTTCTTCTGCAGCAGCAGTACAGTGCACAGGAGTGTATGCAATGTCCAGGGAAGGGTAGCACCTCTGTTGAATGGGCTTGACATGTCCAATCTGGGGCAGATCACTCACCTTTGTTCCCCACCGGACACTCATCTCTCATCTGTGGCTCAAAGTAGCTGTTAGTACACGACAGTGGCCACACCCCGGTTCACCGCTTCGACAGGTGGGTTAAACCAGGTGAGGGTAGCCAGCGGCCTCATACCCTGGTGAAATAGAGACTTTCCAGCCCTGGCATGCAAAGTCGGCTCTGAGAGACTGGATGGATGAGATCTACAGTGAGATCCAATGTGCAGGAAAGCAGTGTGGAGAGAGAAGGATATGATAAGACACAGAGACGTCGTGGCCATCCACTGCAACCAAGGACAACCCCAGTTTGTTATGCTTGTTCGTACCATAGGTCCTGTACTTCTGAGGTTGAGAGAGTGGAATTGCTCCAGTGCAGTGCTGTTTCAACTTTAAAAACTCTCCTACACAGATTTTCTGTCATCGTCAGACACGATCAACAATGCATAAAATATACTATAATTTACAATAAGAAATACAGTGCCTATAGAAGTATTCACACCCCCTTAGAAGTTTTACAACATTGAATCACAGTGTCATATTAAAGGGGGGTGAATTCTTAAGCAGTCAATTATTTTGTGTTTTCTGTTTGTGATTAATTTAGGTCACTGTGTAGAGATCTGTTTTCACTTTGACACAGACAAGACTTTTTCTGTTGATCAGTGTCAAAAAAGTCAAGTTAAGTCCACTGCAATTCAATGTTGTAAAACAATAAAACATGAAAACTTCCAATCGGGGTGAATACTTTTTATAGGCACTGTATATATTTAAAAAATTAAATAAGTAGTGCTAAAAGAGAGCAAAAATAGTGAGGTAGTGTCCATGGGTTAAACGTCCATTCTGAAATCCGATGGCAGAGGGGAGAAAGCTGTTCCTAAAACGCTGAGTGTGCCACCTCCCTGACAGTAGTATTGAGGAGAGGGCATGTCCTGGATGATGGGGATCTTTAACGATAGATGCTCCCTTTGAAGATATCCTCAATGGTAGGGAGGCTTGTAGGGTTAGTAGGTTAAATATCCACTGTAAGTTGCCCCTGGCATGTAGATGATGGATTCTAGGAGGAGTAAAATGGAAGTAGAATGGGATCGACGTAATTAGGTGCCCCGCCCACCCTGGACATTCTCTCTTCCGCCCCCCTCACCCCCATTGTGCAGAAGATACTACCAGGTTCATGGACAACTTCTATCCAGCTGTTATACAAGACTATTGAATGGTCCACCATTAAAAGAAGTTGGACTCTTGGCCTTTCCACCGCTTCAGAGAGAGAGAAAAATCTGGCTTGTCTCTGTCTTTTTAAATAGTGACCCCTAGTTCTCACACAAGAGGAAACATCCTGTCCACATTCATCCTGTCAAAACCCCAGAGGATCTCATGTGTTTTAATCAAATACCTTCTCCCTCTGCTACAAACTGCAGTGATACAAGTCTAGCCTGTCCACTGCAGTGTAAGTCTAGTCATTTCAGCTAGGTTGAGTAATGTGTGTATGATTGATATGTTTTGCTAAGTTTTCTTGTCCTGTGCTCTGAACCACTTAACAGGCAATAGTAGAAGAGACATACAGGTATTTCAGAATGCCATTAATGGAATGGAGTTGGCTGTGTTAAAATAATGTTCCTTGTATAATGTATTAAGGCAGAAGCCATTGGGTTTCCCAGACCTAATGAAGCGTAGCCGCCGCTATCATTTCGAATACATGACTGATGATACAATGAAACACCTGGAGGAATTTGCCCCTGTATCTATATTTTGGTAAAAATTTAAGACAAGCCGGGCTAATAGAATGCACTATTTTGTCTGCTAAGCATACAATTTAAAAAATATGCTATCTATTACCTCGTGTACTTGTTGAACTAATTAGTACTATTTACAACCATTCTTAACCTGGATTCCTTAAGGTTGTCATAGCTGGGTGGGGGGGGGGGCAGGGAAGGGTTGGTTCATGGGGATTATCTCCCACTACCTATTAAATGCTCCCATAGGCGTGTGCGTCAAAAACCCTCTGACAACCAAGTCCAGCTCCTGGCCTTCACCTGTGGCTTAGCCACTGAGGCTGGTAGAGCCATTTCTACTGGCAGGAGAAGGGGGAAAGGTTGGCTACAGGCATCTAAAAACCAGTCGCTTCAGGCAGACGTAGCTCGTCAGCCATGGTTGGCAGCTCATCTATGAGAAGGAAATCTCTGATAGCAATCCTCCGCTGCCTTGCGGTTATACCTACCCATGGGAAGGGCTTTGGGAGTGAACCCAGAGGAAAATTCCACAGCTGGAGTCTCTAAGCAGTCCTATGTTGAGTTCAATGCCAACTGGCAACTCCTGTGACCCCTCTTGTTGGTGGTGGGATGGGTTGTACCCATGATCGAGTTGACTGAGCGGGCAAACCTCTGCAGCCTCTTGCAGCTTGTGCGTTGGAGCCTCCATAGTAGCCTTTGATACAACCGGTTCGAATGCTCGCCACTGACAAGCCATAGAAAGTAGTAAGAGCAAAACCATGTTCAATTCTTGGCTCCTGAACTGGAGGGGATAGCTTCACTGAACTTAATTTGCTCCATCGTTGACATGGACTCACTTTCAAGGACACTTCGCCTCATGTTATTCTGCCCTCACTCAAGAGTTTTCTTAAGCTAGGTAGATACTGTAGATAAACTCCACTTCCACATAGTTGCAGTTTGAAGATGGTTTTATTATTGACCAATGCAAGGAGCTGAGTAAAGCATTGATTAAAATTCTTTTAACTTCTGAAAAAGTGCTTCTAACTAATGGAGACTCACTGAAATGTACAAATGATATAAAATGGCCGATTGATGACGAAAGCTAATTGCTTAACAACGCGATGACACGTAATCAATAGCAGCTGTGAACTTACAGGGAAGCAGTGAGATCTAGTAATTAGAAATAAAATAACAAAACAAATCAGAAAAGACATAACACGTGTTCTCAGTATTTATTGTTTATTTATTTATTATTATCGTTTCCTTCTTTTTGTATTCGCACAGTTTGTTGTCTTTTGCACACTGGTTGAACACACAAATTGGTACAGACTTTCATTGATTCTATGTATTATGGTTATTATTCTATTGCGGATTTATTCAGTATGCCCACAAGAAAATAAATCTCAGGATTTTATAAACTTTGATAATAAGTTTACTTTGAAACTTTGAACTTTGAATTCCTAAAGGAATCCTAGAGTTTTGATCAAGATAGCCAGATGGCCATTGTAATAATGGCTGTATTGGATGGATCTTCCAAAATTTCATTCATGAACAGTTCTGACAGATGGAAATTTATTTATTTATTGAGATACAGGACAGAATAGACCCTTCTGGCCCTTTGAGCCACACCGCCCAGCAATTCCCCAATTTAATCCTAGCCTAATCTCAAGACAATTTACAATGACTAATTAACCTACCAACCGGTCGGTATATGTTTGGACTGTGAGAGGAAATTGGAGCGCCTGAAGGAAACCAACTGTAAAGCATAGTGCTAACCACTAGGCTATCTTATATACTGATTAAAGCGGCCACACAGTTTATGTTTGTGGTCTTCTGCTGCTGTAGCCCATTCAAGGTTCACTGTGTTGTGCATTCAGAGATGTCCTCCTGCACACCACTGTTTTAATGTGTTACTGTCGCCTCTTGACAGCTTGAAACAGTCTGGCTGTTCTCCTCTGACTTCTCTCATTAACAAGGCGTTATTGCCCAAAGAACTGCTGCTCACTGGATTTTTGTTTTGTTTTCATACCATTCTTCGTAAACTCTAGACACAGCTGTACATGAAAATCCCAGGACATCAGCAGTTTCTGAGATACTCAAACCACCCCATCTGGCACCAATGATCATTCCACGCTCAAAGTCACTTAGATCACATTTCATCCCCATTCTGATTTTTGGTCTGAACAACAACTGAACCTCTTGACCATGTCTGCATGCTTTTATGTATTGAGTTGCTGCCACACGATTGGCTGATTAAATATTTGCATTAATGAGCAGGTGTGCAGGTGTACTGAATAAAGTGGCCACTAAGTGTCCTTCCACTGTTGAAGATGGGGGGAGTGGGGGAAACGGGGATCTGAAGACCAACAACAGTAGAGAGGAGCAGCACACAAAATGCTGGAGGAACTCGGCAAGTTGGTCACCTTCTATGGAGGGAAATGGACAGTTGATGAATCAGATTCATCCCCCTCAGCAAATACTGCCTAACCCACTGAGTTCCTCCAGCATTTTGTGTGTTGCTCCAGATTTCGGATTCCAGCACTGGCAGTCTCTTTTGTCTCCATTATTAGAGAGTATTTAACTAGTGCAGCGAACCCTGGCACTAACCAACTCAAGTTCAAACATTTTAATTCCAATTCCCATTCCCGTTCCAACTAGTTGGTCCATGGACTCCTCTTATGCCAAGATGAGGTCACCCTCAGGGTGGAGGAGAAACACCTTATATTCCTGACGAAGGGTCTCGACCCGAAACGTTGACTGCTCCTTTCAACGGATGCTGCCCGACCTGCTGAGTTCATCCAGCTTTTTTGTACGCCTTGAGTTGACCACAGCATCTGCAGTGCACTTTATGTTTACACCTTATATTCTGGCTGGGTAGCCTCCAACCTGATGGCAAGAAGATCAATTTCTCTTTCACCCATCCCTTCCTCTATTCCCCAATCTGACCTTTTACTTCTTCTCACCTGCTGCAGCTCCCCCCCCCCCCCACCCTTCCCTTTCTCCTCTGGTCCAATCTCCTCTCCTAGCAGTTTCTTTCTTCTACAGTCCCTGACATTCCCCACCCACCTGGCTACATTTATCACCTTCCAGTTAGCCTCTGGTTATTCATTTCCACAGATGCTGCCTGACCTGCTGAGTTTTCCAGCACTTTGTGTGTGTTACTTTGGATTTCCAGTATCTGCAAGACTGTTTTTTACAAGTTCAAGTTTATTGTCACTCAACTGTACACATGTATACCACCAAATGATACAATGTTCCTCCAGACTAAGGTGCACAACATAGTACATATACCACACACAACACATAAAGAAATATTACCATAAATACATTAACAAATAATAAGATGCATTTACGACACAAGTAAGCAGTCTAACACTATCGGTGCTTCATATGTGATGAGACCTGGGTGATGGGAGAATCAGAATCAGGTTTACTATCACCGGCATATGTCATGAAGTTTTTGTCTTTGTGGTGGCAGTACAAAGGAATACATAATGAGAAAAACTGTGAATTACTCTAAGTACATTAAATAGTTAGATTAAAATAAGTAGTGCAACTATAGACATTAAAAAGTAGTGAGGTAGTGTTCATGGGTTCAATGTCCATTTGGAAATTGGATGGCAGAGGGGAAGAAGCTGTTCCTGAATCATTGAAGCCTTCAAGCTTTTGTATCTCCTCCCCAATGGTGGCAATGAGATCCAGGCATGACCTGGGCGTTGGGGGTCCTTAATGATGGGCTGCTCCCTTTTGAGGCACTGTTCCTTGAAGATGTCCTGGATACTATGGAGACCAGTGCCCATGATGGAGCTGATTAAGTTTACAACTCTCTACAACACACATAAAACGCTGGAGGAACTCAGTAGGCCAGGGAGCATCAGTACAGTCGAGGCCAAACCCCTTCATCAGGACCAGTCGCCTGAAATGTTGACTGTACTGTTTGCCTTGACGCTGCCTGGCTTGCTGAGTTCCTCCAGCATTTTGTCTGTGCTGATCCGATTTCCAGCATCTGCAGAATTTCTCGTTTGTGACTGGATTACAATTCTCTTCAGCTTATTTCGATCCTGTGCAGTGCCCCCCCCCCCTTAACCAGGTGATGCTTCCAGTTAGCTGGGGAGCTTGGTAGTCTCACGGCCTGGTACTAACACTACGGGACCTCCTGTCTGATGGTAGGGGTTCAAAGAGATTGTTGGACAGACGGGAGGGATCGTTGCCAGTGCTTGGGGCCATACGTACACGCTCCTGATAAATATCTCAGATGGGTGGAAGGGAGACTCCGATAATCCTCTCGGCAGGTCAGATCTGGTCTGAGTGATTAAATATTAAATAATGAAGAATTGTAAGTATCTAACACCAATTCAATGTGTCTGCTGCTCATTACAAACGGGGAAGAATCCCATTTTAAGAGCAGAGGTGACCTATAATTTACAGGATTTTTTTTTAATTGGCAAGTTACACCTTCTCTCCACAGAGTCAGTCCATGGAGATTCCGTGGAAGAGGTGCGCGTTAGTGGGAGTCCAGACGCACGATGGCGCGATAATGAACGCAAGAGATTCTGCGGAGCCTGTAACCCAGAGCCGCACAAAATGCTGGAGGATCTCAGCAGGTCAGGTAAGTCGATGTTTCGGGCGACAGCCCTGCTCAGGACTGAGACCCGAAGAAGGGTCTCGGCCCGAAACGTCGACTGTTGAATCCTCTCCACGGGTGCTGCCTGGCCCGCCGAGTTCTTTTGTGCGTGTTAAGTGGGAATGGCGCACCATGAGTCAGGAAAATGCCCGCATTTCTCAGAACGGTGAGTCGTGTCGCACCGGTCCGTGCGCTACCCTCTAGAAATACCTGCCTGACACACTGTCGGATGATTAATCGTGAAGAACACGGGGTTATTTTACACACCTGCATTTATATTACGCGGTTACCTAGCACCCGTCAGCACAACCCATAACTGGAATCCAGGATGAAAAGTCCAACAAGCTTCTGAAATGGGGGCGGCCGATTTAACCATTTAATGAACATTTGTTTATAACCCTTCCGTTTGGGGGCAAGGGAGGGGATATATTTCTCTAGAGAAAACCTCAATCAGTATTTCAGTGGGAGTGAAATACTCCCAACAGCAACTTTGCACCCATGAATAAGATTAATATTTTAAAAGGCCAAGATGCAAATAGTCGCCAGCGGGGAATGAGTCACACGTACTATTCATTCATTCTTCGCCGAATGTTTTTACAACAGAAATCTTCATTGCTATAGCTTCTTGGAACTTAATAATAGCAT
This sequence comes from Hemitrygon akajei, assembly GCF_048418815.1. Lineage (NCBI taxonomy): Eukaryota > Metazoa > Chordata > Chondrichthyes > Myliobatiformes > Dasyatidae > Hemitrygon > Hemitrygon akajei. The sequence continues at coordinate 124,252,555 of NC_133130.1, read as the reverse complement.
TGGACATTTTTTTTCGAAAGTGTTGGTTCCTCGGAATTTTTTTTTGTTTATAATAGACCGCCAGAAACTGAACACAAATATAATTTAAGACTACAATAACCTTTATTGAATATAATGCGTTTAATTGCATAAGGGCGCTTACCCTTTGCAATAGTTCAACTAAGCCAAAAGTGTTTTGTTGATGAATTCATTTGTATTCAGTGTCTGAAGCCTCTCGCTTAAGTATCCAACAATAATCAGCCAATCAGGGATTCCAGTTGCCCTGATACCATCTCTCCATGACCACAATGTCCTGGTGAAAACTCTCAACGTGCTCGTCACTGACAGCGCGAGGACTGGCAGGAAGAAGCCTAAATGGGAATGCAGAAAATGAATCTTTAGTGACTTGTTGCATTTCGTGGTTTTGTATGTTTGAAGCATGTTGTCGACCAGCTGCATGTAGTTTGGTGCTCTGTAGTTGCCAAGAAAATTTTCAGCCACATCCTTGAGTGCCTTCCATGTGATTTTCTCCGGTCCCAATGGAAGTTATTTGAATTGCCTGTTAGAATTGTGGGCTGATAAAATGCCTTCCTTAATCTTGGCATCAGTTACTCTGACATGAATTATGAATTGAAATAACAAATATAGGTGATTTTATAAAGATGATGCGTGATAGGGAAAATTCATGGTTCTTTTCATAATCAGCAGCCCAAAATCTGTAAGATACACCCAAAAGTATTCAGAAACAAAATCTTTGTAGTCCTGTGTAATCAGTCAATCTCCCAAGGTCAGATTGGTGATCTTGAGGCTTAGCTCTTTGAGATTTTGGAGAAGAGATCTCAGAGAAAGCAAAGGAAAGAAAAGGTTGAGGTTAAGTTTTTTTTACATTCTTTATATCTGCTCAGTTAGGACAGTAGAGATGCCAGACAGGATAGTAAAATGCTCTTCTTGCGGGATGTGGGAAGACTGGGACACTTCCGGTATCCCTGATGACTACAACTGTGAGAAGTGCATCCTGATGCCGCTTCCAACAATCCGCGTTCAGGAGTTGGAGCTGGATGAACTCCGGATCATTCAGGAGGCTGAGGGGTTGACAGATAGGACATATAGACAAGGTGCAGGACACAGGAGACCGGGTGACAGTCAGGAAGAGGAACGGGGTAAGGAGCCTGTGCAGGGTGCCCCTGTGGCCATCCCCCTCAACAATAATTATATCACTTTGGATACTGTTGGGGGGTGGGGTTGACCTAACAGAGAATGATCTTCCTGGATGGTATGTTGCCATCAAGGTGACAGGGTTTGGGATATCTTGGACTGAGTTATCAGCATTCTTAAGTTGGAGTGTGAAATTGTGGTCCTTGTAGCTACCAATGACAGGAATGTAGGACAAGTGACGTGGTTCTGCATAAAGAGTTGTGATCTCAGGGTTGCTACCCATGCCATGTGCTAGTGACACCAGAACTCGAAAGATTCTACAGTTTAATACATGGCTAAGGAGTTGGTGTAGAAGGGAAGGCATAAGAATTTTGGATCATTGCATTCTCTTTCAGGGAAGGTGTGACCTGCACAGACAGGACAGTTTGCACCTGAACTGGAGGGGGACTAATAACCTAGTGGGAAGGTTTGTTAATACTGCATAGTGGGTTTAAACTAGAGTTGCAGGGGGATGGGAACCAGAGTGCCAGAACAGTTAGCAGTGAGGTTGTGGAGGCAGATGTTGGTAAGACCTCAGGCAGAGTTGCAAATCAAAAGGTTGAGCATGGTGCAACTAGTGTCCTGCGATGACCTTACAACAGGAAGTAGGCCAAAAGGGCAATGTTACAATTTTGGGGGATTTCAATATTCGAATCATTCAGAATCAGAATCAGGTTTATTATCACCAGCATATGTCATGAAATTTGTTAACTCAGCAGCAGCATTAAATGCAGTACAGTACATGAAAATATGGAAAGAAAAAAATAAGTCAATTGCAATAAGTATATCTGTGTATAATGAATAGATTAAAAATAGTGCAAAAACATAAATAATATATATTGAAATAAAGTGAGGTAGTGTTCACTGTTTTAATGTCCGTTCAGAAATCAGATGGCAGAGGGGAAGAAGCTGTTCCTGAATGGCTGGTTGTGTACCTTTAGGCTTTTGCACCTCCTTCCTGATGGTAACAGTCAGAAGAGGGATGTCCTGGGTGATGAGGGGCCATTCTGAGTCACTCGAAGATGTCAATATGCAGATAGATTGGAAAAATCAGGTTGGTGCTGGATTCCAGGAGGGGGAATTCCTAGAGTGCCTACAAGATGGGTTTTTAGAGCAGCTTTTCTGGATTGGGTGTTGTGCAATGAACTGGAGTTAATTAGAGTTTTAGGTAAAAGAACCCTTAAGGGAAAGTGATCACAATATGACTGAATTCATCTTGAAAATTGAGAAGGAGAAGCTAAAGTCAGATGCATCAGTATTACAGTGGTGGAGAGGGAATTGCAGAGGCATGAGAGGGGTGCTGGCCAGAATTGACTGGAAAGGAGCACTGACAGCAGCGCAGCAAAGGCTGGAATTTCTGGAAGTAATCTGGAAGGTACGGGATATATAACCCCAAAGAGAAAGAAGACAACAGAGGGTATGTCAGGGGTAAGTTTTTTCACACAGAGGGTGGTGGGTCTGTGGAATGCACTGCTGGTGGTGGTGGTGGAAGTGGATACAGTGGGGTCATTTAAGAGCATCTTAGATAGGTACCTGGAGCTTAGAAAAATAGAGGGCAATGTGGTAAGGAAATTCTAGGTGGTTTCTAGAGTAGGTTACATGGTTGGCACAACATTGTGGGCTGAAGGGCCTGTAATGTGCTGTAGATTTCTATGTTCAATCAGTGGCAGTTCTGTGGGGAAAATGCTTTGTTAATGAGAGGGGTCAGAGGAGAGTGGCCAGACTGGTTCAAGCTGACAGGAAGGCGACAGTAACTCAAATAACCGTGTGTTACAACAGTGGTGTGCTGAAGAGTATCTCTGAACCTTGAACATTGAACCTTGAAGTGGATGGGCTACAGCAGCAGGTGACCATGAACACACACCCAGTGGCCACTTTACTTGGTGCAGGAAGTACCTAATAATGTGGCCACTGGGTGTACGTAGATCATTTCTTTGCCATAAAATCATCAAGGCCAGATTGCTCAGCCTGGTTGTAGATTTGATGTGTAGGGCTTGGTTGTTGCAGAAAATGGGGGGTTGAGCTGGCGGGCTGGAGCGAGGGCAGGAGTCGGCATCTTTTCAATCATTATTATTCAAATAGGTCGAATGTTGCAATTCATTTACTTCACGGGAGTTAGTATCTTTTCAATGGATGTAATTGTTCAGACAGGTCTAACTCGTGACTGCACAGAGCCCGGATATTGTAAACCCACTATACCCTCCTCCCTACCTCCAATAATTGTAGGTTATTGTTATAATTATAGTAATTACTATAATAACTTAGCAAATCATATTTGATCTCTGTGATTGCAAAACATGCAGTCTAAAACTACATATAAAAATATATATATTCTTCCTGGAATTTACAGATTTATTTATATATTATATTATCATATACTGCATTGAACTGTTGCCACAAAGTTAGTAAGTTTCATGACACATGCTGGTGTTAGTAAACCTGATTCTGATTCTGATTCTTTCATCAGATTCCTTCTTCTGCAGGTCCTGACCTTTCCCATCCACCTGACTTCACCTATCACCTTCTAGCCATCCTCCCTTCCCTCCCCCACCTTTTTATCCTGGTATCTTCCCCCGTCCTTTTCAATCAGGAAAAGAGTCTTGGTCTGGAACATTGACTTTATTTCCCTCCATAGATGCTGCCAGAACATGCCCTTTTCTCATTGTTACTGTCAGGAAGGAGGTACAGTAGCTGGAAGACACACACTCAATGATTCAGGAACAGCTTCTTCCCCTCTGCCATCTGATTTCTGAATGGGCATTGAACCCATGAACACTACCTTACTAATTTTCCCTCTCTTTTTGCACTATTTATTTAATTTGATTTTCTTTTTTTAAATGTACTCCTTATTGTAATTTATAGGTTTTATTATTATGTATTGCAATGTACAGCTGTCACAAAACAACAAATTTCACGACACATGCCGGTGATATTAAACCTGATTCTGAAATCTGAGATTTGTAGAACTAAAGAACGTTGTATGAATAGGGTTAATAAAATTCACCTCCTCCCTCACCTCCATTCAGGACCTGAAACAGTCCTTCCAGGTGAGGCAACACTTCACCTGCAAATCTGTTGGAGTTGTCTATCATGTCTGGTGCTCCCGATGCATCCTCCTCTACATTCATGAGGCCTGTTGTAAGTTTTGGGGACTGCTTCATCAAGCAACTCCACTCCATCCACCAAAAGCTGCACTTCCCGGTGGCCAAACCTTTTATTTCTGATTCCCATTCCTGTTCTGACATGTTGGTCCATGGACTCCTCTTGTGCCAAGATGAGGCCACCCTCAGGGTGGAGGAGCAACACCTTATATTCCACCCGGGTAGCCTCCAACCTGATGACATGAGTACCAATTTCTCTTTCTGGTAAAAATATTTTTCCCTCCCCCTCTGCTCTTCATCTACTCTCCACTCCGGCAAAAAAAGATTTATGAGGATGTCGCCAAGACTAGAGTGTCTGAGTGACGAGAAGTTGGCCCAGTGAGGAGTTTATTCCTCGGGACATAGGAAAATGAGGGGTGACCGCATTTAAAATTTAAATTATGAGAGATGTAGATAAAATGGATGGTAACAGTCTTTTTCCCAGGACAGGGGAGTCAAAACTAGGGGCATAGGTTTAGGGTGAGGGAGATCTTAAAGATTTCAGAATGCTGAGTATATGGAACAAGCTGTTAGGGGAAGTGATTGAGGCAGATACAATAATATTTTTAAAGAAACCTTTGGATAGGCTATGTCCAGTTGTTACCAGCATGGAACCTGTTGCACCAGAGCTCCCACCACATGAGGCCATTGCTACACTACGATAAGGAATGCCTATCGTTCCTTCCTGACTCCTCATTTTGGCAAGTGTGATTGTTTGGCTCTACTCCTGCAACCTACGTACAGACAAAAGAGCAAGGGTCCAGAGATGAAGACAACCAAGAGGTGGTCACGGGAGGCTGAGGAACGGTAGAGGATTGCCTTGAGTCAGTGGACTGGGCTGTGTTCAAGAAGTCATTTGAGGACCTGAATGACTACACCAGGGTCGTTACAGACTTTATTATAACAGCTGTGGCTGACTGTGTCCCCACAAAAGTACACAGGGTTTTCCCTAATCAGAAGCCCTGGTTGAACAATGAAATCCAGCATCTGCTGAGAGCTAGATCAGAGGCATTCAAGTCCACAGATCAAAAATGCTACAAGAGGAGCAGGTATGATCTCTGGAAAGCCATCTCTTGGGGGAAGTGGGGATTCCAGACTAGATTGGAATCAACAGGGAATGGTTGACAGCTGTGGCAGGGTTTGGATGCCTTAACCTACAAAGTTAAATCTTATGACATCAGAGCTTCACTTCCAGCAGGCTGCCTTCAAGAGAGTGAATCCAAGGAAAGCATCCAGTCTAGATGGAGTACTCAGCCAAGTATTGAAGAGCTGTGCTGACCAGCTGACTGGTGCATTCATGGATAACTTCAACCTCTTGGTGTGTGGTACCCACCCACATTGAGCAGGCTTCAATCGTACTGATGCCTAGGAAGAGTGAGGTAACCTGTCCAAGTGACCATCGCCCAGTGGCACTTACATCCGCAGTGATGAAGTGTTTTGAGAGTCTGGTGTTGAAGCATATCAGCTCCTGTCTGAGTAGTGACTTGGATCTGCTCCAATTCACCTACCATAGTAACAGGTCAACAGCACATACAGCTCAGGAACATCTGGACAGCAAAGGTGCAAACATCAGAATACTCTTTATTGATTACAGCTCAGCACTTAATACCATCATCCCTTCAAAACTCATCAATAAACTCCAAAACATGGACCTCAATACCCTCTTGTGCAGTTGGATCCTAGATTTCCTCACTTGTAGATCCCAGTCAGTTTGGATTGACAAAAACATTTTCACAATCTCCATCAGCACAGTAGCACTGCAGGGATGTGTACTTAGTCCCCTGCTCTACTCACTTTACACCTATGACTGCGGCTAAGTACCAACGCCAACACCATATACAAGTTTGCTGATGACACCACTGTTGTGGGCTTTATCAGAGGGGTTGATGAACCAGCATACAGGAGGGAGTTTGAAAACTTGGCTGAGTGTTGTAATGTCAATAAGACCAAGAAACTGATTGTAGACTTCAGGAGAGGGAAACCAGAGGATCAGAGGTGGAAGGGGTCAGTAACTTTAAGTTCCTGTGTGTCACTATCTCAGAGGACCATTTGTATAAATATAATTGTGAAGAAAGCATGACAGCGCCTCTACTTCCTCAGGAGTCTGTGGTGATTCGGCGTGTCATTAAAAACCTTGGCAAACTTCTATAGATGTGTGGTGGATAGTGTGCTGACTGGCTGCGTTGCAGCCTGGTTCTGCCTTTGAGTGGCATGTCCCACAAAGGGCGTGGACTCGGCCCAGTACATCACGGGTAAAACCCTCCCAACCATTGAGCACCATCGACCTTAAACATCGCTTTAGAAAAGCAGCACCCATCATCAGAGATCCTTCTCACCCAGGCCATCAGGTAGAAGATACAAGAGCCTCAGGACTTGCACCACCAGGTTCAAGAACAGTTACTACCTCTCAACCATCAGGCTCTTGATCAAAAGAGGATAACTACACTCATCTAAGGACTCTTTAACCGTGTTATTTCATGTTCATTATTTATTGCTATTTATCTATATCTGCATTTGCACAGTTTATTGTCCATTGTTTATAGGAACTTTTCTATAGGTTTGTTAAGTATCCCTACAGAGAAAGAATCTCAAGGTTGTATATGTTGACATGTACGTACTCTGATAATAAATTTTACTTTGGCCTTTGAACCTTGGAGATGCATAGAGGGACTGGAATTGGAAGGATATGGACCGAACACACTAACTTTGGACTAACTGGATGGGAACAGTGGTCACAACCTCCGGTTGCTGGTGAAGCATTATGAGGGCTCTGAGTTTTTTTTCTGTTTTTTTTTGTATTCTCTGCATTTTATTAATTGTAATTATAATGTATTGTTGTGCTTTGTATTTTTTGTGTGTTATTGTTAGGTCTTCTCTAGTTTATATTTCAGTTGTAATTCTTGGATACTTCCAATTAATTCTCAGGGACTTTGCAGGTGTCCAATTAATTATCCTTGGACTTTTGTCCCTTATTAGAATAATTACTTGTTAGCTTGTCAAGACTCTGGGGTTTTATCAGCTGGGCATGGATTCCTTTGTGCCCTGAAGTGTGTGTATTTAAAGGGGCAGTGCTAATCCTTCGTTGGCTCAGTCGTCCTGATCCTTACCTAGTGAAGTTCTGGCCAAGTTATCCTAGACTTTGTAAGTTCTACTGGTTCCATTTGCCTCTTTTGTTAATAAAATTCCGAGTTTAGTTTAACCCTTCTGAGTCTCTGTGTGATCCTGCACTTGGATCTGAAGGTGCAGCGTAACAGCAGTGGTCGGAATGTACTTTTTGGCTGAAGGGTCTGTATGCATGTTGCATTGCATTATGACTCTAAGTAAGTCCTTTGGATATCGAGTGTCTACATTCTCTCTCAGTTGTCCCAGCAGAGGCTAGATTGCTGGATTAGTGATGAAGTTCCTGGAAGTTCACATCATGTATAACCTCTCACCTGGACCCTCAATGTCACCTCCTTGAATAAAAGGGCACAGCAGTGTCTCCACTTCCTAAGGAGACTGACGCGTGTGAGGATCCCCCCCCCCCCCCCCCAACGATCTTAACTGAATTTTACAGGAGCACCGCTGAGAGCATCCTGCATCTCCATCTGATTGGAAATCCCTACAAAGGACAGTGAGAACAGCCAAGAGGGTCACAGGATTCTCCCTACCATCCATTGAGGACATTTATCAGAAGTACCATGTACACAAGGTCCTTAGTATTGTCAAGGATCCTGCCCATTGATCCAGCATCCTCTTTGACTCTACCATCAGGCAGAAGACTGGTGCCACAGGGCTGGGTATTGGGACCACAGCTGTTTACCATTTACGTTAACGATTTGGATGAAGGCATAGAAAATAACATCAGCAAATTTGCTGATGATACTAAGCTGGGTGGCAGTGTGACATGTGATGAGGATGTTAGGAGAATTCAGGGTGACTTGGATAGGTTGGGTGAGTGGGCAGATACTTGGCAGATGGCATTTAATGTGAATAAGTGTGAGGTTATCCACTTTGGGAGTAAGAACAGGAAGGCAGATTATTATCTGAATGGTGTAGAGTTGGGTAAGGGAGTAATACAAAGAGATCTCGGAGTCCTTGTTCATCAGTCACTGAAGGTGAATGAGCAAGTGCAGCAGGCAGTGAAGAAGGCTAATGGAATGTTGGCCTTTATTACAAAGGGAATTGAGTACAAGAGCAAGGAAATCCTCTTGCATTTGTACAGAGCCCTGGTGAGACCACACCTGGAGTATTGTGTACAGTTTTGGTCTCCAGGGTTAAGGAAGGACATCCTGGCTGTAGAGGAAGTGCAGCGTAGATTCACGAGGTTAATTCCTGGGATGTCTGGACTGTCTTATGCAGAGAGGTTAGAGAGACTGGGCTTGTACACGCTGGAATTAAGGAGATTGAGAGGGGATCTGATTGAAACATATAAGATTATTAAGGGATTGGACAAGATAGAGGGAGGAAATATGTTCCAGATGCTGGGAGAGTCCAGTACCAGAGGGCATGGTTTGAGAATAAGGGGTAGGTCATTTAGGACAGAGTTAAAGAAAAACTTCTTCTCCCAGAGAGTTGTGGGGGTCTGGAATGCACTGCCTCGGAAGGTAGTGGAGGCCAATTCTCTGGATGCTTTCAAGAAGGAGCTAGATAGGTATCTTATGGATAGGGGAATCAAGGGATATGGGGACAAGGCAGGAACTGGGTATTGATAGTAATTGATCAGCCATGATCTCAAAGGGCCGAATGGTCTACTTCTGCACCTATTGTCTATTGTCTATAAGACTCCGATGCATAAAGACAAAAATAGTGAGAATGGGAAACAGTTTCTTCCCTCAGACCATTAGGCTTCTGAACTCCCTGCCACATCACATTTGAAATGTCACTGGATAATTTGTACAATATTTAATTTATGCACTTTATTTTGTTTATCTATGTGTAATTAATGTGTACATTTTATTCTTACTTTTCCAAGTTATTGTGTGATATGTGTGTGTTATGTGTACTACTCTGCTTTACACCCTGGTCCAGAGAAATACTGTCTCGTTTGACGGTATACCTGTATATAGTAAAATAACAATAAACTTAACTTGACTAACTTCTTCTTCTCACACAACTGAATAGTTATCTTCAGGTATATTTGCCTTACTCTGTTTTGTGTATGATTCAATAATTTTCAGTTGATATTCCTTAAATCCGTATCAGAGACAAATAGTCTCTTTTTCCTTCTTTCCTCCCTGTCCACTCCCTGTGTTCTCCATCTCCTTCATTTACACAACCAGTGGGAAAGAATGTGGATTACTAAACATCTCCAAAGAACTATCACAGCTACAATATGCTGAAGAGTGCATTTCTGAGCTTGTAACATTAGAGTCTTGGAGTACAACAGCATAGAAACAGGCCCTTCCACCCATCATGTTCATGCTGACCCAGTCTTCTGCCTAGTCCCATCTACTTGCACCCAGACCATAATCTCTCTATGCCTCTCTCACCTGTGTACCTCTCCAAACTTCTCATAAATTCAAATTGAACCTGCATCCACCACTTCTGCCAGCTGCCTATTTCACCATCACATGCTGCAGTCTTGGGGACATATGTGTAGCTCGGGTGCCTGAGACTTTTGCTCAGTACTGCAGTAATTCTATGTATTGCACTGTACTGCTGCTTCAAAAAAAACAAATTTCATGACATATGTGAGCGATGATAAACCTGATTCTGATTTGGGTCTCCATTGTGGACTGGGAGTGGGAAGGGGACAGGGAGAGGGGAATCATGGTTGGGGAAAGGGGGAGGGAGAGGGAAATACCTTATATTCCACCTCAAAAGCCTTGAACCTGATGGTATACATATAAATTTGTCCTTGTTAAAAAAAATTCCCTCCTCCTCCCCTCTTCTACTAATCCTCATTCTGGCCTCTTACCTCTTCTCACCTGCCTATTATTTCCATAAGACAAAGGAGCAGAAGCCGGCCATTCGGCCCATCGAGTCTGCTCCGCCATTTCATCATGAGCTGATCTAATCTCCCCTTTAGTCCCATTCCCCCGCCTTCTCACCATAACCTTTGATGCCCTGACTACTCAGATACCTATCGATCTCTGCCTTAAATACACCCAATGACTTGGCCTCCACTGCCGCCCGTGGCAACAAATTCCATAGATTCACCACCCTCATCTCTGTTCTGAATGGGCGCCCTGCAATCCTCAAGTCATGTCCGCTCCTACCAGCCTCCCCCGCCATGGGAAACAACTTTGCCATATCCACTCTGTCCATTTCCCCCTGATGCCCTCCTTCCCTTTCTCCTACGGTCCAGTCTCCTCTCTTTTCAGATTCCTTCCTTTTCCAGCCCTTCATCTTTCACCTGCCACCTTCTGGCGAGTCTCCCCCCCTCCCCCTCCCTCCCCCACCACTTTTTTATTCTGTCATCTTCCCGCTTCCTTTCCAGTCCTGAAACAGGGTCTCTTTCCGCAGCGTCAACTCTTTGCCTGGATGTTGCCTAACCTAATGAGTTCCTCCAGCATTTCGAGTGTGTGTGTGTAGCTATAAAGCTCCCTTGTAGTTGTATTGCTGCCCAAAGAAAGGAATTGCACAGATCCATCCGTTCTGAAACGAAATGTACGCCCATCGGTCACGTCTCCGCGTTTGTTGCTCGTAGTAATTTACTTTGAAGTGTAGAAAATGTCGTGCTTGCAAGCTGCAGACAATCAATATTACAGGGTTGGTTATTTTTCAATACTGCCCTTCCTCCCAGATGAATATAGCTAGGATGCCTGGTTAACTTGTTCACAGCCGCACTCCTCTCCCTCTTTGCCCGCATCCAGCAGGAAAGGAAATTAAATCAAAGTCTTATGATCTTCAAATAAAAGAAAAATAGGAGCGGTTTGGTTGTGGAAAAATAACATAAAAAGTTGCTCTGCTCCGTTGCTACGACCTTGAGTGTCTGACAGGTTGCCACCACTGAGTCAGCTTTCTGCTACAGAACAGACGCTTAATGGGGTTTCCGTCTATTCTGCGATGAATCGAATTCTTTTAATATTGCAAACAGATGCGCGGAGAGATTTTACGAAAACAGTCGGTGAGGAAATGCCGAGAATCACTTGAGGTAAATTGGGAAGTCAATAAAGGGAAGCCAGGGTAGAAAAGAAAGCAATTCTTTGCTAAGGTTTGGGCTGCAGCCGGGGTCCCAGGTGAGCGTTAATAAAGATTTATTATTCGTAATGGAACGATGGTTTGGGGGTCGGTTTTCACTATTGAAATGAAAATTGTTTCTTTTGGGGATTAACTTGTGAGCGACAGGCTCTGATTCAAGGCCGCAGTTCAAAATCCAGTCCGACTGTGAAGACCAGAGAAGGCGCCATCTTTCCAACGCTCCGTCAATGAATTTAAGGTACTATCGGAAGACCAGGGTTTGATTTTCCCCTCAGCGTTCTGGCCTGCATGAATCCATCAATCAACATCAGCTAACAAGTGGATTCTGGTCACCCGCACCAGAATCAGGTTTAATGTCACTGGCACATTTCATGAAATTTGCTGTCTTACGCTGCAGTACATTGTAATTGTAGGGGGCACATGGAGTATTGCGAGCAGTTCTGGGCCCCAAAGGATGTGCTGACATTGGAGACAGTTCAAAGGAGGTTCACAAAAATGATTCCATGATTGAATGGTTTGTCATATGAGGGGCGTTTGATGGCTCTGGGCCTGTATTCACTAGAATTCAGAAGAATGAGGGGTGACCTCATTGAAATCTTTCAAATGTTGAAAGATTGGATGTAGAGAGGATGTTTCCTGTGGTGGGAGAGTCTAAGACCAGAGGACACAGTCTCAGAATAGAAAGGAGATGTGGAGGAATTTCTTTAGCCAGAGAGTGATGAATTTGTTGCTATAGTTGGCTCTGGAGGCCAAGTCTTTATGTATATTTCAGGCAGAGCTCTTGATTGGTCAGAGCATGAAGAAATACAGGGAGAAGGCAGGAGGCTGGGGCCAAAAGGAAAATTGGATCAATCATGATGAAATGGTGATGCAGGATTGTCGGGCCAAGTGGCCTATATCTTATAGTCTTAAGGTCTTAAAATAAAAAAATATATAAATTACAATAAGAAACATCCATGAAAGCAGAATGCCCAAAAGAGCAAGTGACAGTTAAAATGATTTATTTTATATAAAATAAATTTGGAAGATGTGGTTGATGGTTTGGTTGATTTGTTCTCTGATGCTGGTAATTTGCTTGCAACATTTCATCATCATACAATTGAACTGAATTGACTTTATTTCTTACATCCTTTACATACATGAGTAAAAATCTTTATGTTACGTCTCCATCTAAATGTACAATCATAGTAATTTATAATAAATAGTCAATGTAATATAGAGTACACTTAAGTCAGCGTGAGTTCATCAGTCTGATGGCCTGGTGGAAGAAGCTGTCCCGGAGCCTGTTGGTCCTGGCTTTTACGCTGCAGTACCGCTTCCCAGATGGTAGCAGCTGGAATAGATTGTGGATGGGATGACTTGGGTCCCCAATGATCCTTCGGGCCCTTTTTACACGCCTGTCCTTGTAAATGTCCTGAATCATGGGAAGTTCACATCTACAAATGTGCTGGGCTGTCCGCACCACTCTCTGCAGAGTCCTGTGATTGAGGGAAGTACAGTTCCCATACCAGGCAGTGATGCAGCCAGTCAGGATGCTCTCAATTGTGACTCTGTAGAAAGTACTTAGGATTTGGGGGCCCATACCAAACTTCCTCAACTGTCTGAGGTGAAAGAGGCTCTGTTGTGCTTTCTTCACCACACAGTTCGTGGGTACAGACAACGTGAGGAGTGGATGCTGAGGAACAAGAAGCTGTTTACCCTCTCAACCCCAGATCCATTGATGTCAATAGGGATTAGCCTATTCCTCCTGTAATCCACAACCAGCTCCTTTGTTTTTGTGACATTGAGGAGGCACCAACAATGCACTGTTGATTGCAGTGTGTTTTCCATGAACACTTCTGTAAGTAAACACGTATACTTGATCCTATTTATCAGCCAATGCAGGCAAAATTCCAGACAACAATGTATGAAGTTCACCACACAGCCAATCGGTGACAATATTTCCTCTGTACATCACATCTGAGTTTTTAAAATGACGACCAATCAGTTGATTGGTAAGTATATGAAGGCTGAGCATTTGGAGGCCACACTAGTCAACAGTGCACTGACAATGCCTCTGACATGGTGATGAAACATTTGCAAGTAAAATCAGTGGTCAACTCAATCCAACCACATAATATTAAAGTAAGAAAGTAGTACAAAAGAGGTAAGGTAGTGTATGGGTTCATTGTCCGTTCAGAAATCGGATGTCAGAGGGGAAGAAGATATTCCTGAATTGTTGAGTGTGTGTCTTCAGGCTGCTGTACCTCCTTCCTGATGGTAGCAATGACAAGAGGGCATGTCCTGGGAAGTGGGGGTCCTTAATGATGGATTTTTGAAGCATCACATTTTGGCAACTTGGCTCGTGTGTTTCCTACAGTAGGAACACTTCAGAAATATATGGTTTTATATATATGGCTATATATTACATTGGGACATTACTAAGTGGACGCTACCTTTACAAGTCACTTAGACTTACTAGTTTTTAAAAGGAATGATGTTGGGAATGGAGAGGGAAGTTAGAGTTAGGGGACAGGAAGAGGAGTAGTTGGAGATCAGGCCAGAGTCTAGGCCTCCGCTCTGCATTCGAAGGTGAATGGTGTGGATGGATGATGAAGACATCCAGAATCTAGCCCTCCACTCTGCACTCTGCATTTGAAGGTGAACGATGGATGAATGATGAAGACATATGAAGATTAGGCCTCTGCTCTGCCTTTGAAGGCCAGCGACATGGACATATGCAAGACCAAGGTCTTGCACGGTGGGTGGTAGGGCACTGAGGAGTGCGGTAGAACAAAGGGATCTGGGAATACATTGAAAGTAGTGTCGCAGGTAAATGGGGTTGTTTAGAAAGCTTTTGGCTCAATGGTCTTCATGGATCAAAGTACTGAGTTCAGGAATTGAGATGTTATCTTGAAGTTGCATAGGAAATTGATGAGGCCTAATTTGGAGTATCATGTGCAGTTTTGATCACTTACCTACCGGGAAGGTGTAAATAAAGTTGAAAGAGTACAGAGAAAATTTACAATGATGTTTCTGGGACTGGAGCACCTGACTTATAAGAAAAGTTTGAATAGGTGAGAACTTTATTCCTTAGAATGTAGAAGATTAAGAGGAGATCTGATAGAGGTATACAAAATTATGAGGGGTATAGATGGGTTAAATGCACAAAGGCCTTTTCAACTGAAGTTTGGTGAGATTACAACCAGAGGTCATGGGTTAAGGATGAAAGATGGAAAGTTCAAGGGGAACATAAGGGGAAACATCTTCACTGAGAGAGTGGCGTGAGTGTGAAATGAGTTGCCAGTGTGAGTGGTGGTTGTGATTTTGACTTCAATGTTCAGGAGATGTTTGGATAGGTACATGGATGGGATGGTAATGGATGGCTGTGATCTGGGTGCAGGTCGATGGGAGTAGGCAGTTCAAATGGTTCAGCACGGATGAGATGGACCGAAGGCTGGTGACTTCTCTGAGTCTATGTGACGAAGGACATCTGGAGTCGAGGCCTCTGCTCTGTGCTCAGGGGCCAGCAATGTGGATGTCTGTGGATGTTGGGCTGTCCCAGGTTGATAAGTCCTGGGATCTGATGCCTGTGTGAGCAGAAGGCATGAGGGCTGGTGAGTCCCTGAGCCTGGAGTTTGGGGTTCCATCATTGGTTAGTCCAGGGTCAATACCCCAAGGTTAATCGGAAGTCTGGAATTCGAAGTCCGATGGTTGAAGCCTGGAGATTGGAGACTGGAGGCCTGGATGCCAATCCTGGATATGGAGAACTATCCGTGTGACTAGGAGGCTGCGAGTGAGGAAAGGGGCTTGTGTTGCTGTTGTCCTTTTGTGTTCTGTTTTGCTGTGTTTTGTGTTGTTCTGCTGAGCATTGTGGGCATGCTATATTGGTGCTGGTATGTGTGGCAACACTTGCTGGCTGCTCCCAGCACAAAAGACTATAAGATATAGGAGCAGAATTTAGCCATTTGGCCCATTGAGTCTACCCTGCCATTTCATCATGGCTGATCCATTTTCCCTCTCAGCCCCAATCTCCTGCCTTCTCCCCATATTCCTTCATTTCCTGACTACTCAAGAATCTATCAGTCTCTGCCTTAACTATACCCAATGATTTGGCCTCCACGGATTCCAACAAATCTGTTGCAACAAATTCCACAGATACACCACTCACTGGCTAAAGAAATTCTTCCTCATCTCCGTTCTAAAAGGACTTCCCTCTATTCTGAGGCTGTGACCTCTTGTTTTAGACTCTCCCACCGTAGGAAAATCCTCTCCACATCCACTCAAAAAGGTGGCATCCATCATTAAGGACCCCCATCACCCAGGCCCTGCCCTCTTCTCATTGTTACCATCAGGAAGCAGGTATAGGAGCCTGAAGACACACACTCAATGTGATTTCCTGATTCAGGAACTTCCTTTCAGCTTCTTCCCTTCTGCCATCCAGTTTCTGAGTGAGCATTGAACACTACCTCACTACTTTTTCTTGTTTTTTGCTCTTTTTTGCACTACTAGCTAATTTATTTTTAATATATATTTCTTTTTGTAATTTACCATTTTTATTATTATGTATTGCCATGTTCTGCTGCCAGAAGACAACAAATTTAATGACATACGCTGGTGATATTAAACCTGATTCTGATTCTTTGTGTGTTTGCAAACTGGGTGTCAGGACAGCCTGGAGTGCTACTCCATGGAAGAACCAGTTTGTTTCTTGTTGGTTTTGGGTCAGTGTCATCTTTCACTGTGTTTATGCTGCGTGCTGATGCCATTACTTGTGAGTGTGAATGCCTAGTATGTTGCAGCACAGTGGAGGAACAGTAACTTTGCCACTCGGCCCTGAGGCATCTTCAACTTTCTGGGCGTCAACATCTTGGACAACCTACCTTGGGCCCAATGAGGCACACCAGCAGCTCGATTTCATTAGAAGCTCGAGGATATATGCAATGTCACGAAAGACTCTTTTGCAAATTTCTACAGCCATAGGCTGACTGGTTGCATCACAGCCTGGTATAGTGGCTCCAATGCACAGGATGACGAGGGTTTCAGAGGGTTGTAAACTCAGCCAAGTCCATCATGGGTACAACCCTTGTCACCACTGAGGACCTCTTCAAGAGGTGGTGTCTCATGAAGGCACAACCCATCAAAAAGGACCCTCACCGTCCAAGTGATATCTTCTCATTGCCACTGTTGGGGAGGAGGGACAGAAGCCTGAAGACACACACTCCATGATTCAGGAACAGCTTCTTCCCCTCTACCAACTGATTTCTGAATAGACATTGAACCCATGAACACTACCTCACTCTTCCTTTATTTTTGCATTATTTACAGTACAAAAGTCTTAAGCATATATAATATACATCTAGGGTACCTAAAACTTTTGCAAAGTACTGTATTTGTCAATGTGGAATGGAACGCAAGTTTGTAAATCTTGTAGGAGCAAAGGATGTTGGGAATGGTGAGGGTGGAGTGCAGTGGGAGGGATGTGGGACAGGTGGCAGAAGAGTGGTGGGGTGGGGAGAGGTACGGGTGCAGACGCACCCAGCCCTGAGACACCAAGCAAGGCCATTTGATCCCAAACAATTGGTTTATTGATCATTACAGAATGTCTCCCTGGTGCTTCTCACTCCCTCTCCTCGCCCTTCCTCTCTTCCATCCCACAACGTGATGGAGTATAAATCTTTGTGTAATGTCTCTGTTACAATGTACAGACGTGAGTTTATAAGTCTAATGGTTTGTAGGAAGAAGTTGTCCCGTAGCCTGGCGGTCCTGGCGTTAACGCTGGGGTAGCATTTGCCAGACAGAAGCAGCTTTATATTTTTGTAATTTATAGCATTTTTATGCCTTTGCATTGTACTGGTGCCGCAAAACAACAAAACAATAAATTTTATGTCATATATGTCAGTGAAAATAAACCTGATTGCTGGGCTATTACAGTGATGGGGCACCAGCTTCAGGACTGGACATTTTTGTTCAAGGTGTCAGGCTCTAGCTTTTCACAGCCACGGACATTACGGATGACCATCAATAAACCCGATTCTGATCCTGCTGGTCAATCAAAATTGCAAAGTAAACTTATTATCAAAGTACACCACATGCAATCCTGAGATTCATATTCTTGCAGTGTACTCAGTAAATCCAAGAACCATAATTTAATCAATGAAAGACCACACCCAAAAGGGCAGATATGGATCCATTGTGCAAAGACAAAAAAAAATGTAGTAGTAGTAATAATGATAACAATAATAAAAGGCAATGAATATCAAGAACGTGAGATGAAGAGTCCTTGAAAGTGAGTCCATTGGTAGTGGAAACATTTGAGTGATGGGGCACGTGAAGTTGAATAAAGTTGTTCGCACTGGCTCAAGAGCCTGTTACTGAACCTGCTGTGTGAGTCTTGAGGCTCCTGTCCCTCCTTCCTGTTGGCAACAGTGAGAAGAGAGCATAATGTTGGTGATGGGGACCTATATGATGCTTTCCTGCTTTTATGTGGCAGTGTTTCATGTAGATGCACTCAGTGGTGGGGAGGGCTTTACCTGTGATGGACTGAGTCCAATCTACTACTTTCTTGTTAGATTTTGTGTTCAAAGGCATTAGTGTTTCCATACCAGGCTGTGATGCAGTCAGTCAGTACGCTCTCCATCACACATTTATAGAAGTTGGTCAAAGTTTTTGATGTCATGCTGAAACTTTACAAACCACGTAAGTGCAATTGCGAAGTAAGTGCTTTCTTCATAATTGCAGTTATGTGCTGGGCCAGGACAGGTCCTCTGAAATGATAACTCTGAGGAATTTAAAATCACTGAACCTCTCCACCTCTGATCCTCCAGTGATAGACCTGGTTTCTTCTACCTGAAGTCAATAATCAGCTCCTTGGTCTTGCTGACATGGACTAAGAGTTGTTGTCATGACACCACTCAGCCAGATTTTCAATCTGCCTCCTCATGCTGATTTGTCACTACCCTTGATTCAGCTGACAGTCTTAATTTGGTCTTTATACATTACTGAAGCTTCCTTTCACTGTCCCTCCTCCACCCTATCAGTCTATCCTTGCTTTCATCCCTGCCTCTCATTAACTGTGTCTATGATATTTGTTAAACCTTAACTATTAGATTTGGCAGCAAATTCAGTAGTCCCCCTGGGTAAACGTACTACCCCCTGAATCTGAATGCTTTGATGTACATGTGATTTGAGATTAGCTTTATGAGATATATAAATCAAAACATACAGCGAAACACATTGTTGCATCGAATGAAATCAGCGAGGATTGCACTGGGCAGCTCACAAATGTCGGCACGCTTCTTTGCCGGCACTGATTGATAATGCGCTGGAGGCAGCCTGCAAGTGTTACCCTGCTTCTGGCACCTCAGTGACCCTCACCATAACTCGTACATCTTTGTAAGGCAGGAGGAAACCGAAGCACCCAGAGGAAAACCACGAGGTCGTACAAACTCTTTACAGACAGGGGCGGGAATTGAACCCCCGATCGCTGGTGCCGTGAAGCATTGCACTAACCACTGCTAGCCCAGACCAAGGAGGAGGATCCATCAGAGGATATGAAATGGTTGCTGTGGGATTGTGGATAAAATTCCCGATGGCACAGCAAAACCGATTTATCATGAAGGATTAGAGGTGATTATTCTGAAATTGAGTCACTTTTTTGCAATATTTCTGTAGCATTTTCAACCAGGAGATCTCACTCACCATCAGTTTGGTTTTGGACAGCAGTGCTTGACCTTGGGAAATAAAGTAAATATGTAAAGATCTGTAGGAAAATAGGCACCTAATTGTTGTGACACTTGTATTCAATACAACCACTGACAGACACAGTAGCTTTTTTTGAAAAGAACTGTTTATACTGATTACAGAGAATTTCCTCGGTTAGAACACTTTGAGCCCCATGTCTGTGAACTGTAGACATAGACATAGATCAAATGGACAGATATGCTGTATCTCAGTAAATAAATATCACTCAATTATTGAAATATCAAATACACAACAAAGACCTCTCCTGCACTGAATAAAGTGGCCACTGATTGTTTATTTCTTTATTTATTGAGATACAGCACAGTACAGGCCCTTCTGGTCCTTTGAGCCGAGCTGCCTAGCAATCGCCCGAGTTAACCCTAGTCTACTCAAGGGATAATTTACAATGACCAACTAATCTACCAACCAGTGCGTCTTTGGACTGTGGGAGGAAACTGGAGCACCTGGAGGAAACCAATACGGTCATGTGGAGAACGTGCAAACTCCTTACAGGCAGTGGTGGGAATTAAACCCTGCAGTTGTTGTGCTAACCACTATGTCACCATGCCAACCCATTTAGACTGTTCATATTCTCTCATAGACTAAGCATTGTAAAGAAGACTTGGCTGAGAGATTTTATAACCATAATCCAATACTTCGGCTGATACATTGGCATCAATTACTCCTTGCAGTCTCTTACGTATGCAGATAGTTTGCCATTGATTTGCATTAATGTGTGTATTTTGCTGCTGTTTCAGAAGCATTCATCTGTCAGGTGAGTGGCTATATAAAGACACAGCAGTTCTCGAGACAGATTTATGAATGTAGGTATCTGATATAACCTGACCATACCAGATGCAAGAGGCCAGAGGCAGGTTTATAGGTAGAAATGTTTCGGCAGTTCTGAGAAAACCTGGTAAGAATTGGGTAATACTTCCATTTCCAAAAAGTGATTATTCCCTCCCCACCTCCCCTCTTCTTCTATTCACCACTCTGGCCTCTTACCTCCTCACCTGCCTATCATCACCCCTGGGTCCCCTCCTCCCCTTTCTCCTAAGGTCCACTCTCCTCTCTTATCACATTCCTTCCTCTCTAGCACTTCACCTTTCCCATGCACCTGGCTTCACCTATCACCTCCTTGAAGTGTATGGGCTACCACTCCATGACCATGATTGTTCTTGGCAAATTTTCTACAGAAGTGGTGTGCCATTGGGTTCTTCTGGGCAGTGTCTTTACAAGATGGGTGACCCCAGCCATTATCAATACTATTGTCTGCCTGGCATCAGTGGTTACATAACCAGGGCTTGTGACCTGCCCCAGCTGCTCATACGAGATTAACAGTATTTAACAAGATACTTGGATGGGGACATGGATAAGAAAGATTGAGAGGAATATGGGTAAATGGAGGTGAATAGGATTATCTTGAATAGTCAGCACAGATCAGATGGGCCAAAGGGCTTGGTTCCATGGGCTATGACTCTTTATGACTCAAATTCTTAGAAATCCCCAGTTTGCCTCCAGGGAATCTGACATTACAGTGATATAGTCAGAGAGTACATAAGCACAGAAATGGCCCCTTTAGCTCACCTAATCCATGCTGACATGGTCTTTTTCCTAGTTTCATCTACTGGCAACCAGACCATAATCTTCAATGGTGTAATTGGATCTGCATCTACCACTTCTGCTTGCAGTTCGTTCTGCACTCGCACTCCCCTTCGAGTGAAGAAATACCCCCTCAGCTTCCCCTTAAGTATGTCACCTTTCACCTTTAACCTATGATCTCAAGATCTAGTCCTACCCAGCCTGAGGGGAAAAATCCTACTTGCCATCACCCTACCTATACCTCTTATAATTTTGCATACCTCTACAAGATCTCTCCTCATTCTGCTGCACTCCAGAGAGTGACCTCCTAACCAATTCAATTTCCTTATAACTCAAGTCCCAGCAACTTCCATATAACTTTTACTGCATTCTTTCAATATCTTTCTTGTGGGTTAGTGAACAGAACTGCAGACAACTCTCCAAATTCAGCCTTGCTGTCGTATACAACTTCAACATAACATCTCAACTCAAATTTTCCAAATCAATTCCTTGTGTTGAGCACAAGGAATTTAAAATTAGAGCTGTGAAACTGGTTCTGGTAATTGTGTGCTTGGTGATTAAAGGGTTAACGTATGTTTGATGGCTCTGGGCCTGTACTTGCTGGAGCTTAGAAGAACGAAGGGGGATCTCATTGAAACCTATCATATATTGAAAGGCCTATATAGAGTGGACGTTGAGAAGATGCTTCCAGTAGTGGGGAAGTCTAGGACCCGAGGGCACAGCCTCAGAATAGAAGGGTGTCCCTTTAGAGCATGGATGGAAAGGAATTTTATTCAGAGAGTGGTGAATCTGTGGAATTCATTGCCACAGATGAATGTGGAGTCCAAGTTACTGGATATATTGAAAGTGGAGGTTGATAGACACTCAATTAGTCAGCACATCAAAGGTTATGGGGAGAAGGAAGGGAGTTGGGGTTCATAGGGATAACAAATCAGCCAAGATTGAATGGCAGAGCAGACTCAATGGGCTAATTCAGCTATGTCTTATGATTTTATGGTCTTGTCTGGGTGGAATGATTAACATTTATGGACAGACTGGAATGGCTGTGTTTGTTTTCCTTAGAGGAGAGGAGGCCGAGAAGACATGATAGAAGTATAGACAACTGTGTGTGACATGGATGGGGTGGATAGGAGAGAACTTTCCCCATAGCACAGGAGTCTGCAGCTGGAGAGTATAGGTTAAGAGCGAGGGGTTAGAGGTTTAGAGGAGATTTGAGGAAAAAAAAACTTTTGGATTGAGGGTGGTTGGGAGCTAGGTTCTCTCATAACTTTGAAGTTCAAAGTTCAAAGTAGCATCTAGACATGCATAGGAGACTACAAGGTGAGTGCTGATAAATGGATTAGTATAAGACTTAGGAGCAGATTGAGGCTGCATGGTAGCATAGTAGTTAGCACAATGCTTCACAATACAGGTGACCCAGGTTCAATTGCCACCAATGTTCCTTAGGGGTTTGTACGTTCTCCCCATGACCATGTGGGTTTCCACCCACAGTCCAAAGACGTACCACTTAGTAGGTTAATTTGTCATTGTAAATTGTCCTGTGATTGGGCTCAGATTAAATCGGGAGATTGCTGTGTGGCACTGATGGAAGGGCTGGAAGGACCTTTTCATTGTTGCATTTGAATAAATAATAAGGCCATTCAGCCCATCGAGTCTTCTCCACCATCCTATCATGGTTGCTTTATTATCCCTCTCAACCCCATTCTCCTGCCTTCTCCCTGTAACCTTTAACACCCTGACTAATCAAGAACCCATCAACCTCCACTTTAAATATACCCAATGACTTGTCCTCCACAGCTGTCTATAGATGCACCAGTCTCCAGCTAAAGAAATTCCTCCTCATCTCCATTCTAAATGGATGTCCTTTTATTCTAAGGCAGTGCCCTCTGGTCCTAGACTCCCCCAGTAAGAATGGGTGGAGCAGGGTGGTGGGTCAGTTTCTAACCCATGACTCCCTAATATTTCTATGAAAATATTATCACAGCTGGAGATGTTAGAGAAGTGTTACAGGGAAGCACATCACACAATGAGTTCTGGAAATCCAATGCTCATCTCCTTCTGGACTCCATGGATGCTACTGGATAACTAGATCCTTTGGGCTTGAGGTCATAGATGAGAAGTGGGTACGAGGTGTGGAGGGGAGCTTGAGCCACTGTGATATCATTAAAAGGCAGGGCAGTCTTGAGAACGCTGAACAGTCCGTAACATCATGGGTCATACAGTATTGTGCAAAAGTCTTAGGCACATATATATGCTCTGTATTTGTCAACATGGAGTGAAGAGGAAGTTTGTAAATCTGGTGGGAGCAAAGGATGTTGGGAATGGTGAGAGTGGAGTGCTGTGGGTGGGATGTAGGACAAGTGACAGAGAAGGAGTGGGGGGGCGACGTGGGTGGGGACTTGAGACACTAGGCAATTGGTTTATTGATCATTACAGAATGTCTCTCTGGTGCTTCCCACTTCCTCCCCATTGCCTGCCCCCTTCCCACTCTCAGACCACAATAGAAACCTATATCAGAATCAGGTTTATCATCACTCACATATGGCATGAAATTTGTTTTTTTTTGCAGCAGCAGCAGTACAGTGCAATATGTAAAATTACTAAACACAAAGTACACTGCCGATGCTGTGGTCAAATCAACACACAGAAATAAGCTGGATGAACTCAGCAGGTCGGGCAGCATCTGTTGAAATGAGCCCATTTCAACATAAAATTACTACAGTACTGTACAAAAGTCTTAGACACCCTAGATATATGTGCCTAAGATTTTTGCACAGTACTATAGGAGCAGATTTAGGCCATCTGGCCCATCAAGTCTTTGACGTATAAATCTCCTTCATTGTAATGAGATCATTCCGTGTTGTTGCCAATTATTGCATCATAAACTGTTCTGTGTGTTAAGTGCAGGCAAATCCTGTAAGCACTTGTTCAAAATCATGGTGTTATTCTTGGAATCAGTTCTTTGTTTTGACATTTGATTACGTATTTACAAACCGACTAGGTTACCAGACTTTTGTTATAGAACTGAGCTATAAAATGTATTGATTATGTCATCAGCAGGAATGGAGATACTTTGCATCATAGACGATATGGGTCAGTGTGGTAATTTGGTGGTTGACATAATGGTGTGGCAGTGTCAGCGACCCAGGATTCAATTCCTGCTGCTGTCTGTGAGGAGTTTGTATGTCCTCCCCGTGACTGCGTGGGTTTCCTCCGGGTGCTCCGGTTTCCTCCCACATTCTAAAAGACGCATGAGTTAGTAGGTTAATTGGTCACATAGTTGTAATTGGGTGGCATGGGCTCATTGTGTTGGAATGATCTGGTACCCTATCTCTAATATAAAATAACATGTAAAAGAACTTTGCTGCTTTGCAATGTTTCCTCTCTTTTTTTTTACCACTTTGTGGACCAACCATTGCTCTGAGCAGGAAATTTTTACATGGCCTGAAAACTGTGCAGGCACAATGGCAAAAGTAAAAGGATTTTACTAGATGGTGTCAGTGGTCAGTGGGTCAGCAGTTTATTAACAATGACTTCCAATCTGTGTTTACTGTTACAATTTGTAACAATGTTGTAATTTGAAACACTAACAATGTAAGTACATTGAAGCTCTAAAATGTTTCAAAGTAAAGGTTGTGTATGTTTGTTATTTAGAAAATTTATGGATTATATGCATTAAGACATAATTACAGGGTAATTCACAATTACATTAACATAGATTTCAAAATTATATTTGCATAATTTAAAAATGATATTAACATAATTTCAAAATGATCTTAACATTATATAACAGAAAATTCCAGCTGCGCAGAAACAAAGGCCTTGTGCACGGGAGCATTTCAGTCACTGTGCGGCCTCGCACCAGAGCAGCTTAGAGGGAACAGTGCTGCTTTGAATTATTGGAACATTCTTTAAATAATATAATGCTACTTATATGTTGCACAGAGGTGCACTGAGATGAAACACATAATGTATTGATGAAAGATTCTGGCAAGAGTGAAAATATCTTGGATTTATTTTCAGATTTGAATATAGTCAGAGAGTGATATGACCCTTTATCCCAACACCTGCAATTTATGGATTGAACTCCAGTTCCCTTGGACTCGTCAGTTTTATATTTTTATATTCTGTTTTTTCACCCCATTCTTCCTTGTTTTCATTTGCCCGATTTGTTTCTTTGTGATGGGGTTTTTTGGGCTTTGATGCTCTTGTTGCTGTTTGCATGATTTGAGTTTTTTCACGTGGGGGTGATGTTTTTCTTTGAATGATGTCCTTTGTTTCATGGCTGTCTGGTGAAGGTGAATCTCAGAATTATGTATTGCATACATTCTTTGACCCTTGAACCTCCCTGCCCATCTAAGATTCAAGATGTTTAATGTCATTTCCGGTATGCAAGTGCAAAGGAGAACAAAGTAATTGCTACACCGGATCCACCGCAGCACAAAAACAATAAGGAAAAGAGCATAGTCATAGTAAAAAGACACAATAAATATAAGGTCATCAGATAGCTTATGTACACAGGTTGATTGTGACACTGTGTGCGTTCACAGGACTGGACCCATGTGCAGAGAAATGGCGGACTCTCTCTGTCATGGTGGTGGCTGGCACCAGCTCAACCCAGGAGCGGAGGAATGAAAAATCCTCATGAAGATGGAAACAAGAGGTTAGACATCAGAATACCAACAGAGCCTCGAAGGGTCGACTGAGCGTCACCGTGAGACAAAACGTTCTCTATAATTCAGTAGGGCTTTGCAAAAGAGCTAACTAGAGACCCCTTTAAATAATCATAGAATGCAGGAAGCCCATGGCCATCTCAATTAATTTGACAGGATTAAATCGAAAGCGCGAGGGCTTAACAACTCTAGTTAAGATAACAGTTAGCAAATACAGGTGTTCAAGAAACCTGGAAGATCAATGTTCTACAACAAGCTGCAGAGGCCTGCAGGGCTCATGACAGAGTGTCTGTTTAGAAAGAGACGCTGGGCACAGGAGTGTTTTTACATAAGGTGACTGACAGGAAATGATAAACTAGTGGTGGATGGGGGAGTGTGATAAGGTAGTTATTGGGTGGAGGTGATAATCAGCCTTACTGTTCAGGGAAAGTTCTTGAGTCTTTCTCCTCTCACCCTAAACCTGTGCCCTCTAGTTTTTGACTCTATTACTCCAGAGAGAATAAAAACTGGGTGCATTCACCCCGTCTGCCCCCCTCACAATGTTATGCAACTCTTATCAGATCAACCTTCAGTCACCTGAATTCCAAAGAATGAAAGAAAAATGGAGGGTTTTACAGGAGGAAAGGGGGCAGGGAGAAGGGAATCATGGTTGGGAAAAGTGGAAGGGAGAGAGGAGGGAGCGGGAAGCACCAGAGAGACATTCTGTAATCATGATCATCATGTTCCGTGTTGGACTGATGTGGGCAATAATGGTCTCATGACCATGATTGTTCTTGGCAAATTATCTTCAGAAGTGGTTTTCCGTTGCCTTCCTCTGAGCAGTGTCTTTACAAGATGGTGGACCCCAGTTATACAGAGATTGTCTGCCTGGCGTCAGTGATTGCATACCCAGGACTTGTGATATGCACCGGCTGCTCATACGACTATCCACCACCTGCTCCCGTGGCTTCATGTGGCCCTGATCTGGTGGGGGGTGTTAATCAGGTGCTACACCTTGCCCAAGGGTGACCTGCCGGCTCGTGAAGGAAAGGAGCACCTTACACCTCCTTTGGTACAGACGTATCTGCACCCTCCCACCCAAGCCATTCTGTAATGATCAATAAACCAATTGTTTAGAATCAGATAATCTTGCCTGGTGTCCCAGGGCTGGGTGTGCTTGCACCCGTTCCACCCACCACCTCTGGCATTCCTTCTCCTCCACCTGTCCCACACTTCTCTGCGGTGCTCCACCATCTCCATTCCCATCATCTTTTGCTCCCACCAGATTTACAAACTCACTCTCCACTCCACGTTGACAAATACAATAGCGTTCTCTGTTCTGTATTCTATTTTGCCTGCCCAAACTTCCCTCAAATCCAGCAACATTCTTGTAAATCCTCTTTTTACACCCTCCAGCTTGATGACGCCTTTCCTCTACCAGGGTAAGCAAAACTGTACGCAATACTTAGGAGTGGCCTCATCAACAAGTTGTACAACTGCAATATTTGCATAAGCTATCACGATCAGGAGTGTTTAATGTTCAGCATTCCTTGTTTACAAAGAATTCAAATACGTAATTACCTAGTTTCTATTATTAACAATAGGCTCGAAGGGCCTATTCCACACTGTACATCGATAACCAATGATCAATAGATGTTGGAGCAGAGCTGACAAGCTGAGCTGTAACGGCATCACGTGAATCTCTTTGCATGTCTTTGTTTGGACAGTTTGGCTTCTTTAGTACCTTGGTTGTAGGTCTGTCTTTGCTTGTATACAGAGTTTCATGGGTTGCACTGGATTTCTTTGCATTTACTGTGAATGCCTGCAAGAAACTGAATCTCAGGGTAGTGCCAGTACTTCGATAATAAATTTACTTTGAACTTTGAACAACAGCTCTGCATAAATCAAACTATGATTCAAATTATTACCAGTGCAGCTTTTGGTTCTATCTAGTTATATTTGCCTAAGTTTAGGTAACTAGTTTTACTTTGAATTTTACAAACAGCCAAATTCCATAATTTTCGGCCTTGATTCATTCATTCCATGCCTGTTTTGCTGCTGGCATTTAGGGCAGCAATTTTCTGCTGTTTCCATAACAGTTTTGTTTGAATAGTCAGGGTTGTTGGCCCTGAGCTAAGCCCCCAATCCTGGAGGACCTGTGGACAGCTCTTCATCTGGCCTCCAGCCTTTGACCTGTTTGTTATGGGTGACCCTACCAACAGCCAAAGTATAAAGCCTTAACTCCAGCCAGCATATAACTCTCTGGGTCATCAAGGCATGCAAACCTCCAAACAACAACAAGGTTCTAGTGTGAATACCCATGAGAAAATGAATCTCAGGTTGTCCATTGTCGTTGACTTTGACAGGAAACCTGTACAGGAGAGTTTTTAAAGTGGAAAATCCCTTTCATTGGGGAAATTCCACTCCCCCAGCCTCAGAAGTCCGACCCCAGTCTCCAGCCAACGTAGCTCTCCAGGTCATTGAGGCATGTCAGCCTCCACACCCAATGTCAAGGTTGTGCTCCTCTTGGAGGTTTCAGCATTGAACACACTATAAAATACTTAGTTGTCAATCTTCCAACTATCTACTTCTGATGTGCAAAGTGAGAGTTGAGCTTCAGATGATTGGAGATGGAGCAGCGATAAAAGCTAATGAAATTAAAACTAGCAATATAACTAGTCTTAGCATATTAAACATACTTAAGCCAAGCGCCCTTAAATGTGTTCAAGAATATTTGTTTATTGAAATACAGCGTGGAACAAACCCTTCCGACCCTTCAAGCTGCACTGCCCAGCAATCCCCTGATTTAACCCTAGCCTAATCACGGAACAATTTACAATGATCAATTAACTTTCCAACAGGTAGATTGTGGGAGGAAACCCACTGGTCATGGGGAGAATGTACAAACTCCTTACAGGCAGCGGCAGGAATTGAACCAGGGTCATTGGTACTGTAAAGCGTTGTGCTAATTATTAAGCCACCGTGCCACTTTCTTAAATGCAATTAAGTGGACAGCAATAAAGATATTACCCCCTGGCTCGCTCCCTTAGCTCTACTCAAACTAGACTGGACCCAAAGATAAAACATGAAAACGTGACTTCTGCCATGCTCATACCCATATGATTAATTAGCAATAATAAACACAGAACACAGAATACAATGCAGATCAAAAATAGATAGTGGCTCCTGCAAAGATAACGATCTGCTAATGCACATTGCACTGGATCCCCCAAGCAAAGACTGCCCGCATTGTCACCCTGTACCACACCTAAACTGGTCTTGAAGTTCGAAGTAAATTTATTATCAAAGTATATAGCCACTGTGATATCACTACCTTGAGATTCATTTTCTTGCAGGCCTTCAAAGTAGACTGTTTATTTTACACTCTGGCCTCTTACTTCTTCACCTCACCTGCCTATCACCTCCCCCGGTGCCCCCTTCCTTCCCATTCTCCATGGTCCACTTTCCTCTCCTATCAAATTCCTTCTTCTTCAGTTCTTTGTCTTTTCCACCTATCATTTCCCAGCTCCTTACTTCATCCTCCCCTCCTCACTCACCTGACTTCACCTGTCAGCTTCTCGCTTGTCCTCCATCATGTCCCCACCTTCTTACTCTGGCTTCTTACTCCATCCTTTCCAATCCCGATGACGGGTCTCGGCCCGAAACGTCGACTGTTTCCATAGATGCTGCCTGACCTGCTGAGTTCCTCCAGCATTTTGTGTGTGTTGCTCTGGATTTCCAGCATTTGCGGGATCTCTTGTGTTTGTATTAACGTTATATTCTATTTATTTTATAATATTTTGTAGTTCACCCTGGTTGTACAGACCAAGCAAAAAAAAGTAAGAACTCATCATCGCAAACTGAAAGCAGAAAGCAAAACCCCTCAGGTGTAAAGTCAATATATTGCTTATTGATGACAATCGCATTTAATAGTGTACATCAACATTGAAATAAATGGAAAGGAAAAGGGAGGAGAATGAACAAAATCAGCATGGGATTTCCAAATCAACTAACATTCTTGTATGATTAGGTCATTCTGTTGCAAAGTGATTCATTTCCGTCATTTGCTTTGATGAAAATTTGTGTCAAGACCATACAACACAGAAAAGCACAGTAAGGCCCTTCAGCCCACAATGTTGTGCTGATCCTTTAGCCTACAAGAAGTTCAATCTGAAACAACATACTTCATCCAGTCCTGATGAAGGGTCTCAACCCAAAACATCTCAGCCTTTACTCTTATCCGTAGATGCTGCCTGACCTGCTGAGTTCCACCAGCAGTTGGTGTGTGTTCCTTTGGATTTCCAGCATCTGCAGATTTTCTCATGTCTACATTCAATCTGACCCTTCTTTCCCTCACAGCCCTACATTCCTCTTGTATCCATATGCCCATCTAAGAGTCTCTGAAATGTCCCTAATGCAGGGTTCCCAACCTTTGTTATGTCATGGACACCTACCATTAACTGAGGGGTCCGTGGACCCCAAGTTGGCAACTCCTGCCCTGATGTATCCACCTTTGCCACTACCCCTGGCAGTGCGTTCCACTCTCTGGGTTCCACTCTCAGCAGGTCAGGCAGCCCTTAGGTCAGTCAATGTTTCTTCAGGACAGAGAAGGAAGGGGCAAGATGCCGGAATAAAAAGGTGAGGGGAGGGGAAGGAGGCTAGCTGGAAGGTGATAGGTGATGCCGGGTGGGGAGGAAAGGTCAAGGGCTGGAGAGGAAGGAATATGATAGGAGGGCAGAGTAGACCAGAGGAGAAAGGGAAGGAGGGGTGTATTAGGCAGGTGAGAAGGTCAGAGTGGGGAATAGAGGAAGGGGGTGGGGGGGGGGGGGGTATTTGTTTACCGGAAGGCGAAATCGATATTCATGCCATCAACCAGATGGAATATAAGGTGTTGCTTCTCCACTGAGGGTGGGCTCATCTTGGATCGACATGTCAGAATGGGAATCGGAATTGGATTTAAAGTATTTGGCCTCTGGGAAGTCCCACTTGTGGTGGATGGTGCAGAGGTGCTCGACAAAGTGGTTCCCCCAGTTTCCAGTGGGTCTCAGCAGTGTAGGGGAAGCTGCACGAGGAACACCAGACACTATAGATGACCCCCAGCAGATTCGCAGCTGAAGTGTTGCCTCATCTGGAAGGACACTAATCTAGGCAGCTCCCTGGTAAGTCTCCTCTGCACTCTCTCTTCAGGGAACGATGCCTCAAAAATGTGGCATCCATTAATAAGGATCCCTACCACCAAGGATTTGCCCTCTTCTCATTGCTACAGGAGGTACAGGAGCCTGAAGGCACACACTCAATGATTCAGGAACAGCTTCTTCCCCTCTGCCATCCGATTTCTGAATGGACATTGAACCCATGAACACTTCCTCACTACTTTTTAATTTCTATATTTTGCACTATTTATTTAATTTAGCTATTTAATTTATATATACTTACTGTAATCACAGTTTCCTTTATTACATATTGCAATATACTGCTGCTACATAACAACAAATTTCACAACATATGCCAGTGATATTAAACCTGATCCTGATCTCTAATCTTTAGTCTGAGACATTTCTTTTCTCCTAGAAATTGTGAGTGATCAGGCAGACGGTGTCAGATTGCAGATTGCAGAGAAAATCCCAGAAAAAAACAATTAGACATCAGATCCCAAACCAATTCACTCGAGGTTACAGTGGAGATTTATCTCTCTATCTGTCTGTCTGTCTGTCTATCTATCTATCTATCTATCTATCTATCTATCCATCTGTCTATCTGTATATCAGTCTACCTGTCTATCTGATTGTCAAATCACCTATTATTTGTTTATTGATTCATTGTTTGATTGAGATACAATGTAGTATAAGCCTTCTAGCTGTTTGAGCCACACGGGCTTGCAACCCCCAGTTTAATTTTAGCCTAATCATGGGGCAATTTACAATGTCCAAATACCCTATCAACTGGTACGTCTTTGGACTGTGGGACACCCGGAGGAAACCCATGCAGTTATGGGGAGAATTACAAACTCTTACAGATAGCGGCAGGATCTGAACCCAGGTTGCAAGTACCTGGATGCGTTGTACTAACCACTGCGCTACTGTGCTGCCCTAAAAATTTTAAATGATCAGGCTGATGGTATGATTTTACAGAGAAAATCTCTAAGAGAAACACACAGCCATTTGATCCCCAGACCAATCAACTTGTGGTCACAGTGGAGAGTTGAGTTGTAGAATTAAATTCCCCTGAACTCTCAAAGAACTGACGGGGGGATAAAAAAAAATGTACAACGTGGTTTCCTTCCGATTTACAAGCTTTTACTTATCTGAAAACTGTATTTTTAAATTTGCTCCGGGTAAAAGGAATTTGAAACATGTACGTATCTCTAAATAGAGCTGCCACTTGTCCAAACAAGATTCACGGGATTCTGGAAA
Organism: Hemitrygon akajei; assembly: GCF_048418815.1. Taxonomy (NCBI): domain Eukaryota; kingdom Metazoa; phylum Chordata; class Chondrichthyes; order Myliobatiformes; family Dasyatidae; genus Hemitrygon; species Hemitrygon akajei. The sequence goes on along the minus strand of NC_133130.1, from coordinate 124,220,728 downwards.
CTGCATTGAATTGCTTGGCCATTAGGTCGCCAGTCGAATACAAGCTCCTTGTTTATGTTCAGTTGCTATTGTGTATGAAAATGCGATGGATACTTTCTTGAACTGAGCCCAGTATTTCAGCCCGATTTGTGCTATGACTAAATTGGTGGCTGAGAAACAAAGTTGAGGCAGAAGGGACAAGATGCTTCCTCTCTGTAACAGCCCCAGCCCAACATCAATTAGTGCCTAATTGCTCCTTCTGTCAAGTGCTACTCTAAATTGGCAGCTGCTTCGGCTCTTTCCCTTAGAGAGAAGCTACATTATCTCGCATCAGAAAAGTCAGCAGGAAGTCAATTATTTTCTCTCTTTTGTTTGGTAAAGATTGCTCACTTATGATTTGGTATTTTTATACAAAGCTGAAGATCTGGACTGATCTGGAAGTGCCGGATTAATGTCCTCATATTGATATGATTTCTTAAAGACTTGACTGCTGGAGAGACTCTGGTGCTTTCACAAGAATGTCTGCTTTTAAGACATAAGGTATAAGGCATAGGAGCAGAATTAAGCCATTTGGCCCATCAGATCTGTTCTGCCATTCCATCATAGAACATTGAACAGTACACCGAAGGAACAGGCCATTCGGCCCGCATTATTGTGCCAAACTAGCTAAAAAGTAAATCAAGACCACCCAGACACTAATCCCTCCTACCTACACCATGTCCATATCCCTCCATGTTCCTCACATCCATGTGCCTATCTGAACGTCTCTTAAAAGCCTCTAATGTATTTGCCTCTACCACCATACCAGGCATCCACCACTCTCTGAGTAAAAAACTTGCCCCTCACATCCCCCTTGAGCCTACCCCCCTCTCACCTGCAATGCACGTCCTCTGGTGTTAGACATTTCAACTTTGGAAAACAGATGCTCCCTGTCTTCTCTCTCTATGCCTCTCAATCTTGTAAACCTCTATCAGATCTCCCTTCAGCCTCTGACACTTCAGAGAAAACAACCCAAGTTTATCCAGCCTCTCATGATAGCACATGCCCTCTAAACCAGGCAGCATCCTGGTAAACCTCTTGTGCACTCTCTCCAAAGCCTCAACATCCCTCCTATAGTGGGGCAACCAGAACTGTAGGCAATACTCCTGATGTGTCCTAACCAGAGTTTGTTTTTTTTATGATTTGGTACTTTTTTGTAAAGCTGAAGATCTGGACTGATCTGGAATGGCCGGATAAAAGTTTTTATATTTATATAATTTCTTAAAATCACTGACTGGAGGAGACATTCAGTGCTTTCTCAAAAATAACTGCATTTAAGATGCCAAAACATAAGGCATAGGAGGAGAATTAGGCCAATTGGCCCATCGAGTCTGTTCTGCCATTCTATCATGGCTGATTTATTATCCCCTTCAATCCATTAGTCATAGATTCCATTGAGGAGAATAGCACAGAAACAGGCCATTCAGCCCATCTAGACCATGCCAAACCATTTAATCTGCCTACTCCCATTGAACTGCACCTGGACCACAGCCTTCCATGCCCTCACATCCATGTACCTATCCAAACTTCTCTTAAAGTGTGAAATCGAGCTCATATGCATCAGTTGTGCTGGCAGCTCGTTCCACATCCTCATGACACTCAGAGTGAAGAAGTTTCTCCTAATGCTCCCGTTAAACTCTTCACCTTTCACCCTTAACCCATGACCTCTGGTTGTCATCCCACCCAACCTCAACCTCATTCTCTCCATAACTTTTGGCACCCTTACTAATCAAGAACCTATTAACCTGTGCTTTAAATATACCCAATGACTCGGCCTCCACAGCCGCCTGTGGCAATGAATTCCACAGATTCACCACTCTGGCTGAAGAAATTCCTCCTCATTTGGTTGACATATTGTGTGCATCAATCAGAATCAGGTTTAATATCACTGACTTAATGTCATGAAATTTGTTGTTTTGTAGCAGCAGTACGTTGCAAACATAAAAAATACACTAAATTACAATGAGAATATATATATATGACATTCAATTAAATTGTGCAAAAAGAAAGCAAAACTAGTAGGTATGCTTCATGGGTTGGTTCATTGTGCATTCGGAAATCGGATGGTTGAGTGGAAGAACCTGTTCCTGAATTGTTGAGTGTGTGCCTTCAGAAGAGGGCATGTCCTGGGTGATGGGGTCCTTAATAATCAACGCCGTCTCTCTGAGGCAACTCCTTTTGAAGATGTTCGTTATGGTGGGCAGGCTAGCACCCAAGATGGAGCTGACTGAGTTCACATCTCTCTGCAGCTTTTTCTGACCCTGTGCAGTGGCCCCTCCATACCAGACGGTGATGCAACCAGTTCGAGTGCTCTTCTGAAGACCTTCTGCATATGTATCTGTGTGATTAAAGATTCAGGGATTTCAGAGTTTAGCTTTATTTGTCACACGCATATCGAAACGTTGAAGCATACAGTGAAATGCATCGTTTGCGCCAATGGCCAGCACGGTGCGAGGACTGTGCTGGGGGCAGCTTTGAACATCAGCACAGCATGCCCACAACTTACTAACTCTAACCCGTTCATCTTTGGAATGTGGGAGGAATCTGAAGTACTTGGGAGAAATCCACACGGTCACAGGGAGAACATACAAACTCCTTACAGGGGGACGGTGGAATTGAACCTTGGTCATTGATCACTGGGTTCAATTCCCGCTTCTGCCTGTAAGAACTTTGTACATTCTGCTCATGACTGCATGGGATTCCTCCAAGACTTACCATTTGGTAGGTTAATAGCTGGTTGTAAATTGTCCCATGATTAGGCTAGGAGGAAATCGGGGAGTTGCTGGGTGCTGTGGCTGGAAGGGCCTATTCTCCACTATACCACTAAAAATAAATAATTAAAGAAACAAAGTGCATGGCTGTGTAGGGAAGTATTCTCCAACAGGACCACAACCTCGTCATGGTTTGGAGGCTTGCATACCTCAATGACCCAGAGAGCTATGCTGGCTCGAGTCAGGGCTTTATGCTTTGGCTCTTGGTAGGGTCACCCATGACAAACAGGTCATAGGCCAGACTAAGAGTGGCCCACTGGTCCTCCAGGCTGGTGAGTGGATGTGAAGAGGATATTTCCTATCAAGAAGGCTAAGAGCAGAGGACGCAGTCTCAGAATAGAGAGACATCCACTTAGAACAACGTTGAGGAGGAAATTCTTCAGCTAAAAAGTGCTGAATCTCTGCAATTCATTGCCACAGGGGGCTGTGGAGGCCAAGTCATTGGGTGTACTTAAGGCAGAGGTTGATAGATTCTTGATTAGTCAGGACATGAAGGGGTACAGGGAGAAGGGAGGAGATTCGGACTGAGAGGGAAAATGGATCAGCCATGATGAAATGGTGGAGCAGACTCAATGGGTCAAATTCTGCTCCTTTATCTTATAGTCTTATGGTCTAAACTCTTCAAACCACTTTTTCTAATGCTATTTACATTGTAAATACATTCTGGTATTTATGCACATTTTATTCCATATAATTCTTTATAATTTTTGACTGCATGTCACGCTAACACACCGCAGCAAAGTTCGAAGTAAATTTATTATCAGAGTACATACACCACATACAACCCTGAGATTCATTTTTCTGCAGACATACTCCAGCAAATTTATAGAATAGTAACTGTAAACAGGATCAATGAAAGATCAACCAGAGTGCAGAAGAGAACAAACTGAAAATGCAAATATAAATAAATGGCAATAAATAAACAAATCAGAGTCTTTGAAGTGAGATCATTGGTTGTGGGAACATCTCTATAGATGGGCAAGTGAGTGTAGTTATTTCCTTTTGTTCAAGAGCCTGATGGTTGAGGGATAGTAACTGTTCCTGAACCTGATGGTGTGAGTCCTGAGGCTCCAATACCTTCTACCTGATGACAACAGTGAGCAAAGGGCTTGGCCTGGGTGGTGAGGATCTCTGATGATGGATGCCACTTCCCTACAATAGCTTTTTCAGTAGAAATGCTCAGCGGTGGGGCTTCCTCAGAAACTTTTTGTTTATGATAGACCACTTGAAGTTAAACAGAAATATTATTTCAGACTACTTGTATCATGTACGAATTTGGGGAAACAAGAAATTATTTTTTATTTAATATAATGCATTTAATTGCAAAACAGTGCTGACACTTTGCAATAGTTCGACTAAGCTAAAAATGTTTTGTTGATGATTTTCATTTGTACTCAGTGTCTGAGGCTTCTAGCTTTAGTGTCCAACAATAATCAGCCAGCATTGATGGATTCCTGTTGCCCTGATATAGTTTCTCCATGATTGCAATGTCCTGGTGAAACCTTTCACCATGCTCATCACTGACAGTGCCAAGATTTTCAGGAAAGAGGTCTAAATGGGAATACAAAAGATGAATCTGTAGTGACATGTTGCACTTCATGGTTTTGTATGTTTGAAGCATGTTGTCAACCAGCTGTATGTAGTTTGGTGCTCTGTAGTTGCCAAGAACATTTTCAACAACATCTTTCAATGTCTTCCATGCGAGTTTCTCCAGTCTCACTGGAAATTCTTCGAATTGCCTGTCACTGATGACCTGTTTGATTTGTGGACCAACAAAAATGCCATCCTTAATCTTGGCATCAGTTATTCTGACTTGAATCATGAATTGAAATAACAAATACAGGTCAGTCAAAAAAAGTATGTGATAAGGAAATTTCATGGAGATTTTCATGGTCAGCTGCCCAAAATCCATAAGGTACACCCAACAGTATTCAGGAAGCAAAATCTTTGTTGTCCAGCGTAATATCATAATAACAATGATGATGTGGTGCCCTAATCAACACACCACAGCAAATTACTACTACACGTATATAGCTCCTGATATTCCCCTGTAGCCAAGCATATGGTCTTAATAGCTCATATGAAGGTCAGAGTTTCGTAAACCCGTTTCTCCGAACGGTGTTCCATAAATGAAATGTGTTGTTGTTGCTGGGAAAGAGTTGCAGGGACTGAGCCCGCCGCTAGATGGCAGCCGCTGGTCGCTTGCAGAAATGTGTTTTAAAAGACCAGCAATAATTATTTCACTGCGAAAATCCCCACGAAATCCAACAAGTGATATGAAACTAGGTAATCGTTGCTCACTTGTAAGGAATGGCCTTGCTGCGATCCGTGCATAACATACTCAAATATAATGTATTTATAGATCTGGGCGTGAACTCTCTCCCCGGTTTCCCCCAGAGACCGGATCCAATCATCGGGTTAAATTCGGGGAAAACGGATTTCCCTTTGGGCACCGCATACCAGGATTCCACTGGATCGGTTTCAGAGTTCTGTTCCAATTCGCGTAAAACAAACGCCCGTGTCTGCTGACTCCCACACCACGCTCCAAACTGAAAATGTAGGCTCGAAAGACAATGTCACCTTGACAGATTAAACACACGAGCGCAGCACGGCCCGAGTTTGACTTGCGCTTCGAGTTCTGTGCACCCAGCCCGCGACACCGAACATCTTGAACTCATTTCGTCCTGAAGAAGGCTCTCGGCCCGAAACGTCGACTGTTTACTCTTTTCCGTCCGCCCTGCTGAGTTCCTCCAGCATTGTGTGTGTGTGTTGCTTTGGGTTTCCAGCATCTGCAGATGTTCCCGTGTTTGTCACTTACTGTTAACATTTGATGGCTCTGGGCCTGTACCCACTGCAGTTTAGAAGAATGGGGGGGGGGGGGGTCTCATTGAAACCTACCGAATATTGAAAGCCTAGATAGAGAGGACGTGGAGATGTTTCCTGTGGTGGGAAAGGCTCGGACCAGAGGACACAGCCTCGGGATAAAGGAAGTTCCCTTTAGAACAGAGAGGAGGAGGACTTTCTTGAGCCAGAGTGGTGAATTCATTGCCGCAGTCGGCTGTGGGAGCCAAGTCATTGAGTTTATTCAAAGCGGGGATTGATAATTTCTTGATTAATGGTGATATCAAAAGTTATGGGAAGAAGGCAGGAAAATGAGTTTGAGAGGGGAAATAAATCAGCCATGATGGAATGTCGGAATGACCTATTGCGTCTGCTCCACCATTCAATCATGGCTGATTTATTATCCCTCTCAACCCCATTCTCCTGTCTTCCCCTCATAACCTTTCACGCCCTTACTAATCGCGAACCCATCAACATCCGCTTTAAGTACTGTAGACCCAATGACTTGGCTTTCACAGCCGTCTGTGGCAATGAATTCCAGAGAATCACCACTCTCTGGCTAAAGGTGAATGGTCAGTGTTAATTCCATCCGCGTCCCCCACAACCACCACCTTCCAACGCCCCAATTAATTCTCGCCTACGAATAGTGAGACCCAGGTCAGAAATACCCTCCATATTCGTGATTTTAGAATCAGAATCAGAATCAGGTTTATTATCACTGACGTCTGTCATGAAACTTGTTGCTTTGCGGCAGCAGTACAGTGCAACGCATAAAATATACTATTCATTATAACAAGAAATATAGAATCATATATGTAATTTTATATATCTACTACTGTGCAGAAGTGCTAGGCGCACGTATATAGATAGCTGGGGTACTTAAGATTTTACACAGTACAGTAGTAGCTTTATGTATTGCACAAAAAGTGACCTATGTGAGTGATGATAAACCTGATTCTGATCTGGGTCTCTATTGTGGACTGAGAGTGGGAAGGGGACAGAGAGAGGGGAATCATGGTTGGGGAGAGGGGAGGGAGTGGGAAGCACCAGAGAGACATTCTGTAATGATCAATAAACCAATTGTCTGGAATCAAATGACACTGCCTGGTATCTCAGGCTGTGTGTGTCTGCACCCACGCAACCCCCCCCCCCCCCCCCAGACTACACTCCTTCTCTGCCACCTGTCGCACACCCCTCCCGCGGCTCTCCACCATCACCATTCCCAACAGCTTTTGCTCCTGCCAGATGTACAAACTGGCTGTCCAATCCACGTTGACCACTACGGTACTGTGCAAAAGTCTCGGGCGCCCTGGCTATACCTATGTGCTATGGCTTTTGTCCAGTGCTGTATGTATATACATTTAAAATATATATACACACAAATTATATAGTTCAACTCCTCTGAGTTACTTTAAATTTTCACATAATGTTACAGAATTCTTATTTTTAGAACTATGGCTATCACCGTGGCATTTACTAGTAATTAAATTGGTAGATAACCCGGGGGACCCGTAAATATTTTCTTTCTCTTTTATTCTCTTTCTCGCCTCGCGTGCGTTTGTCCCGACATTTAAACCTGGGTCTTCCCCAGGAAGCGGCTTCCCCGTGGAACATCAGTGTTAAAGGCGAGGTGAATGGGCACAGTTACCTCTCCCGCTTCTACGGGGTGTTGAACCGGCGTGAATAACTTCATTCACACCAACAATGAATTGATTCCACAACCTGTGGACCCACTTTCAAGGATTTTACAACTCACATTCTCAACACTTATTCCATATTATCATTATTTCTCCTATTTTGTACTTGCACGTGATTTGCCTGTCCGAGTGCAGTTTTCATTGATTCTGCGGTGTTTCTTTTTATTCACGGAGAATGCCCACAAGAGACCGCAGATCAGCGTGGCATGCGGTGACGTCCGTACTTTGATAATAAGTTTACTTTGATATTTGAACTTTGAACTTCTCTGTGTTGTCCACCAACTAAGTTACTGGCCAATGCCGGGGTGATGCCCATAATTGTAAAGGCCGTCTGAAATAAGGAATCTGTCAGGATTTAAAGCACCTTCGATCACAGACACCGTGAGAGCTGAGGCGAATTAACGAGAATTAGCTCACGGGCGTCGGAGTCAGAATCAGGGTTTAATGTCAGCAGCATATATTATGCATTTTGTTGACTTTGCACCAGCATACGATAGAGAAAAAAACTGTTAATTACTTTAAGTATATATACTAAAGAGTTAAATTAAATAAGTAGTGTAAAAATAGAAATAAAAAGTAGTGAGGTTCATGGGTTCAAAGTCCATTCAGAAATCAGGTATCAGAGGGGAAGAAGTTGTTCCTAAATCATTGAGTGTGTGCCTTCAGCCTCCTGTATCTCATTCCTGATGGTAGCCGTGAGAAAAAGCTAATGGGGGTCTTTAATGAGGGACGCCGTCTTTCTGGAGGTGTCCTGGATATTACGGAGACTAGAGCCCCTAATGGAGCTGACTACGTTTAAAACTCTCCGCAGCTTACTCCGATCCTGTGCAGTAGTTCCCACACCCGCCCCCTTCCCATACCAGTGAGGCATCCGTCCAGTGTAAACAGATGCGTAACTTCTTTAAAGAAAATGGCGCGTTTGACGTAGACGAAAGTCGAATTTATTGTCGCAATCATCCGTAGAAGCGAGCACAGCATCCTAACTGCAGCCTCCACGAGAAAAATGTAAATTATACACAGACTGATAAAAATCAATTAGAAGAAGAAGTAATTTTTGTAAATATATTTAGTAAAATATGTTGATCACACGGTGTAACTCTAAGTAAGAGTGACGGAATAACATTGATGGTCACGGACTGAAAATTAAATGGGATTTTATCCGCTTCTCCCTGTGTATTCCTGGTGCCTGGTGAATATTAACCCAACCGATTTAATGACCCGCTTTGTGAAGCCGTGTTCCGGCTTGAGGCGGCAGCGTGTTGCTCCCGTTTGATTTCTTGCCATCTTCGAGCGGTATCGCGAATTATAAGTGAAATATGGACAAGTGCATTGTGAAATTAATAATAAAGAAGAGCGAGAAGAGAAGGAAGGGGGCACAGGAGATTTAGATCCCTCATCGCCAGGATCAGGAACAGTTGACCATCAGGCCACTGAACCACTGTGGGTAACTGCGCTCACCTCGACTCACAGCCTATGGACTCACTTTCAAAGTCCCTTCAGCTCGTTCTCAGTATTACTTATTTGTGTGTTTTATTCTGCAGTTTGCCTCCTTTTGCAGATTGGTTACTTGTCAGATTTTCACTGCATATTGTATTTCTCTGTTCTACTGTGAATGCCCGCGAGAAGGTGAATCTCCAGATTGTCCACACTGACCTTTGCTTACCTTGAAAACAAATTCATTTTTAACTTTGAGTAAAGGGGTTGGCCCGACCCGCCTGATGGTTGGACAAGCTCTGGCCTGCAGATTGGTAATATACGATGTAGGTGGTCGTTGTCTGTGCCATCCGGCGGTGTCAGCTGGAGTTGGGCAGCTCGCTGTGCGTTCATAGGTGGCTGCTGAGTCCAGGCTGTGAGCGACATAAGCTCATGGAAACAGCGCTGGATCTGCTAGTTCTTTCCTTCTTCGTCAGGCAGCGATTAGTACTCTCTCCGCCAGGTTGTTGTCGGCGGCTCGCCAGTCGCTCCGGTCTTGCGCACTCTGTTCCAGCCATTTTGGTACAAGCCCAGCGTTAGCTTTCACTCATTCTTTCAACTTCTTACTGGACCTGCCTCCCATTTTATATACATAATGCTTTAATATATGTGCCTACAACTGAAATGTTATTCCAACGCGCGCCATGCGTTCATAACCATTATGAAACTCGTTCTTTTTACCTTCGCGACTTACTGTTGTTGGTCTAATCAGAATCAGGTTTATTATCACTGACATATGTCGTGAAATTTGTTGTTTTGCTGCAGCAGTATAGTGCATAGATTAAAATCAGTGTAAATGCAAAACAAATATAAAAGACACCAAATTAGAGAGCACAAGATATTGGGCTGGAGATGCAGAGCAACTCACACAAAATGCTGAAGGAACTCGGCAGCTCAGGCAGCACCTATGGAAATGAATGAACAGTCAATGCTTCGGGCCCGAACCCTTCTTTGGTTCCAGTCAGACAGCGGCCCGACTGGTCGCAGCGGCTTCTACAGGGTCAACAAAAGGTGCTACCGTTCTACTTTAAATGATCGCAAGATCCTGCTATACGTTAAGAAAAAGTACTTAAGGTCCACACCATCAGCGAGTTTCTCGCTGGCGGAGATGATGAAGGAGCTGCTGCCCGAGTCGATCGAGGCTCACAGTCAAATCGCGAGTGGCCTTCACGGTCGCTGTTCTTGTGATCCCAAGGCCCTTTTGGACATTGTTAATCTGATTCCATTCGCTGATTTATTGAATGCGAGCAGGGGCGGATGGAGAGACCCTAGTCGTCGGTCGTAGCCAGGACTAGGCCTAAAGCCACGGTGCCGCCTGTTTGCTACCGCCGGAGTGAGGGGACGAAGTTATTGCGCTTCACCGGGGACAGCGTGATACGATGTCCAAAACGGAGTCGGAGCTGCCCTCCCAGAGTTACGCTCGGCGGAAGACAAGCTCTGTTGTGGCCGACTGCAGGTATTTTTGCAAATCTCAATGGATTCGGACCTCAAGTTGCAGATAAAGCATCTCGCGTTTGTAACATAGCTCTGTCTAAAAATATATTTTAGTCAAAGTCCAGGTGAAATTTATTATCGAAGTACATTTATGCTGCCATGCACTACCTGAGATTCATTTTCTTGCAGGCATTTACAGAAAACGTACAATAGAATTTATAAAAAAAGATACCCAAAGACTGACAACCAATGCGCAACAGACATGCAATGTGCGAAACAAATCCTGATGAAGGATCTCGGCCGGAAACGTCGACTGTTTTATCCCTCTCCATAAATGGTGCCTGGCCTGCTGAGTTTCTCCAGCACTTGTGTGCGTTAGTCTGGATTTCCAGCACCTGCAGAATCTCGTGTCTGTGCAACAGAAGACAAATTGTACAAATAAAGCTATCTCTCTTTGTAGTAATACTATATATAGAATATAATCAGTACATGCTCTGCTCTAAATTAGTTGTTAAATCAAATTGATATATTCCATGATAACACTGGACAACAAAGATTTTGCATCCGAAATACTTTTGGGCGAATCTTACTGATTTTGTGCTACTGATTATGAAAATGACCTATCACGCATCTTTTTTTTTAAAAAAAATCACCTTTATATGTTATTTCAATTCATAATTCAAGTCAGAATAACAAATGTTAATATTAAGGGAGGAATTTTTGTTGGAACGTAATTCAAACAGGTCATCGATGACAGGCAATTCGAAGAGACCGGAGAAAATCACATGGAAGGCACTCAAGGATGTTGTTGAAAATTTTCTTGGCAACTACAGAGCATCAGGCTACGTGCAGCTGGTTGACAACATGCTTCAAACATACAAAACCATGAAGTGCAACAAGTCACTACAGATTCATTTTCTGCATTCCCATTCAGACTTCTTCCCTGCAAATCTTGGCGCTGTCAGTGACGACCACGGTGAAAGGTTTCACCAGGACATTGTGGTCATGGAGAAACGGTATGAGGGCAACTGGAATCCATCAGTGCCGGCTGATTATTGTTGGACACATAAACAAGAAGCCTCAGACTCTGTTTACAAACGAAAATCATCAACAAAACATTCTTGGCTTAGTTGAACTATTGCAAAGCGTCAGCACTGTTGTGCAATTAAATGCATTATATTAAATAAACGATAATTTCAATAAACGTTAATTTCTCTTTCCTCCAAATTCCTACATGATACAAGTAGTCTGAAGTTATATTTGTGTTCGGCTGCAGGCGGTCTATCACAAACCTAAAAATACATTTTTGACGAAGCAACATTTTCGAAGAAAATGGCCGTCCAGTGTAATGCGACAGGGTCTCTAGCGGCTGGCCCGTACTTTATTGCGACGGGGACTGCATGTTATCCTAAATCTCAACCTAGAAACCTAAGCCTAGGTAGAGTGGAGGTGGAGAGGATATTTCCTGAAGTGCGGCAGTCCAGGGCCGGAGGGTTTGCTTAAGCCTGTCACCCCTACCGGAGCACAGGGCAGCAACCGCAGCTCGTCACAGTCTTCTGCCCTGGCCTGTCCCTCCAGCTGTAGCCCATCTCCTCTCGTAAGCGAAGGCCCTTCCTTCGCCGGATCTGTGGTCTCCGGAGCTGTGGTCTCCGGAGCTCCGGTTGGCGCTTCTCCGGGTTTGTACAGGATGGGATTGCTGGCCTCGTGCTCAACCGCACATGGCGGAGTCTTTAGATTAGAAATGAGGAGGGATTTCTTTGGCCAGAGGTTAGTGAATTTGTGCAATTTATTGCCATAGACGGCTGTGGAGGCCATGTCATTTGGCATATTTAAACCGGAGGTTGCTAGGTTCTTCATTAGTAAGGGGCGACAAAGGGTACGGCGAGAAGGCAGGAGAATGGGGTTGAGAAAGATAATGAATCAGCCATGATGGAGCAGGCTCGACGGGCCGAATGGCCTAATTCTGCTCCTGTATCTTCTAGTCTTAAGGTTTAAAGTTGTTGTTCTTCCCACAGCTGTGTTCTTTCGGTTACAGCTGCGATGCAGAACAGCACAACACACACAGCTGGCTTACAGGAACGGAAGAGTTTGTCCCCTACGACGTGATTATCTTCCTGAGGCGAGAATATGGGATCCAGCTCCATCTCACGCGAAGAGACGGCGGTCCCACCCCTCGGCTTTCCGTTCGCCTTTCCCTTGACAGGAAGGAGCTGGCAGCAAGACATTAACTTTCCCACTATTCATCAGAGCGGGGAATGGGTGGGGGTGGAGGGGGGTATGCTGGAGCGAGGAACGGTGCCTGAGTGATGGGGCCCGGGAGAGTGGTTCCAGGTACAGTGCCGAGCGGCGCCCTGTCTCCTTCCTCGTTCTGTCCAATCTGAGGGTTACTTATGGAATTGCAACGTAATAC